>NC_135492.1:8435237-8750763 GCF_052094955.1 Ictidomys tridecemlineatus
ATGTAGCTAAGCAGAGTGAATTTCAAAAAAAGTCAGGGAGAAGGAAATGAGAGAAGTCAATATTGGAAGATAGCCATCTTAAGGTACTAAAAGCATGCACTTCCTCACAAAACATCTGACTACCCTTTCAGAAGATATTTCATGGGGAAAAAACAAAACAAAACTCTTGAAGCAGACATCAGCCGATGCCCCGCCTTCAGTGAGCCCCACCTACTCCTCGTCTTCACTCCCACCTTGAGTCAGCCCCCGGCAGTGACATCAGAAGTGGATGTGGCTCAGGGGGCGGCCCGAGGCACTGGAAAAGGAAGTGGTAGGGTGGTGGCTTCTTTTGCACCTACCACAATCTCTCTGGGCTCGCTGAGGGGCGGCTGTCTCCGAGGCTTCCTCGCGCTCTTTTTCTACTTCCCTCTACTGCACTGGCGACGGCGCTGCTCGTGCCGGGGTCTTTGGAAGTAATGGAAGCACCTCTCAACCTGGTAAGTGGCTCACAGGGTTGCGTCTACGGTGGATGCCTTTGCCTCAGTCGTCGGGTATAGTCCCCAGAGTGCAGGTAGACCCTTGATGCCAGGGGGCAGTCTTAGCAGTGACAGTCGCAGAGGCTAAGGGCCACCGGTAGGCCCTCAGTTCAGAGAGGCTCCGAGCAAGCCTCCTCAGAGTTTGCCTTCCTCTGAGATCGCGGGGAAGCTCCCAATGACTTCGGGTGCCCCCTGTTGCAGGGCCCCTGGCGAGGGGCTGCTGCCTCCTGGGGATGCCCTCTCCTCTGCTGCAGTGGGGGAGATGCCTCCAAGCGCCAGGTAGCAGCCACTCTGAAGCCTGGGAGGCACGGAATTTGGCTAGGACAGAAATGGTGTGTAATGCTGATTGTAAGTTTCAACACAGGGGGCCTGAGTCTAAGCTCCCCGACTTTGGAGAGGTAGAGTAAAACCCCTACCTCCAGTTTTTTTTTCACCTACTTACTGCATTAATTTGGGTTCATAAATAGTCTCTCTTCTCCCCGAATAAATTAGGGATAGCTGGGGGAAGAAAACAGGACCGTTCTGTTTTTAGCTCAGTTTCATCACTTTAGGCTCATAAAGTATAAAAGCTGTTTGTTGTTCTCAGAAAAAGTACTGGTAGTCTAAAGTCTTTTAAGCAATAAGAAACGGATCTTTTCAGACTGGCCTCTGCATCTGTGAGTTTTCTTTTTTTTAATGATAGCTTTATTGTTTTTTTTATTTTGAGAGAGAGAGAGAGAGAGAATTTTAATATTTATTTTTTAGTTTTTGGTGGACACAACATCTTTGTTTGTATGTGGTGCTGAGGATCGAACCCGGGCCGCACACATGCCAGGCAAGCACGCTACCACTTGAGCCACATCCCCAGCCCTGCATCTGTGAGTTTTCTAATCTAGGAGATATATAGTTATAGATATAGATATAGATATCTATCTATAAAACTTAGAGCACCTAAAGTTGCAGACAGGACAAACTTTTTAGTCATGGGCTTGCAGTTCATTTGTGCTGGTGGAATTGGGCAAAAGGACTATGGAGAAATAATTTCTCACATTGGTCTTCTCAACCCTACTGTGTTGGAAGAGCCTTGAACTGGTTCACACTATATAGAGAAGCAATGGAGCCTGGTGGTTTAGGAAAATAGTTTCTGAAGCCAGACTGCTTGGGTAAATTCTGACTTTGTCACTTAATTGATGCCTAGCCTGGGGCAAATTACTTGATCTCACTCTATTTCAGGTTTTTTGTTAGGGTTAAAGAAGGAAATAGGTGCAAACCACTTAGTACTGTATCTGATACATAGTAGAGTATGTATCAGATACAGTATTATAATGAGACCATAAGCCCGTAACTTAAAGTCTCACTTACACAGTTTTGAATTTGGTGAGTTTTAAAGCCTAAGATTCTAACCAGCAGTTGTGGTTCAAAGTCACTGGTATCATCTAAAGTTATTATTCCAACTTAACTTTGCCAGGTTAGCTGTTCTGAGAAACTCTTCCAGTTTTATTACTTTGGCCCCTCTCCCATCCCTTCCCCCCTTTATTGTTTACCCTTAAAAACTTTGGACTACATTAGGGAGTTTTTTAAAGCCAGAAAACTGCCTTGTACCTTTCTTGTTTTAAGGTGACATAGTTTGCAATGAAACTTGGGTGACTCAATTCTGAAACTTAATAGGGCTATTAGAAATAATCAGCCATTTACAATGTGCTTTAAAGTTCAAGTGTCCTTGCAAAATGACCACTTGTTCAGTTCCAGTTAGCTTCACTTTATTTGGATACAGCCTGCTGCATAGCCCCAGTCAGCTGCTCTACAGGTGTGTCATGGCTTAGGAGAAGACTGAAACTGGTGATTGTGGTAAAAATAAAGAACAGAGTCAGCAGTTTAGGAAAAATTAGTAGGGGCATGTAACCACTGAGCCACATCCTCAGCCCTTTTTTGTAATTTTATTTAGAGACAGGGTCAATATAAGTTGCTTAGGTCCTTGCTAAGTTGCTGAGGCCAGCTTTGAACTCAAGATCTCCTGCCTCAGCCTCCCCAGCCACTGGTATTACAGGCATGCTTCAGCATGCCAGGCTTGTGTTATCTTTTGAAAATAATTATATTTAAAAAATTAGCACAGTTTCATAATCCATAAAGTATGTGGCAAGTATCATGTTTGGCATCTTGAATTCTTAAATCATTTGCGATTTGAAAGATCTGATTTGTTACCTAGCTATTTATTGGAAGATAATAGGGGAATAGAGGTTGATATTTACTTGAAGGGTTTTAAAAATGAGCCAGGCTCTGGTGGCTCACACCTATAATTCCATCAGCTCTGGAGTTGGAGGTGGGAGCATAGGCAATTCAAAGGCAGCCTCTGCAGTTTAGTAAGGCCCTAAGCAATCTAGCAAGACGTTGTCTCAAAATAAAAAAAAAATAATAATAATAGCAGGGCATGGTGATGCACGCCTGTAATCCCTGCTGCTGGGCTTGGGGGGTTGAGGCAGGAGGATTGGGAGTTAAAAGTCAGTTAAAGCTAAGCAACTCATTGAGACCTGTCTCTAAATGGAATACAAAATGGGGCTCGGGATGTGGCTCAGTGGTTGTGTCCCTGCCTTTCATCCCCAGTACCTCCCAAAAATAAAAAGGATGTGGCTCAGTGGTTAAGGTCCCCTGTGTTCAGTCTCTGGTACCAAACAAAACAAATAATTGTGTTGTTAAGTAAAATTGAGAGGCCTCTATCAAAATTATGCTAAACACATTCTAGTATTGTCCAAGTTCATTGTATAAGAACTTAGTATAGGATTATCATTACATGGATTTATAATCATATGTCCTCAGGGATCCTTGGGTTTTAGTAAGAACTTTTTCCCAGTTTTACAGATGAACCTACATTGAGAGAAATTAAGTAATTACTTAGGTATTGACCTAATATATTCTTGGGTACTGAGTAAAATATTGATCAAACTCATGCTTTGGATGCTTTTTTAGCAGTGCTTCTCTATTAATTTTCTCATTTTCATTTCACCTTGGCCCTTATCTATATTGAACTGTAGATCCTATGTCAGCATGTATTGCCTCTGCTGTAGTATTGATTCCTTTATGTTAGTTTTACAGTAAGGGCCCTAAGGCTTATTTCTCACAATTAAATTTTCTAAGATATGGAAGAATTTGAAATAGTCATTCCAATGTTTAACTAGAACAAGCTGGGAGTGGTGGTGCATACCTGTAACCCAGTAGCTTGGTAGGCTAAGGCAGGAGGATAACACATTTGACACCAGCCTTTGCAATTTAGTGATACTGTGTCTCAATGTTAAAAAGAAAAATGTCTGAGGGTAGTTCAGTGATAGAGTACTCCTGATTCAATCCCCAGTATTGCCAATACAAGGGAAATAAAGGAAATTTGTACAAATAATGCATCTTTCCCCCAAAAGTTGTTAAAAAGAAAAATAAATTTCAATTCCATTGAAGAAAAAATAGTCTTTCAACTTTGAATATGTTTGTTTCATCTGGTTATTATTATTATTTTTCCCCAAAGGGTTTACTCTCCTTTTTGTCAATATGGAAAGATTGTAACATAAAACTTCTTAGTGTCTATTTAGGCATTTCATTTTGTACATTTAATTTTGGTATTGTGAGCCGGTAACATATGTTAAAACTTAATGTGAGATAAATGGTGCAAAGCACATTCCTGTAATCCAAGCAATTTGAGAGGTTGAGGTTTCTTGAGCTAGGCTTGATAATTTAGGGAGACCTTGTCTTATAATTTTAGAAAATTGGGAGAAAGGACTAGTAGAATGTTTTTAAGTTTTCCAGTACTTGAAAAAAATTATGTGAGATTATTTCTATTTCTTGGTTTGTTTCCTTTCAGTTTGGGAGATGATGTAAGGTTTTAATTTACATATGACCATTGTTCATGATTTACTCACTTGTGCTGCAAAGGCAGGTCAAAGTGTTTCCTACATGTTTGTCTCTTAAGTGTTTGGAATGTTTCTTGAGTAACTGAACTTCCCCCCAGAGTAGTCAGTTCTCTCTTTATTTGAGGTAAATGAATCCACTTGCTTTTGAGATTCTAATCCAAGAAAAATAATTATATGATGGTCCAAGGAGGAATAGCCTTGTATTTTCCTGGAGTCTTTGTGACTTTTTTATATTATATGCAGTGAAATTTTTAAGGTAAAGAGGGCTATTTGAATCCTTTCCTTGTTGCCCTGAAAATATTAGGGAAAATTAACCTCCTGGCACAAGTGAGGCTGGGCTTAATGGAAATACTCTAGGAAAAGGCAGTGGAGCACTAAAATATGTCCAGCAATTACTAAGTGATGGGATTAGCATTATGTAGATTATTTATCTTGTCTTCCTAATAGCCATATGAGATATTTCACATTTTACAGATGAAAACATTAAAATTTAGAGTGGATATTGATTGTGAGATTGAAACCACTACTCCTGACTTGAATATCTTAAATGTAATTTTTAGTAGTCCTTTCAGTGCTTACTGGTTGTAGATAATGCTTGCTAGTTGTCTGTAGGTTACTCTATTGATTAATAAAGGAAGGGGGAAGTGGATGACTCCCAACAGACAACCCTAATATAAAGTCAGGTATGGTATATTTTCCTCTGTGGACTTTTTGGCATTTTGGTTTTTTTCATTTGTCTTTACAGCTTTCCCCTAAATGAACTAATAAATTGAAGGTTATAGAAGATAATACTGTTTCCCTTTGGGTAAGAGTGCAGTGTGGAATGTGTATTTTAAAAGTGGCCTATATCCAGGTGCACATTCTTGTAAATCCCAGTAACTTGGGTTGCTAAGGTAGGAAAATTCTAGGTTCTAGACCAGCCTCAGCAAATTTTGAGATCATATCTCAAAATTTAAAAAGATAGTGAAAAGAGTTGGGGCTGTAGCTCAGTGGTAAAGTGCTCCTGGGTCCAATCCTCAGTTGCAAAAACAAAGCCAGTAGAGGTAGAAAGAAAATATTTGTTAGTGAGATCAGCCACTTAGTAACAGGTTATATTTGCTAGGTTTTTGTTGGTTGCAAATGATGAAAACCCATTTGGAATCAGCTTAAGCAAAAAAGAGATGATTTATTGGACTCTAAACAAATAAGCAGGAAAAGCAGGGGTATAGTATACATGAGTCTAAGAACATAGGGAGCCTCAGATTCAGACAGGAGTCTCTGACTCTTTAGGCTGACTGCTTCACTTCTCTTTACAGATCTGTTTCTACCTGTCTTTCCAAGTTTCTGAATGTCACATTATTTACAACCTCTTGAGACATTATTAACTTAGTATCTGATTCTAAGATTGAAATTTGGAGGCTGGGGATGTAGCTCAGTTTGTAGAGTGCTTGCCTCTCATGCACAAGGCCCTGAGTTCAATCTCTAGAACCACATAAAACAAACAAAAAATACCCAACAAAAATCTGGCTGGGATTCTTTATGTGTCTAGTGGACAAGGCAATATGATTACTGTAACATAGGAGTCATGGATTATAAAAAATTTCATAATTTTTACTTTGAAATAACAGAAATTTTCATATGTACTACTTTTTTTATTTTTTCTTTCTTTTTTTTTTTTTTTTTGAGATTGGGCCTTTCTACATTCCTGAGACTTGAATTACAGTCCTGCCTCAACTGGGAATACAGGTTTTCGTCATCACACCATAGCTACTTTTAATGACTTGACTCTATTAAGAACAGTATTTAAGGAGATCAGTTTTAAAATGGGAAATCTTAATGATTCTTTTAAAAATAAGAAAATTACTACCAAAATAGGTTTCCTGCAGTATCTTTAATTATGAAAATATGAACTTTAATGTACTCTGTTGTCACTTTTTTGAGGAGGGGGTACAGGGGATTGAACCCAGTGGTGTTTTCCATGGAGCCACATCCTTGGTCTTTTTAAAATATTTTATTTAGAGACAGGATTTCCCTGAGTTTCTTTGGGCCTTGCTAAATTGCTGAGGCTGGCTTTGAACTCAGATCCTCTTGCCTCAGCCTCCTGCACTCTTGTGATTACACATGTGCACCGCATCACCCAGAGGTTTTTATTTTTTGTTTATTTTTTATTTTGATTACTGGGGATTAACTCCAGGGCACTCACCCACTGAGCCACATCCCCAGCCCTGTTTTGTAATTTATTTAGAGAAAGGGTCTCACTGAGTGCCTTACCATTGCTGAGGCTGGCTCTGAATTTGTGATCCTTCTGCTTCAGCCTCCCTAACCTTTAGGATTATAGGCATGTGCCACCATGTCTGGCTTATTTTTTAACTACCCCCCCCCCCAGTTTTGAAACAGGATTCTCTTAAATTGCTTAGGGCCTCTCTAAATTTTGGAGGCTGATCATAAACTTGTGCCCCTCCTGTCTCAGCCTGCCAAGTCACTGGGATTACAGGTGTGTTCCACTGTTCATTGTCAACCTCTTGGTGATATAAAAAAAAACTCCACTTTTATTGTCTATCATGGTACTTAGTATAACAAACCATTTAGGGGGTGCTAATTAGTTTAATTTTCACAATAACTCTCATTTTATAGATAAGAGAATTGAAACAGATAGTTAAAGCCAAGTTCATGTGTTTATAAAAGTGTTCAAGCTGAGAGTTGGAACGTCGGCTCTACCCTGTCTGCACTTGGTAGATGTTTAATAAGAATTTAATAGTAACTACTTTTAAAAAAGGAATTTGCTGTGGTTTGAAATAACCTAAATTGATGAGTGTGTTTATTAGAAAATTTTATATCTGAGACTATAGTGAGAGGTAAATCCTGAATGGGCAGAGTTAGAGATTAGATTTTTCCATGGGGAAGTTTTAGGGAAGATGGGAGAGCTGAGAAGTCCTGACTTCACCTATTGGGAGCTTTTTGTTCTTGTTCAGAAATTCAAGTAACCATTTATTTTGTCATCAGAGCTTGAAGTATAATTATGGAGGCACACAAATATCCATAGCACAAGGGAGAAAATGATTGGAGTCCCCAAAGGCACAAAGATCATAGCACAGTATTGGAGTGCAGTGATCTCAAATACCATCTTTTTTTTGCTTCTTAAAATGTGTCTGTGAGCCAGCAGCTATAAAACTAGCTATATACCTTTGTAAAATCTTAAGCCTTATTCCAAACCTAATGACCCAGAATTTACATCTTTACCTAGTTCTCATGATTTGAATTCCATTTAAAACTTCAGGACCATGAATCTAGTCCAATTCCATCATTTTATAGGTCAGCAAATGGGCTCTGAAGGTTGGAATAAATTAACTGTTTCAGTGGGAGAGCATGAATTTGATACCAGAGCCCCTGATTCTTGGTAGGGATAGGTCTACACTGTTCCACTCCTAGTTATGATGGTCTGTGGGGTTTCAAGGAAAAGCCTTAACAATAATATTAGAATATATTCATTAGAAAAATAATGTTAATCATAACTTCTTGTATCTAATAGTTTTCTTCATTATGTATATTCTCTTTCCCCAGAGCCTGTCATTTCTAGGTACCTGAAAACATCTATGTGTTTTGAACATATTTTTGCTTAGTCTGACTCTGTGGTTAAAATTCATACAATAGCCAGACATGATGGCACATGCCTATAATCTCAGTAATTTAGGAGGCATAGACCAGAGGATCACAACTTACTGAGGCCCTAAAACAAATTAGCAAGGCCCTGACATAGAACTTTAAAAGGACTGGAGGATGTGGCTCAGAGGTAAAGTGCTTCTGGGTTTGATCTCTAGTACCATGAAAATATATATATATATAAATAAAAGGCCAGTATTGCTTATTTAATCTGTTTACCTTTAAATGTGGGGATCCTTAAGTCATTTGCTTATAGAATTTTGTAGTTTTCCTTTGTTCTTTTGGTGAGTTGTATCTGATTTAAAAAAAAATCACTTTAATACTGGTATTGGTATCATAGTGCCTCAAGTGCAAACATTTTTTCTTTAATTTCTTAAATGGTACCAGGAATTGAACCCAGTGGTACTTTAGCACTTAACTACATCCCCAGTTCCTTTTATTTTTTAGAAATAGCATCTCATTAAGTTTCTGAGACTGATCTTGAGCTTTTTATTCTCCTGCCTCAGCCTCCTGATGAGCTAGGATTATAGGAAAATACCACCATGCCCAGTACAGATTTCTCATTTCTGAGACAAATAGCAGCTTTATGTTGAAATGGAAGAATGAACTGATAATAATAAAAGTTAAATTTTACCATATGACAAGTGGTTCTCTGATAATAGTTTTTTTAAAAAATTATTATTTTTATTTATATATGACAACAGAATGCATTATAGTTTTTGTTACACATATAGAGCACAATTTTTCATATCTCTGGTTGTATACAAAGTATATTCACATCAGTTTGTGTCTTCATACATGTACTTTGGATAATAATGACCATCACATTCCACCATCATTTGTAACTCCATGCCCTCTCCCTTCCCCTCCAAGCCCTCTGCCCTATCTAAAGTTTGTCTATTCATTCCATGCTCCCTCTCCCTACCCTAAGACTAGTGGAATTTTCTATGAAATAACTCTTATTTTGAAAGAAGTTTGAAAAATTAAAAAAAAACATTTTGAGTAACAGACTATAATTGTCACTCTTTCTAGTTAACCTCTGGAGTTGAAGAATGTAGGTCAATGAAGAGCTTCATGTTAACTGAAAGAGGGTTTATTTAGGTGCAGTAGTTTTAGGTTCTATCGACTCTTTTCATAGATCCTGATATAGATACAGCTGTAATGATGATTTGAGGTGTGACAACAAATAGTATCATTTATCTTGTTAGAAGGTTGGTTTGTTTGGGGGGCAGTTGCTAGTGATAGAACCCAAAGCCTTACAGTAAGTAGGTATTCCAACTCAACCTCTATTGTTGTTTTCTAAAGTCATGTCTTGTACTTAATAGTAATGTATAGATGTTTGTCTTCTAGGCTTATCAGCAGAGCAGACGAGCAGACCATTTATTAGCTGCAGGTAAATATGAAGAGGCTATTTCTTGTCACAAGAAGGCTGCGGGTAAGTTGTCTTTTTAAGAAATATTGATTGTAAAAATGAAGAGCAATTTGTTTTTCCCAGTATCTCTGACCACTTTATTTAGAATGGAAATCACAACAGTAGTGTTTGTTGTCCTGCATATGCATGTTAGATCATTCTGCTGATCATCCAGAAAATTAGCTTAAGAGTATTTTTCAAATATGATGGATTTCCCAGCTTCTCCTAAACCAGTCTTCTGTCTGAAACATGAAGATGGCATAAATGGCACCTTGGTATATAGTTCTTATACACAGCTGTGTTCCTAAAGACTTATGAGCCAATTGCAAGAAGTTTGCCAATTCATAGTAAATATTGTTTGAAGAAGTCTGAATTTCAAATACTTGACATTTGTGCTGCAAGATGGGCACATGGCAGGTACCACATAAATCTGTATATTTTATGGTGAGTTTTATGGGGGGTTTTGTACAATATTAACTCTTATGAATTCAGTATTGTTAAGTCTTTCCTAAACAATATTTTGTTATCCATTGAATTATTAAATTTTAGTCATTACAAAAGCAACATATTGTTTAACTATTTAAGTCATGTTACATATGAGTTCCATAAACACACATCCATAATGCCAGCAATTTGGTAGACTGAGGGAGGATGGTTGCAAGTTCCTGGCCAGCCTGAGCAACATGGCAAGGCCCTAAGCAACTTCAACCCTGTCTCAAAATAAACATTTAGAAAGCACTGGGGGGCTGGAGATGTGGCTCAGCGGTAGCGCGCTCACCTGGCATGCATGTGGCCCAGGTTCGATCCTCAGCACCACATACAAACAAAGATGTTGTGTCCGCCAATAACTAAAAAATAAAATATTAAAATTCTCTCTCTTTCTCTCTCTCTCTTTTAAAAAAAGAAAGCACTGGAGATGTAGCTCAGTGGTTGAGATGCTTCTGGGTTCACTTCCCAGTACCAAAATAACAAAAACAAAACCAAAGATTCCAGCTAACTGAATAAATAAAGGGAAAATCTTGCATTCCTCTTAATCTGATATTTGAATAATTGAAACTGCTGTAGGGCTTCAAATATCACCCTGACCTGGTCTAAATTCTGTGACATTCTTAGGTTAGAAAAGATGATAGCTTATTAAATCATTAGTTTTAAATCATGAAGATAGAACTTAATGTGATTAGTAAATCCAACTGGGCTGATTTGGAGTTTAGACTTGGTTTTATGGCCCGGTGGTAGCACACTCCTGGCATGTGTGCGGCACTGGGTTTGATCCTTGGCACCACATTAAAATAAATAAGTAAAATAAAGGTATTGTGTCCACCTAAAATTAAAAAAAAATATTTTAAAAAATAGCCATGAATTAGAGTTGCAAAATTGATGTGTTGGAATGAGCTCATTGTATTCTAAATTGACTTATTCACAATAGGTTTTTTTTGTTTATTTTGATACCTGGGATTGAAGTTGCCTATGAACCACTGAGCCACATCCCCATCCTTTTTTATATTTTGAGCTAGAGTCTCCCTGAGTTGCTTAGGGCCTCACTAAGTTGCTGGGACTGGCTTTGAACTTGTGAGCCTCCTGTCTCAGCCTCCCGAGTCTCTGGGATTATAGGCATGCACTACCATGCCGTGCTGGAAGAAGTAGTAGGTTCTTCAGATTTTCTTAGTTCCTGTCCCCATCATTTCTTAATATCTACTTTAAATATTTGCCTTGTTTCCTATTTGGAGGAAGCAGTTTAATCACAATTGTTAGTTTTCTTTTTTCCTAAGATGCCTATTCTTTTACCAAATTTCTCTTGGTGAGCATTTGTTCCTGTTTTGAATTTGTGGAGGAAATCTATGACCATGCAATCAGATTGAGTTTTTTTTTTTATCCTTCTAAAATAACCTTTAAAAATTTCAAATAGAAAACAGGTATGTGGCACATGCTTGTATTCCCAGTGATTTGGGTGGCTGAGCCAAGGATTGCAAATTCAAATCCAGCCTCAGCAACTTAGGAAGGCCCTAGGTAAATTAGCAAGGCCCTGTATCAAAATTAAAAATTAAAATGCTGCGGATGTGGCTCAATGGTTAAGTGCCTCAGATTTCAATATCTTATACCCCATGTGGCCCCTGTCCCAATTCCCAGTTATGAGATTTATTTATTTATTTATTTATTTATTTATTTATTTATTTATTACTTAGGATTTAACCTAGGGGCACTTCATCACTTGGTTACATCCTTAGCCATTGTTTAAATTGAAACAGGGTTTCACAGAGTTTCTTAGGGCCTTATACTAAAATGCTGAGGCTAACTTTGAACTCCTGATTCTCCTGCCTCAGCCTCCCTAGCTGGTGGAATTATAGGTATGCACTGCTGCATTATACTGTTTTTAGGCGCTACAAAGGGAGGCATTTCTTGAGTTTTGCAAAAGCTATTCTATTTGATAAGAAAGTAGATAAAACAGCTAATGCTGTGGCATACTGCTGTAATTCCAGCAGCTCATGAGGCTGAGATAGGAGGATTGTGAGTTCAAAGTCAGCTTCAGCAAAAGTGAGGCCCTAAACAACTCAGCAAGGCCTTTTCTCTAAATAAAATAAAAATAAGAGCTGGGGATGTGATTCAGTAGTTAAGTGCCCTTTGGTTTAATACCTGGTACCAAAAAAAAAAGGAGTGGATAAATCAAAGTGTAGTTCAGACAAAGAGAAAAAATTTATGCAGGTAGATGGTAATAACTAAGAAAATTCATCCACAATGTATCTGAACAGTTGAAGAGCAGATAGAACATCTCAACAGATTTAAATGTTAATGAAGAAAAATACACAAGCTATGCAAAATTAATACAGGAAAAAAAAGACGAGAACAAAGTGAAGGAAAATGTAAATCTGGCATGTAAGGCTCGATCAAAACTATAATCACCTAGTTTTCTTTGGACAAGTATCGTCTAATTAATTTGCTTCTTAGGAATGGTAGAACCTAGCAGACACTTCTAAGCATGAAATTGGAAAATCATTAAAATACAAATAAAGATCAGGCAGAAAGCAGTGTCTTGTATCTGCAGAAGGGGAAAAAGAGACTTAATATAGGAATGAGGCATACCAAAAAGTTTATAGTAAACAAAATATAAGAAATAGATCCACTATTAATGTTATTTATACCCCATCTTGTTCAAAAACATATTTAAAATGTCTCACAGAGAAACAAAATGAAATACAGAATGTAAGTAAAAATAAGTAAATGAAGAAATCCATAGAAGTACAAAATGAAAAACAGATTGATATTATAAACCTCAAAATGTACCATGAGTTTGAATATTTATAGAACTTATGATTAGTTCTTTGTGTTTGACATTGTCAAAATTCCTGAGAAAATCAATGTAGAAGGAGAAAAAGTTTTTCTTCTTCTACATTGATTTTAGAGGGAGAAAATTTTTTCTTAACAATTTCAGAGTTTTCAGTCCATGGTCATTCAGACCCATCTTTTTTTTTTTTTTTCACGTGACTTGGGTGGCTAAGTAAGATTGCAAATTCAAATCCAGCCTCACCAACTGAGGAAGGCCCTAGGTAAATTAACAAGGCCCTGTATAAAAATTAATGGTTAGAAGGCAGAACTTCATGGTAGGGAGTGTAGTGAAGAAAACTGCTCATCTCATGGCCTTGAGAAGCAGAGGGAGAGGAAGGAGATGTGGCCAGTATCCCCTTCAAGGTCATGCCTTCCATGGCCTAACTTCCTTCTGTTACACATCCCCTTCCACAGAGTTTGTAACTTCCCTACCCATAATGCTATCAGTTGGGGATCAAACCATCAACACATTAGCCTTCAAGGGGGCATTCAAGTTCTAAACCATAACATTCTGCTGCTGGCCCTCAGAAGCTTATGTCCATCTCATAAAACAAAATGCATTTATTCTATTTTAAAGAGTCTCTGAAGTCTTAACAGTTCCTTTATTACCCAAATGTCCTAATCTGAAGTCCACTGTGAGACTCAAGGCAAACTTGGTTGTGAGCCACTGGAATATTTAACAAGTTATTTACTTGTAACATTCAGTGGCATAGGATAGACATTACCATTCCAAATGTGAGGAATAGGACCACAGAAAGATGAAAAGGATTTGACCAAATCAAGATGGAAACCCAGCAGGGCAAATACTGAGTTCTGTAGCTTCTTGTGCTGCTTTTGAGACACAGTGATATGATGTGAACTCCAAAGGGTTTAGGCAGTCCTGTTTCTGTCTTTGCCAACTGTAGTGCATGTGGCCACTCACTTTGGCTGGCTCTACTCTCTGCCTTTGACTTCCCTTGGCAGGCATTCTACATTCCTGGCATCTCTGACTTACTGGTGTCTCCATTGCTTCTTTAGCTTCATTCTCACAGCTTCACACATTGCCTTCTCAGGGGCTACTTGGAAGAGGCTTTGACTGCCCTATGCTGATTGAAGTCTTGATGGGATCCCCCAGGACCCCATGTAATAACTCCTGTATTCTTCATGTTTGCAAAAGCACCATTGTATGGATGACAAAGTCTGCTACCAGCTGGAGCAGTAAATGGCCTGCTTCAACAACAGCTATGGCAGACTCTGATTCATTTGAAAAGTGAACACAAGGAAAACAATTCCCTGGATCTGTGGTAGTAGGGCTCCTCTGGGCTCTCTTATCAAATAGAAATCTTTGACTCTATGATGGGTCTTGCTGATTCCTGAGGTGCAAAGTGTTTAGCTTCTTTTTAATGGCATTGATCTCTTTAGCAGTGGTACCTTACGTGGCCACAACTTTAAAAGTTCTACTTTTCTGTCTAAACTAAAGTGTTTCAAATCTCTATTTTCACTTTTTTTATTCCCATTCTCAATGGTATATTAATTGAAAGCTAAACACAGACCACTGCCTTAAAATTTCCTCCACCAAGTTAATTAGTCCATCTCTTTCAAATTCAGCCTCACAGAATCTTGGCATACATAAAATGAATAGTTCTTTTCCAGAATGTAACATGAATGGCTTCTAGTCCAGTTCTCAATAGGGTCCTTATTTCTGTTTGAAACCTCATGAGCTTGGCCTTTAGTTTACACATTCTTATCAGCATTCTGGTCTTCTGAGTTCCCACAAGAATTGCACTTTAAGCTCTGTTTACAACATTACAAGCTTTCTGTAGTCAACATCTCTAAGCCATGACACCTCCTCTGTCTCAATTTAAAAGATTTCTCAGACACTATCAGGTATAGTGATAGCAAAGACTTTGCTGCTTTTTGTTACCAAATTTTTGTTGTAGATTTTCATAACTGAGAGATTCAACTTGAAAGGAAGAAAGGTTTCGTGGGTTCATTGTTTCAGTTCATGTTTTTTATTAGCCCTGTTGTTTTGGGGCCTGTGGCAAGGTAGAACATCATGGTGAAATATGTGGTAGAGCAAAGCTGCTCACTTCATGGTAATGGAAAGCAGAGAGGGAAAGGGGATGGGGACACATATGCCTTTCACATCAAACCCTGAGTCACCCAATTTTCTTTAACTAAGCCCTACCTTTTACACATTCCAATACCTTCCCATGGTGCCAATAGCTGGGGAACAAACCTTCAAACCATAGCAGACTCCTAGCAATCTACTAAAAGAGGGAAAGTTAGGATGTACCTAACTAATTAAGTCACCCAGAGATTGATCCTGAGGTCAGAGAGTTGTGGTTATTGTTGTTTTTGGTACCTGGGATTGAACTCGGGGTACTTACCCACTGAGCAACATTTCTAGCCCTTTTTTATTATTAGAGACAGGGGCTTGCTAAGTTGATGAAGCTGGCTGTGGACTTCAGATCCTCTGCATCAGTTTCCTGAACTGCTGGGATTATAGGTGCTTGTCATTGCACCTGGTCTGAAAGGTTTTTTTTAGGGTAGCTGGGGAAAATATCCATGGGGCATACATCTTAGTTTAAGCAAAGGTTTATTGACAGAGAATATCTATTAGACTGCCCTTCTGTAAGGTGCTGCAGCCTACTGGAAAAAAATGTCTTTTAAATATATAGTCAGGTAAAAGGGAGTAGTTTAAAAACACTGTGATTGTTATTTGGTACCATTGCTATAGTTTTAATAGTTAGGGAGTCTTTGGGGGTGAGCCTAAAAGGAAGGTCATGCTTGATTGCCAGGTGCTAATTTTCAAAATGGAAGTTATTTTGGACTAAATACCTAACAGGTTCTTGTTAATTTGTTTTAAGTACTGGGAATTGAACCCAGCCAGGTGTGCTTTACCACTGAGCAATATCTCCAGCTATTTTTATATTTTTTGAGACAAAGTCTAAGTTGTCCAGGCTTGCCTCAGACTTCCAATCCTCCTGCCTCAGCCTTCTGAGTTGCTGGGATTACAGGTATACACTACTATACCTGCCTGGTTCTTATTACTTTTTAATCCTTCCTAAACATTATTTTTCAAATGAAATCATCTTCAGTTCTTTAATTGTAAAATCTGTAAGGTTTCTGTTTTTGTTTGATGGTGGGGATCAAATGTAGGTCTCCACATGCTAGGCAAGTACTCTACCACTCAGCCACATCCCCAGCCCTTCCATAGGGATTTTAAAGCATAGAACCTGCCAGTTAAGGTATCAAATGCCTGTAATCCCAGAGACTGGGGAAGCTGAGGCAGGGGGATCACAAGTTCCAGGCCAATCACAGAAATTTAGCAAGACTCTATCTCAAAGTATAAAGGGCTATGGATGTAGCTCAGTGGAAGAGCTCTAACCCTTGTTTAGTCACTGGGATCATTCACCAGTATTGAAACAAAAAAATCCCTCCAAAACCTAATCATAGCATTACTGCTTGTAAGATCATTTTTTTCCTGTATGAGAAGTATTAAAACTTCTTTTACCTGGTAATTATAGAATGATATTCATATATTAATGTTCCTCTTTTTTTGGCCAGCATATCTTTCTGATGCTATGAAGCTGACCAAGTCTGAGCAGGTAAGACGTGTTCTTAAGGTTTACAGAAAAAATTTTAAAATATTTTTTAATGGAGACTTGAATTATGTGTAAAAAAAAAAGCATTTTACCCCTTTTTAAGTTCTTTGATTGTAAAATCTGCAGGGTTTCTGTTTTTGTTTGATGGTGGGGCATCAAATGTAGGTCTTTAAGTGCTATATTAGAAATGTGTAAAATGTGAAAACTAAGTGAACTGTTGATATAATGGCATACAGAAACAACCTTCTCCCCCAACCTCATTCCTGTTCTTTTAGACATGCCGAAACTTGCATCCTGTTAGTAGCTCATATTTGACCATTGTTGGGCTGTTTGTTTTAGTGCCTGGTATTGAACCCAGAGGCGCTTAACCACTAAGCCATATCCCCAGCTCTTTTTATTTTTTTATTTAGAGACCAGGTCTTGCTAAGTTGTTGTGGCCTCCCTAAGTTGCTGTGGCTCGCTTTGAAACTGTGATCCTCCTGCCTCAGGCTCCTGAGCTGCTGGGATTGCAGGTGTGCACCACCATGCCTGGATCCAATTGGATAAATCTGCTTATTGAAGAGTTTTTAAATATGAAGTCTCCCATTTGTTTGTTCTTGAATTCTTAGACAATTTTTTTTCTTTATTTTTGACTTCCTTCCTCCCTGTACTGGTGATTGAACCTAGGGGATGCTCTACCTGTGGACCACATCCTTCCAGCCTTTTTATTTATTTTTATTTTGTGACCAGGGTCTAGTTAAGTTTCCCAAGTTTGCTTTAAACTTTTGATCTTCCTAAGCCTCCCAAATGGTTGAAATTACAGGCTTTTTGTACCACTATGCCCCCTGCCTTATGTTAAAAAGTTCTTAACTTCAAAATATGTGTCACCAGTGACTTTATTTTTTATGCTAGAGGAAGGCTTGTTGAGGTTTAAAAAATACCTTTATCTAAATACCTTTTTTTTTTAACAGTGGTCTGAGTTGAATTCAGGGCATTATACATGCTAGACAGGTGCTCTACCATTGAGCTACATCACCAACCCTATTTTAAATTTTGAGACAGGGTCTTGGTAAGTTCCCCAGGCTAGTCTTAAATTTGTGATTCTCCTGCCTTAGCCTCCTAAGTAGCAGGGGTTATAAACATGTGCCACCAAACCTGGCTTCTGATTTCTTGATTGTGAAATGTCAGGTACCTAGAAAGTACTTAGTACATATATGTCTAATTGAAATAAGAAGATAATTTCTGAGAGGGATATCAGTGGCAGGGAAAACCCACTTACGTCTTAACACTGAATCATAGGATATTTAACTTTGTGTCTTTGATACTATAGAACCTGCTATTAGTATCTGCCTGCATTGAGCTTTCTAAATCTCTGTTAACAGGAAGACTTTTCATTTTGGTTACTATAGAATGGAGTTCTAAAGAGAAAGGATTTCTCCAATTCTAAGATGATTACAAATGGCATGGCATTGCAGATGGAGGAAGTGTAAGGCACAGTCAGAAAAAGTCTGAATTATTGAGATTAGGATTTTAACTTAATTAAAGGTGCTTTCACTTAAGTAAAAAAATACAAAATTCTCTAATTTATGTTATTTTGGTATTATTATTGAATCTTTACTAAATTGCAAACAGTATAAAAATTTTAAGTGTTAAGTCAGAAAGGCTCTTGGAATAGCATATATTAACAGTAAAAAAGACTTCCAATATTAAATTCTGCAAATTGTAATTTTCCTTTTGTGAAATAGGCTCATTTATCACTGGAATTGAAAAGGGATAGCCACATGAAACAGTCCCTCCTCATTCAGGAGAAGTGGAAAAGGACAAAGTGTGAAGAACGATCAAAAGCTCAGAACACAGACAAGGATGTAGCTACCCAACTTCAGGCATCTCACAAACCCTCTGCTGAGGATGCAGAGGGTCAGAGTCCCCTTCTTTCCCCGAACTACAGCCCTTGTACAGAGAAACACCTTTCTGAAATTCATGGAGTCTTTGACAGGAATTCAGAAACACTATTATGTTTACTTCAGCAAAAGAGTGAGCCAACACAGCCATGTATTGGAAGCAAAGCCCCGAAGGATGATAAAACAATTATTGAGAACCAGGCAACCAAAATTGCAGATTTGAAAAGGCATGTGGAGTGCCTTGTGGCTGAGAATGAAAGATTAAGGAAAGAAAATAAAGCACTAAAAGCTGAAAAAGCAAGACTTGTAAAAGTTCCAGTAGATAAGGAGCTGAATGTGGATACTGATTTTATAGAAAAGTCAGCATTATGGAGCTTGCCACTACATTCAGACACTGCTGCAGCAAATACTGGGAAAGCCAAGGATATTCCAATACCCAATCTTCCTTCCTTGGATTTTTTATCTCCACAACTTCCACTTATGGAGCTGTCTGAGGATTTTCTGAAAGGAATTATGAATAATTGAAATGGAATACTTTTGGAGAGATCAGAAGAAATACAGCAACACAGTTAATCCAGAAAAGAAGAAAAAAATAAAAAAGGGAAAAACACATACAAGTAATTCCAGATGTGATTTACCATCTGGCTGATTGGCAGGAGCAGCATTGCCAGGATGTGAGAATCAGTCACTGTGAAATATATTGAGTAGCTGATCTACTCACTAGAGTTAATGGTTCCCACCTGGCAGACAGTAAACTCTTGGAGATTCACTTTCTCCTGATGCAAAACAAATGGCTACCTAGAATAATTTTCTCAAGCACCAATTAATTTTCTTCAGAGTTAAAATGTATAAAAGTGTATTATGTATAATTAATCTATAATGCCATAAATGATAATGTAAAACCTAAATAATATGGTGGCCTGAGAGCCTGCCATATATTTGAAACATGCTTTCTATCATGCATTGACTGTATGAATTTTGTTATGCACATTTTGTTTGTTTAAGTAAGGTGTATAGGATACACACTTTTTTAGATGAAACTACAAACCCACATTTTGCACTAATAACATAATGCTGACCTCAAGACTATCAGGAGAAATATTTAAATTTCCATTTTATGAAGAAAAGAACCAAATTATTAGTTATGCTTTTTTTAAAAAAAATTAGCAGTTTACATAATTAATCAGGGTGCATTTTAAGTTCTAACTTTGTTATATAATGCATCACTTAAAAATACTAAGGAATGATTCTTTTTTTTTTTAATGATGCATAAGTGGAAGTAATGCTAGTTTCCAGTATTTGATTGTAAGAAATCAATAAAGTAATTGTGTTTTATACCTTTGTTGACTGGTTGGTGGTTGAAAAGCAAACTGTGTGGCATCTGGATATTGTAAACTTTAAATAGGAATTTAAGCAGATGCTATCAAATTATTATTTTAGTGTGTTAAAAGATTTTCCACTGTTTTGCAGTCCCTTTACCCTTTAAAGGTGTTGAAGGAGAGTGTAGAATTTCCTGAGAAAATTTTGGGCAAAATCAAGTAAAAATCCCCAAGAGCTAAATGTTCCAAGCCTTTCTTTGGTGGAACTCACCTGGAAAGTGTCCAGGGCTGCTCTAAGCAGCTTGCAGCCATTCTTGTAGCACCTTTACCCAGTGGAGCACAGTGAGTGAGTGCTTTTTTCTAGGAGAAGGGGTTGGAGAAGAAGAGGATGTAAACAAAACATTTCTTTGCAGATCACTAGGTATGTTAAAGCATGGACTTCTGTGTGGAATTGTGGGACTGAGGCACATACTGCTTCCTGAGGGAGTGAGGACTTCATTGGGCTCAGTAGGTAGGGTTATGCTCCTATTCTCTGTGAGGAAACTAGCCTAAGTAGGAAGGGTGAAGAGATCATGCAGAAGTCATATTTTTCCTGTCTTATTGTGTTGCAGATGAAACCATCTTAAAAGTTATACTACTTAATTTGTTCATCTCAGTGTTATAACATCCCAGATTTTGTAAACCTAGCCTTATAATTGTTTTTTCCCTTTGACAGGTTCTTGCCAAATTGCCCAGGCTGACCTGAAGCAACTCTCAGCTTCCTGAGTTGTTGGGATTGCAGGCGCCTGCCACTGCACCTGGTTTATGTGTGTTTTGACTAGGACTGCGATGGTTCCTTTGCAGTAGAATACCTTCCAGAGTAGATTTAAATAATGCTTATTTTCTTTATTACATTGTAGTCTCTGGACATTTCCTGGCTAGGATTACTATGTGTTCTTATATCTTTTCTGTTTAGTATGAGGCACTTAAAGGGATTTAGAATAGCTTGCTTTCCCTAAATAATTTGTTCTGTATGAGTAAGGTGGGTCTTGTCTCTTCTTAGTGGTGGTCTCTCACTGTACTGTTCCTTTTTGGGGGTACCAGGGATTGAACCTGGGTGTTGAACCACTGAGCCACATCCCCACCCCTTTTAAAACTAGACTCTTGGCTAAGTTGCTGAGCCTGGCCTGGGAACTTGATCCTCCTGCCTCTGCCTCCTGATCTACTGGAATTACAAGCTTGTATCAAGCTTGGCAGTCCTCCTGAATTTACCTGTTGAAGTAACTGGGTGTTAACGCCTGATCCCGAGTTCTCATTTTCATCTTTTCAGAAAACATTTCTTTGAAAAACTCAATAGTATGGAGTAATACTTTTATCTAGATCATATTGTCATGGTAATCCATACAACCTGGAAATCTTGTTTAAAAGAAACATAATAGGAGGAAGTTATTTGCAAAATAATCAGTTTCTTGCCGGGCGCAGTGGCACATGCCTGTAATCACAGTGGCTTGGGAGGCTGAGAAAGGAGAATATTTAAGTCAAAGCCAGCCTCAGCAATGGTGAGGTGCTAAACAACTCAGTGAGACCCAGTCTCCAAATAAGATGTAACAATAGGGCTGATGATGGGGCTCAGTGTTTGAGTGCTCTGAGTTCAATCCTGGGTACCAAAAAAAAAAATATTATTTTTTCAAAAATTGTTTTCTTCTCTAGTGTTTTATCAGGATTATTGAAATGCACATATTTCTTCAAGTGAGTTCAAGATATTAAAATACTGGAACTTATTGCTTTTTACAATGGGTACTTTTGTGTCTCACATACAAATATATTATTTACATATGTACATATTCTATGTGTATATGTGTGAATATACATACATACATCTTTTTTTTGTACTTGGGATTGAAATTGGGGGCACTCCACCACTGAGCCACATCCCCAGGCCTATTTTGTATTTTTTTTTTTGAATTTAGATACAGGGTCTCACTGAGTTGTTTTCCTTATTCACAGGTCAACTGGATAAACTTGAATGTGTGTTTAACTTAAATGCCTTGTCTTTTTTTTTTTTTTTGGTACTGGGGATTGAACTCAGGGGCACTTAATCATTAAGTCACATTCCAAGCATCTTTGTATATTTTATTAGAGAGAGGTTATCCCAAAGTTTCTTTGGCCTCACTAATTTGCTGAGGCTGACTTTGAACTCAGGATCCTACTGTCTCAGCCCATAGGCTGAGCCGCCTGGAGTCACTAGGAGTACAGTATTGCACCACTGTTGTATTTGTTTGGTTTTTGGTAGAAGGTATTGAACACAGGGCCTCATGCATGGTATGCAAGCTTATTACCACCAAGGGACATCCACAGCCCTTTTGAGACAGGGTTTCCTGAATGACCCAGATTGGCTTTGAACTTGGAATCTTTGTGCTTCTGATTCAGGGACACTCAACCACTGAACCGCAGTCTCAGCCCTATTTTGTATTTTATTTAGAGATAGGGTTTCACTAGGTTGCTGAGGCTGGCTTTGAACTTGTGATTCTCAGTCTTACAAGCTGCTGCGCCTGGCTTTTTTTTTTAAGGGTATTTTCACCTTAAAGTGGGAAGTGTGCCTCCTTTTATAAAAGCCATTATTGACCAACAGTGCAATCTGGTGGAGAGTGAGAAACTGGTTCTTTTCTGGTCATTGCTAGATTGGCTGTGGAAGAAAAGGATCTGATTTATATCTTAATTAATTTGCTTTGTCTAGAATAGATACAGAAATCTGACTTAAAAGATAAAATATCTTTCAAAACTGGGCCAACTTAGCTCAGGGATGAGAGGCTTTCCCACTTATTTTCTGTCTGCTCATACTTTACATGTTTTGCTGCTAGGGTTTACTCAAGGCTGACCAGTGCCAGGTTCAGTGGCACAGGCCTGTAATCCCAGTGAATTCAGAGCCTGAGGTATAGGGTCCCATTCAAGACCAGCATCAACAATTTAGTGGTATCCTTTAAAAAAAAAATTAAATGGGGACCTTGGGCATGGTGGCACATATCTATAATCCCAGCAACTACTTGAGGCCATGGCAGGAGGATTACAAATTCAAAGTCAGCCTCAACAATTTAGTGAGGCTCTGAGCAAAAATTAAAAAGATCTTGGGATGTGGCTCAGTGGTAAAATCAACCAGTATCCCCCTCTCCCTCTCAAAAAAAGTAAAGGAGTCTTAAGTGGATTATCCTTCCATTTTTCTAAAAGTGAGGGGGGCATAGTTAGGCACTGGGTCTGGAGAATCAAGAAATATTTGGAATAATCTTGTTCATTAGGATTTTTCAGTAGTCATATGAATTGGAGTGAGGGTTGGGTAAATTTTTGCAGTTCTTAGCCTGCTTCTCTAACATAAGTACTAAATCAGGAATAGAATTAAAAAGGATGGGGCATTACAGGTATGATAGGATTAAGGGTGAAGGAACCAAGGATACATTTAAAAATGAGAATCTTTATTGGTACTAGTGATTGAATCTAGGGCATCACACGTTAGGCAAGCACTCTACATTGAGTCACACCCTTAGCCCTCTTCCTTTGAATCAAACCCCTCCCTAAAGTTTAGTTGACAATACTGGCTCCTGGCCCACTGAGCACTGTGGAATATATGTTCAAATACTGGAACACACTAGATTGACTCTGAAAAATTTAACTACTTAAGTTTGAGAGATGTGAATGGAATACTTCTAACAAAGTCATCCCTAACTCTGAATATGTGAAAGTAGCAAATATTTTGCAGCTTGTATAATACTTAGAAGATATGTGACACTGGCATTTGACTTAATCTAAATAGGTTGAATGGCTACTCATATCTCAGGGGAGGTAACATGAAAATGATAGATTATATTATATGATGACCACTAAATAGATTTTCAAAATTTCTAATGTTTGAGATCCTATGGCTTCATTGGCTTAGAAAGCTTTGATTCAAAGAATATCCTTTTGTAAAGTCAGGCCATGGTTTAGTTTGAACATGCAAAATTGGTTTCAATACGATTAATATATAAGGGGACAACTTTAGCAGAATGTGAGTTGTTTACTTGGCAATTTCTCCTGCAAGAAAAACTGAAACGAATGCACACAACTATTTCCTAGTTATGGTGGTAGTAGTGATCTGTACCCAATTATGTCTGCTATTACCTTTCCCTTTAATCTCACATAACCGTCCTCCTACTAGTTACTTCATGACTCAAATCAATCCTTACTACTTCCATAAGCAAACTTTAGGTCTTCATGGTAGAAAGCCTGTATTTGTAGTATTTATAATTTTTAAACATTCGATGCACATTGTGACTTAGATGGAAGTTGTTCCCTAAAAAGCTCACATGTGAGAGGTGAAATGACTGGGTTTATGAGAGCTTACACATAACTAGTGCATTAATTTGCTGATATGGTTAACTGTGGGCAGGTAGGGTGTGGCTGGAAAGCTTCATTCCTGTCAAATGTTCTGTCTCAACTGGGCCCAGAGCATTGGAGATGGCCATCTATGGACTGAGACCTCTGAAACTCTTGAGCTCCAAATAAACTTTTTCTCTAAAATTGTTCTTGTAGTGCCTTCCTCTTATAGTGGTGAAAACTAAAATATTATAGGACTGTGAGTGTAGCTTAACGGAAGAGAGCTTCCTTAGTATGCTTCATGGCCTGGATTTAACCCCTAATATCACCAAAAGTGTAATCCTAGTTTTTTTTTTCTCTTTTATATTGTGTCATTGTTTAAGTTTTATGAGTGTTATGCCCTAAAGCTTTATTCCTTATAAGTTTTGTGGTTTTCACTGTGAACTTCAGATGGTGCAGTGATTTTTAGGAACTGTTCCTTTTCTTCCCTCTTCTGCAACAGTGTGACAGACCTGAGAGGGAGTCACCATCCTCTGTGATGGCAGAGAAGATCACACAGCTCTCCTTGGGAAAGAAGTCAGTTCTATCTGGCTTGTACTTCTCATTTGTATTTGTTGACATCCCCCCCTCCCGCTGTTCACATCATTCATACCTGCCAAATTTAGGGTCAAAGACTAGAGAGATGGGAAACAGCATTTAACTCCTCACTTGTCCTTAGAATCTATCTCCTCTCAATGTATTACAGCTCTGATCCCCATATATAGCACATCCTTGACATCCCTTCATTGGCTACAGGGCTGAGGTATTTTCAAAGACAAAAACCACAAAAGGGCAATCCTCCAATCCTGACTGAATCTGGATGGATCATTTACACTGAGTTTACTTTTGATTTAGATGGTGCTGGGGATTGAACCCAGGGTCTTATGCATAGTAAGCAAGTACTGTACCACTGATCTATATTCCCAGCCTACTGAGCTTATGTATAAGCTGAGTCTGCTTTGAAAACCACCCTATTAACAAAAGGGAACTCAACTTCCTATACAGCTAGTGTGACCTGGATGTAGCCTGCCAACGTTTTTCATTTTTAAGGTGCACACCTGTTATCCCAGTGGCTTGGAAGGTTGAGACAGAAGAATTGCAATTTCAAAGCCAGCCTCAGCAAAAGTGAGACTTGGTAATACTCTGTCTCTAAATAAAATATAAAATAGGGCTGGGGATGTGGCTCAGTAGAGTACCCCTGAGTTCAATCTCTGGTACCAAAACAAAACAAAAAAACCAGGTACCTGGGTGTGGAAGTGCATGCCTGTAATCCCAGCTGCTCTGGAGGGTAAGGCAGGAGGCTCAGAAGTTCAAGTCCAATCTTAGCAATTTAGAGAGGCCCTGGGTTTGGTTCTTAGCACTGTATATAAATATGAATAAAATAAAGGACCGACAACATGTACAAAAACTAATAAAGAATTGGAGATATAGCTCAGTGGTAAAGTACCTCTGGGTTCAACCCCTAGTACCAATAAATAAATACAAAATAGGTTACTGTGGGAATATAAGAACTTTATTAATCAGCTTTCACACTTACCATGTGACTTTAAGGTATAATTTCCTAGGTAAACCTATTAAGGAACCAAGGTTGTAATAATTTTGCAATTAGGAAGCTTCCACGTCTGACTCTTGGTAACATGAGAATGGTATAAGCTTTGTATCTTGGTCAATGTGCTACACCTTAATTCATAATGCACAGTGTATTGAATGTTAACTAAACCACTTTCTCTTTTTTTTTTTCCTCAAGGATGAAAGTGCTTATCTAATCAGGTCTGCAGAATATTTTTGATAGGTCGGAATCTAGAACAAAACATACTGAATCTATCTATCTCTATATATTCGATATATGCATATAGAGTAAAATAAAGGTATGAGAGCACTTTTCTTCTTAAGTTTACCAGTCTTTCTTATCTCATATTTAAACCCATACCCACAAAATGGAAGTAACATACTGATTTCTTATGTGTTTAAATTCCTACATTAGAAAAGAAACAGATTTAAATACTTGTAAATTCATTAATCAGAAAAAAAAATCCATAAAACATTATATACTAAAATGGGAAGGTCCTAACTATTCAGCATAAGTTTCACTCTGAACATTTTCTTGTTTTTGATATTTCTGTTTTACACATTTAGCCAGGCAAGGTAGCACATGTCTACAAATCTAGTGACTTGGAAGGCTGAGGCAGGAGGACCACAAATTTGAGGCCAGCCTCAAAATAAAAGGAGCAAGGATATACCTGAAATTCCCCAGCCTTCCAAAGTTTACAAATATCTTTTATGATATAAGCACAACAGTGTTCTCTCTCCACCATAGACTTAGCACAATTTAGTTCACTAGCATGAATTTCAGAGCATGGCAACTTTCTTCAGACTATAGATAGATAGAATAATCTCATCAATCAAGTTTTCAGCCATTGCCTGGCCAGAAATTCCTTGGCTTTAGATATATGAAAGGGGTTGTAGTATGGTTAAAATGTGGCTTAAGCAATACTGAAAGAGGCAAATGCTTTTGGGGAGAAAAATCATCATAGACTATTGGCTCTTGGCAGACCAGGGGACCAGCAGGTGGTAATATCCAGAAGTATCTTGCCTTTAATTTCATATCAAAAGTTTAATCAGATATAACATACAAAAGCATCAGGCAAAAGAAACTACAATCAGTTGAGACATATTTGAAAAAATGGTTATTAAAAAGTCAAAGCTCATGGGGCTTGGGATGTAGCTCGGGGTTAAAGGCCCTGGGTTCAATCCCCAGCAGCACAAAAATAAATGTGTAAAAATAAGTGAATCAACAGGGAAATCTTGTTTTTGTGGTGCTGGGGATTTAACCTACCTAGGGCCTCACACATGCTAGGTAAATTCTCTTCCACTGGGCTACATCTCTTGTTCATCAACAGTGGAATCTTTAAAAAGTCATAGCTAACCAAATCATATTAAGTATTTCCTAGTCCAATTTCCTTTCTTTAGAGAATTTTCTTTCCTGTCCAGTTAGCTATCTCATTAGTCCTTGTGCCAAGTGTTGGGAGTTCACATGAAAGGTATTTGCTCACAATCCTGGCTGAACTTTGGGGTAGACAGTGACAAAATAGTCTACGTAGAGTTAAAAATGATAGAAAAAAAAAAAACGCCCACACAAACAAACAAAAGAAAACAATAAGAAAAATACCCAGAACTTGAGCTATCAGAATCCCTCCCCACTCCACCCCACCCCCTTTTTTTCTACAGGGGATTAAACCCAGGGCCACTCACCCTCCCATCCATATCCGAAAGCCTTTTAATTTTGAGACAGGGTCTTACTAAGTTGCTGAGACTGGCCTTGAACTAGTTATCCTTCCAAGTCACTATGATTACAAATGTGCACCACTGCACCTGGAACTGTTTTTTAATAATATTTTGCATAGTTAGGCCTATACACACCTCAAGTTAGACAGCTGATAGTAGTCATTAGCTATTAAAATCAAGATTCTAAATTAATGCTACTTACTGGGGCCACACAGTTTTCTATTATGCATATCCAAACTCTCAACTGCAAGCTCTTTTCAGTCCCACTAGTATGTATGTCAAAAGAGGATGAACTAAGTAACTCAATTTCTGATAAAGTCTTCTTAATGGAAAATGTAAAACCCCTTTTAACTTTAATGTACAAAGCCATATGTAACACTTGCACTTTAACAAAAGCAAGCTAATGTTTTAAAAAACTACATCATTAAATGTATATATGTATATATTTATATAGCATATTAAGTTTAATATTTAGCTTTTAAACTTCACAAAATTTTTACCAAAATGAGACAATTTTAAATAAATTACACCTTTTGAAAATGTTTAATTATACAGTCAATAGCTTCAACAAAATATTGAAGTGTCTATATTTAGTATATACTTTATATCTTACAAATTTTACAATTATTTGGCAGTAATTTTCTGATTATGATATGCCTGCTGAGCGATTCAGCAATTTCCCAAATGCAGGCAATAGCTGGTGTTTGTGTCCTATTCTCACAGTAACTGTCTCAATGTAGTAAAAAATATCAGTTATCTTATTAAACTGTACAAGGGCACATTTATGCTTGATAAACAATATAGCAGAGAATTTTTTACCAAACATAAATACATCATTTTAAATCTGACATTTTCACAAACATCATATACACTATGATACAGAAACAGCTCAGAATTGCTGTTTTAAAATTTACCTTGTTTTATGACATTGAACCACAGGAGCTGTGACATATGGTATACTGCTGTGGTGTCAGTAACAAGTAATCACTACGAAGAGAATTTTTTGGCACTGAAGGTTTTGTGAAGCTTAAATCAGTGTGTATATGTGTCATCATTCAAGGGGAGGTAATCCCGGTTATACAATCTAAAATTATCCAACAGGACACACTTAATTTTCTTCCATATCCTCTACTTCATCTTCATGTACCTTCAAAGCTCTCACCATTTGCATGACTGCATGACATAAGATATTTTTGACCTGAAAGAGATATTGACATTTCTCATCACTTAAGCTGGAGAGAAACTGACAAATGACAACTACCATGCTAAAAATATTAATAATTTTAATGGGGACTTAGGAAAGCCAAATTCAATAACAAAAATGTCAAAATCTAAAAGTGTTTCTAAGCCAAAAGTTATAATAAGGGCCATTAAAATTCATACAATTAAATATACATTAATATTAACCTTCAGTTAGCTTGTTGTGACAAATCAGAAAATGACTGCCTAAATTAGTATGCATATATTTCAATTTATGAGTATAAAAGGACTGAACATTCATTTCTTACCTGGAGCCTATCATCATAATTGATTTCTTCCTTCAAAAGTGTCAGTTCCAGTGTTAAGTGAAATAACTGTACAAAATGTTCTGGGGACACAAAGTCTTTAGTTACCTGAATACAGCTGTGAAAATTCTGTACCTATTTCCAAAAGAAAACTTGTGTAATATAAATCTAATGATATAGGAGCAAAGAAAAGCTATAGTCTGAAACCAATAGAGATTTAATTTTAACCAGAGATTTAATTTTTAACTAGATTTAATTTTTCCCAAGTATCAAATGGATTTCAAGGCAGAACACCACACTTTCCATTGAAAATCTTCATTGAAAGTGACTTGGTAAAGGAAATATTTTTAATTGATAAAAAACAAACAACAACAACAAAAAGATCTTCAGAAACCCTTTGGAAAACCTGATAATTGGATTCTAAATTTTGTAAAGATGGACTTTTTAGACTGGTAACTAAAAAGAATCAACAAAGCAATCAAAATCTGAGTATGTTTTATGCTGTTTCTTTGGCTTTTACTGTTAACTTATAGCAGAGCATAAAGAAAAAGAAATGTGGTTCAGTTTGTTAGGAATGAGTAAGAAAACTGATCACAAATGAGTTTCAAATTTGTACTATAATTTTGGTTATTTGGGTCTTTCTTTCAAATTAGCCAATTAAATAGACTCCAATTTCCTGTGACATTAGTACAACAGTTTTTCAAAACAGCTTTCTCTTTCCTGATTAAAAAGTTTTAATAAGAAACCAGCCAATATAGTGCATTGACAGTTTTATCTGTTCTGTACAGTTTTACTGGCTCTTCATTTGTTCATAGAATAGATAATCTGTTTCACAGAACAGCTTACTATGGGTGAGATGTTCAGTGCTTGTTTCAAGAAAAATCAGCCAATGAAAAGTAAGTCAACAGAAGCCCAACTTCTCTGACATCTTTTCTAATAGATGTTTTATATTAGATATTATTAACATCAACTTTCATTACGTGTCTAATTCCATCACAGAGCTTCGAAATGCTCTTTCTCTTTTTACTTACTTGAACATGCTGCAAGGAGGGTGAAGAGTATGTCCTTAAAAAGTTTTAGTATAGGGGCTGGGGATGTGGTTCAAGTGGTAGCGCACTCACCTGGCATGCGTGCGGCTCGGGTTCAATCCTCAGCACCACATAAAAACAAAGATGTTGTGTCCGCCAAAAACTAAAATAAATAAATATTAAAAAACTCTCTCTCTCTCTCTCTCTCTCTCTCTCTCTCTCTCTCTCTCTCTCTCTCCCTCCCTCCCTCCCTCCCTCCCTCTTTTTTAAAAAAATTTTTAGTATATACCTTTGGTTTTTGGTACTAGAGATTGAATCCAGTATCCTGTGCATGCTAAGAAAGTGCTCTACCAGTGAGCTACTTCCATGGCCCTTTTTAAAATGTTAATTTTGAGATAGGGTCTGAGTTGCCCAGGTTGGCCTCACACTTGTGATCTTCTTGCCTCTTGAGTACCTGAGTAGCTAGAATTACAGGTGTGTATTACCCACGCATGGTTCAGTATATGCCTTTTGGTAGGTCTAGTTCTAGTATGTCATAAAATCACTTATAGTCCCAAAATTTCTAGTAGGTTATACAAGTTCTTTATTTATATTCTTATTTTGGTCATCCATCATTCTCCTGGTTTCCTTTAGTTATTTATTTATTCAGACTTTTCTTAAGCTTTTTGAGTCTATTAGACTGTTGTCTAACTTCAATATCTGGAATCCTCAGAGAATATTTCTGTCAATATATCTTTCTCCTTTGAATGAGACACTTTACTTTTTTGTGTGCATGCCTTGTATTTTTTTTTTAAAATTGGGTATCTGAACTTTGTAAATTTGTTAACTGTAATAATCAGATTCTCCCCTGCCTCGGAGTTTGTTGTTGTTTATCTCTGAGGACCACAGTAATTGTTTAGTAAGTTGTACCAATTTCTTCTCAAAGGCTGAATTTCTTGTTTGGTGTAGTCACTGAAGTCTGTATTCCATTATTTTAGTGGTCATCAGTGCCTAAAAAGATTTCCCTCGATATCAAAAATTAGCTGCCCTTTTCTTCATTAGTCTCTTGGTTACTAAAAGTTTTGGATTAAATTCCAGATTCTAAAAAGTTGATTCTGTCCATTTTTGACAGTCTGTGGTTATTTAAAAATGACTTTCAGAATGTCGAGTTTTAGCTGGGTGTTGTGGCATAGAGCTGTAATTCATATTTGAGGCCAATGGCAGCAACTCTGAGGTCCTGAGCAACTTAGTGAGAGAGAAACTATCTCAAAATTTAAAAGAATGAAAAGAGTTGTGGATGTGGCTCAGGGGTTAAGTGCCTATGGGTTCCAATTCCTGGTACCCGGCCCCCATAACAAACAAAACCCAAATCCCAGAATGTTGAGTTCTATTAGCACTTACAGGATGCTACTGTGTTTTCACATGATGTATTTTCTTAAAGGACTGAGGGTTAGTTTTAAGAGGTGATGGTTCAGTTTTAAAGACATCAAACCTTCCCATTCCATTTATTCCCCACCTCTTTGTTTTATTGGGGATTTATAGCTTCCTTTACTACTGAGCTAGATCCCCAGCTCTTAACTTTTGAGATGAGGTCTCATTAAGTTTCTCAGTCCTCGGAAGCTGTTGGGGCTGGCCTTAATTGTGATCCTCTTGCCTTAGACTCCCAAGATGCCAGGATTATAGGCATGTTCCTCTACAGATGGCTATTCATCCCTTTTCTCTACCATGTCTTGAGTAATTTATACTTCACTTCCTAGACACATACTATCTTTCTTATACTTCTCTTAAAGGATTAGTTGTAATTATATATAACTGGTCATATAAATGCAAAAAATATACATCTTTAAAATATTATAAATTCATTATGAATAGCTTTTAAAACTTCACATACATTTTTCCAAAATGAGAGAATTTTAAATAAATTACACCTTTTGAAAATGTTTAATTATACAGGCAATAGCTTCAACAAAATATTTAAGTGTCTGTATTTAGTATCTACTTTATATCTTACAACTTTAACAATTATTTGGCAGTAATTTTCTGATTACGACATGACTGCTGCACAATTCAGCAATTTAAGCAATTTAGGGAAAATTTATCATTAAAGATGTAAAATCCACATGGTTTGAGATCACAAATTCATTACTCATTTTTTGTAACATAATTTCATCCTCTATAAAATGGGAAAAATTTTACTTTTTACCTTGTAAGTTCGTCAGAAAATAAAAGAGAAATGCATGGGAAAAAAGATGTAATTATCCATCTATCTATCTGTCTGTCTATCTATTTAGTTTGCCAAGGACTGTGTTAGAACACTGGCTGTACCACTCCCAGCTTGAATTTTAATTGTTGCAGTTTAAATAAAGGTTACTCAGAAGCTTTGGCTGTGACAAAATAAACATTGGAGGTCAAGGTCTAGCTGTTCTTTCTAGGGATGTAAAGGAAGAGTTTCACACACTGAGTTGTTGACCAATAAAAGAATTGGGCTGGGTTTTGGTACTGGGAGTTGATCCCAGGGGCACTTTATCCCTGGCTACAGTTTTTTTTTTTTTTTTTTTTTTGAATTTTGAGATATGGTCTCTTTAAGTAGCTTAAGGCCTTTCTAATTTTCTGAGACTTGCTTGAGACTTGAAATTGCCTCAGCTTCCTGAGTCCCTGGGATTACAGGCATGTGCCATCATACGTAGCCCTACAAAATATTTTTAAGTTTGCCATTTTACAGTGGTTCATACAATAACAGTGCTGTGGCTACAAGACACACACCAGAAGATCTTAGAAGATGGAAAAATATACCCTGTTCATGGATAGGCAGAACTAACATCATCAAAATGGCAATATTACCAAAAGTTCTCTATAGGTTTAATGCAATGTCAATCAAAATCCCAATAGCATTTATTGTAGAAATAAATAAAGCAATCATGAAATTCATATGGAAAAATAAAAGACCCAGAATAGCAAAAGCAATTCTAAGCAGGAAGTGTGAATCAGGTGGTATAGTGATACCAGATTTAAACTATATTACAGAGCAATAATAACAAAAACAGCATGGTACTGGTACCAAAACAGGCGGATGGACCAATGGTACAGAATAGAGGACACAGAGACTAATCCACAAAGTTACAACTATCTTATATTCGATAAAGGGGCTAAAAGCATGCAATGGAGGAAAGATAGCATCTTCAACAAATGGTGCTGGGAAAACTGGAAATCCATATGCAACAAAAAGAATCTGAAATCCCCTTCTCTCGCCATGCACAAAAGTTAACTCAAAATGGATCAAGGAGCTTGATATCAAATCAGAGACTCTGCATCTGATAGAAGAAAAAGTTGGCTCCGATCTGCATATTGTGGGGTCGGGTTCCAAATTCCTTAATAGGACATCCATAGCATAAGAGTTAATAACAAGAATCAACAAATGGGACTTACTTAAATTAAAAGTTTTTTCTCAGCAAGAGAAAAAATAAGAGAGGTAAATAAGGAGCCTACATCATGGGAACAAATTTTTACTCCTCACACTTCAGATAGAGACCTAATATCCAGAGTATAAAAGAACTCAAAAAAAAAATAGACAATAAGATAACAAATAACCCAATCAACAAATGGGCCAAGGACCTGAACAGACACTTCTCAGAGGAGGACATACAATCAATCAACAAGTACATGAAAAAATGCTCACCATCTCTAGCAGTCAGAGAAATGCAAATCAAAACCACCCTAAGATATCATCTCACTCCAGTAAGATTGTCAGCCATTCTGAAGTCAAACAACAACAAGTGCTGGAGAGGATGTGTGGAAAAGGGTACTCTTGTACATTGCTGGTGAGTCTGCAAATTGGTGCGGCCAATTTGGAAAGCAGTATGGAGATTCCTGGGAAAGCTAGGAATGGAACCACCATTTTACCCAGCTATTGCCCTTCTCGGACTATTCCCTGAAGACCTTAAAAGAGTGTACTACAGGGATACTGCCACATCGATGTTCATAGCAGCATAATTCATAATAGCTAGACAGTGGAACCAACCCAGATGCCCTTCAATAGATGAATGGTTAAAAAAATTGTGGCATTTATACACCATGGAGTATTACGCAGTACTAAAGAATGACAAAATCATGGAATTTGCAGGGAAATGGATGGCACTAGAGCAGATTATGCTAAGTGAAGCTAGCCAATCCATAAAAAACAAATATTTTATTGGGTGTGATTAATAGAAGTTCAGAGACTAGAAAAAACAGTCTTAAAATAGCAGAATTTACCTAACCTGCATTAAGAGAAAGAGAAAAAAAAAGTCTTAGTGACTTGTAGGAATAATAAACCAATGGATGTTTCACAAGTAGATGAGAGAAATTAGGGCAGAAAAATATTTGAAAAATAATGGCTCAACATTTTTTTAACATTTGAATGCTCCAAACAGAATAAAGAATCTCAATGAACCTTGAGCAGAAGACACACATACACACACAAATGACACCACTCCAGAATTAAGTTATTCAAAACCAGAAAAGTGACCAACTTGAAAAATATATCATCCATACAGAAAAAGACATTATACAGATATAGAGGGGGAAAGATAAGCATTTTTATAGTCCTCTCAGAAATTATATAAGTCTAAAGACACTATAGCAACTTTCAAATGTGGAAAGAGGAAATAAAGACTGTCTGCCTTGAATTTTCAATCCAGTGAAATTATCCTTTAAAAAGGAAGAATAAATAAAAGAATACTTTTTATCTGGGTAAACAACAGTTGATATAATTATGCAGAATCTGATCTGCACTGTGTAAACTGTTGACAAAAAGTTCTTCAGGCAAAAGGAGAATGTTGTCACTTGTAAATATGTATCTACACAAAGAAATGAAGAGAGCTAGAAGAAGAAGGTAAATAACATACAGTGGCTATGTAAAAAAGACTGTCCCCTAATTTTTAAGGTCTTTAATGGAAAATTGACTATTAGGTTCAAAATTTAGTGTGTGCTTTACAACATGTAGAACTAAAAATTACAATAAGAACGGCACAAAGGACAGGAAGAGAAAATAGAAACACTACTATAAGACTTTCAAAGTGTATGTGGAGTGTTGTGCCATTCCTTAAAGTTTGACTGTAATAAGGAAAAGGTGCATATCTTAAGTTGTGGAGCAGTGCTAGCAAATGGAAAAATGTGAGAACCTATGTAATCTGAAATTTTTCTAATAGCTACACATTAAAAATCTAAAAAGAAACAGATATAATTTTACTTTTTTATTTAACATGCTACATTCAAAATATTATCATTTATATATTTTTCAAGTTGGTCACTTTTCTGGTTTTGAATAACTTAATTCTGGAGTGGTGTCATTTGTGTGTGTATGTGTGTCTTCTGCTCAAGGTTCATTGAGATTTTTTATTCTGTTTGGAGCATTCAAATGTTAAAAAAATGTTGAGCCATTATTTTTCAAATATTTTTCTGCCCTAATCTCTCTCATCTACTTGTGAAACATCCATTAGTTTATTATTCCTACAAGTCACTAAGACTTTTTTTTTCTCTTTCTCTTAATGCAGGTTAGGTAAATTCTGCTATTTTAAGACTGTTTTTTCTAGTCTCTGAACTTCTATTAATCACACCCAATAAAATATTTAAGTATTTTACTTGATATCTCTACCATTTTTTGTCCAAATCTATAACTTCCACTGTTCACTGATTATATTCACGTTGAAATTTTTGAACATGTGAGCATAACTACATCACCTGTTTTAATTCCTGTCTGACAGTTCTGTCTTGTCTTTCATTTCTGAGTCTGTTTCCATTGGGAGATATTTGTTCCTGGTTATGAGTCATATTTCCCTTCCCTATCTGTAATGTTTTATCAGAAGCTGGATGTTAATTATACATTGCTGATTGCTGGGTTTTTAGTATTTTAAAAAAAGTATTGTTGGACAATGTCCTCACCAGTAGTTATTTGTTCAGTTTACTTCTCTTGAGGTTTGTTTTTTAAGAGTGTTTAAGGGGCTTGACTCCAGGGCTACCATGGCCTTACTTCCAAGGCATGGCATCTCTGGGGTCTTTCCTATCCATCTTTTAGTATTCAAGGTGCTTTTCCCATGTTTCCACCCTGGCTGATGGGAACCATGATTTCCAGCCTACTGGGATCTCTAGGAATTGTCTTCTTCCTGGAAACTCTTTTCCTGCAAGCTAATCTTGCCTAGGCTCATGGACTTGTATCCTGCAATTCAGATTCCACTGTTATTAATTTACAGAGATCTCTATAATATATCTGTAAGTCTTATCTCCTTCCTCTTGGAATTCCATACCCAAACTCAAGTTTCTTTGAACTTTGTTTTTCTTTCCTTAACCTGGCAATTTCCTGTTTTTTTCTCTATTTTTTTGGTGTGTGTGTGTGTGTGGTGGAGATCCTCCCTGTGCAATGGTCCAGAAATTGTCTACAGGAAGAAGGCCTGAATGTGGTAAAGGTTTTCTTTGTTTATTTCTTTTCTTTCGGGGACCATGGCTTGGAGCTTCCTATTATTAAATGCCTCAAAACTTTTCTAAATGTAGTCTATTTTTCTAATTGTCAAAAATAATAGCAAAATCCTGGACTCAGTTAGTTACACCTATGACCAGAAACACAAGAAACCTCATAAGTTTGGAGCAATTTCTCATAAAATCAACTTTCACTTACACTATCAATCAGTCATAACTAGTGACGTGGTCACTTTTGGGGGGGGTACTGGGGATTAAACCCAGGGGTGCTTAACCATTAAGCTACATCCCTTTTTAGTTGTTGAGACAGGGTCTTGCTAAGTTGCTTAGGGCCTTACTAAATTGTGGAGACTGACCTCAAATTTGCAATCCTCCTGCCTCAGCCTCCTTAATACATGGGATTATAGGTGTGCCACCAAGCCGAAGGTGACATGGTCACTTCTAACTGTAAACACTACAGTTAACATTGTGTTACTGTTTAACTGGATACATTTTACATAAATACAACAATAAAATCCACCATTTTGTTACATGGTGAAAGGGAATTGGCAAACAGTAGTTCTGCTACAATTTTATCTTGTTTTTTTAATCAATGATAATACAACTTTAAATATTTTACAATATGGTTGTATCATTTGTTTGACTATTTGTCCTTTGCTAATGGATGTTTAACTTGTCTACAAGTTTATTTTATTTTATGAGGTGCTGAGGATCGAAACCAGCACCCTGTGCATGCCAGGTGAGTGCGCTACCTACCACTTGAGCCACATCCCCAGCCCCAGTTTTTTTTTTTTTGTTTTTTAGTGCAACTTCTAACCTTACAGGTATGCATGTAACCATTACATACTGAAGTAATATTAAAACAATAGCCACCAGCATGACATGGAACCTAACCAAACATTTTGCTAGCTTACCTAGAATACATGCCAGCTATAAACAAATATTATGGTCAGTCATATTCAGTTTAAGCATGTCCTTTTATATGTTTGTGTCTTTATGTCTAAGGGACATTGTCAGGATTGGAAAATGGTATAAAGGTAGATGTACTTTAAATTTCAATTAATATTGTCAGATGGCTTTCCAAAAAGGTTAGAATAATTAATACTTAATTATTTCTATGATTTTTGCAAAATAGTGATTTTTTTTCTATTATTCTGTCTACATTTACTGGAAGAATTTACCTTTCTTTATACCTAATTTTCATTGGTATGAATTTAAGATATTTTATTTAGTGAATTATAATCTACTACTACCATCATATATTTGGATGCTCAAATTCAGATTTTGGCCAGTAGGAGCCCTTTTGAATTGGTGCCTGTGTCCTTTTAGTAGGAAATATTTAGAAAACAAGATCTGAGCTCTGTTTACTTATTTAATAGTTTAGTTGAGCACTAATCTTAGTGGGTATTAAAACTAGTTGTTGGAAGTCTGAAAAGGAACAGCAAAGAAACTTATTTCTCAATTATCTTAGCACAAGTTATCTTGCCAAAGGTCATCATTTCTAGATCATCATTTCTCAGGATAGAGAGAATTGAAAAACTGTTGCAATTTTCTATTTTAATGTTTCAATTTCATATATATAATTGAAATTATATGTGTATATATCATATATAAAAATTATGAGTTCATACTGATACTTTTAATCCCAATCTGATGCTGCAGGGTTCTTTCTTGACTTCCCCAATCCATATTTGTATCTTCTCCTAGTGGGAACCCCTCTTTTTATCAATATCAAATATTTCTCATTTGCTCAGCCCTACAATACTCACAAAATTGTTTTCCCTTTGTACAGTTTTGTTTAAAAGGATTCTGCTTTGATTATAAAAAAATTGTCTCCACTAGTCTTCAGAAATTTTATCTTCATTGTATTTCTTAGATGTTGTCTCCTACATACATATATATTTTTCCTTTTATAATTTTTTTTCTATTTTTTATTTTCTTCTGGGATGATCTATATTTTTAAAAATCTCTAACACATTCTGCCCTATAGATTTCACTACTTATCTTTTTTTCATAATGACATTTTTATCTGGTTATTTAAAAAATCATATTGCTAATTATCCAAAGATCTTTACTGTACTTTAATTGTAAAGTTGTTTCTTTTCTGTTAATTTTTTCTATTAAGATATTTTAAGGGCTGGGGATGTGGCTCAAGTGGTAGCGCGCTCGCCTGGCATGCGTTCGGCCCGGGTTCGATCCTCAGCACCACATACAGACAAAGATGCTGTGTCCGCCAAATACTGAAAAATAAATATTAAAAAAAGTTCTCTCTCTCCCTCTAAAAAAAAAGATATTTTAATTCTCAGATGTCCTGATATATGCAATATTCCCCAAGATGTTTGACTAGTCTAACTGGTAATATGTATTGGGAAAGGGTAGATGTCCAGATCCTCAGCACCAGTGAACTTTATTTAATAAAGGTGGGAGGTGAATCCTACAGCAGGTAACCTCAGACATCTCACATCTGGTCATCCACCCCTTAAAAAAATCTCACCACCTAGCCATTCCTGAACTTTACTTTTGAATTCTCAAATAGAGAAACAACGTTGTGAGGGGTCAATTCCTTGATTTGTCAGTCCTAGGGACGTAAGGGGAAGGGAAGAGGAGCAGCTACCTGAGCTTTCTTTCCTAGTCTGTTGGCCCCAAAATGTGTTGTCCTGCCCAGACTTTATCCCTTGAACATACAGGGTCTTGTGTCCAATTTCTGTAGGGAGATAGCAAGCAGTCATGAACCCAAGGGAAAGTAGAAGAGGCCTGGTTAGAACACATCTCCTGAAAGCCTCCACAGCCACACCAGCCTCCATCGTATTCCACATGCCACACTCCCCCTCTCTCTCCCTGTCTTGTTCCTGACACAGGACTTGTACTCAGCTTTCCCAGGTTCACTGTGATGCAGGCAGAGGGTTTGTTGTGGATAGCCTTTATTATGCTGAGTTATAATCTTTCTATACCTAATTTGATCAGGGCTTTTATCATGAAGGGATATTGAATCTTATTTTTTGCATCTACTGAGATAATATGGCTTTTATTCTTTCTTTTGTTGACATGATAGATTGCTTATTGACTTGCACATGTACACCATCCTTGCACCCTTGGGATAAAAACTCCTTGATCAGGGGAAATAATCTTTTTGATGTGCTGTTAAATCTTGTTTGCTAGTACTCTGTTGAGGTTGTCTGAACCTTGTTCATCAGGGATATTGGTCTATACAACTTTCTTTCTTCTTGTTGTATCCTTATTTGTTGTTGAAAACAGAATGATGCTGGCCTCCTAGAGTTTGGAAATGTTTCCTCCCTTTCAATCATATGGAAAAATCTAAGAATTGGTTATAGTTCTTTTTTAAAAGTTTGTCAAAATTCAATCATAAAGCCGTCCAGTCCTGAGGTTTCTTTGTTGGGAGACTTTTCAGTACTGATTCAATCTCATTATTTGTTATTGGCCTATTTAGGTTTTTTATGTCCTCATTTTTTTTTAATTTTGGGAGGTGCAGTAGACTTTATTGGTGGTGAAAGTAGGGCTCCTTAAACCTCCCCCCCTTTTTCAGGGTGTCTGGGATGGAAATTGGGAAGAGGGGAGATTCTTGCTGAGGGACTGAGTTAGGAACAAGGGACTCCTCACAGCCGAGGGCCTCTTTCTTTCTCTGTGTTCTTGCTGGGCAGGTGGTCCAGGGGCTCTTACTCCTTGGAGGCCATGTGGACCATCAGATCCACCACCCTGTTGCTGTAGACAAATTCATGGTCATACCAGGAAATAAGCTTGACAAAGTGATCACTGAGGGCCATGCCAGCCTCAGCACTGAAGGTGGCAGAGTGGATATCACTGTTAAAGTCATAGGAGACAACCCGGTCCTTGAGGGGCCCTCTAATGCCTGCTTTACCACCTTCCTGATGTCATTAAATCTTGCAGCTTTCTCCAGGCAACAGGTCAGATCCACAACTTACACACTGGGGTAGGCACACGAAAAGCCATGCCAGTAAGCTTCCCATTTAGTTAAGGGATGACCTTGCCTACAGCCTTAGCAGCACCAGTGGATGCAGAGAGGATATTCTGGGCAGCTACAACATCATCATGCCAGAGTTTCCCAGAGGTGCCATCTACAGTCTTCTGATTAGTAGTGATGACAAGTACTGTGGTCTTGAGTCCTTCCACAATGCTGGAGTTGTCATGGATGACCTTGGCCAGGGGATTAAGCAGTTGGTGGGTGCTACAGGAGGCATTGCTGATGATCTTGGGGGAATTGTCATATATCTCACGATTCACAGTCATCACAAACATGGGGGCATCAGCAGAAGAGGCAGAGATGACCCTTTCAGCACCACCCTTGAAATTAGTCCCAGCTTTCCCCATGCTGGTGAAGACATCAGTGGACTCCCCAATAGGTTCAGCACCAGCATCACCCCATCTGATGTTAGCAGGATCTTCCTTCTAGAAATGGACTTTCCATTGATAACAAGCTTCCTGTATTCAGCCTTGACTGTGCCATTGAATTTACCACGGGTGGAAACACACTGGAACACACAGGCCATGTAGTTGAGGTCAATGAAGGGGTCATTGATAGCAACAATATCCACTTCGCCAGACTTGAAAGCTGCCCTGGTGACCAGGCACCTAATGTGGCCAAATACATTCACTCTGACCCTCACCATCGTGTCTTAGGGATGGCATGGCTGGCACCGCAAGAGACAAGAGGATGTGCACAAGAGGAGAAGATGTGGCTGTCTGTGAACCAGAAGTGGAGTTCTCAGATTTATTTTGATAGGTTATGTGTGTCTAGAAATTTGTCCATTTCTTCTAGATTAGATTTATAAATGTTAGCATATCGTATTTATTTTTATCAGAATCTCATAATGATCATTTGTATTTCTGTGCTAATGTCTTCTTTTGCTTAATGTCTAATTTTATTTGGGTCTTCTTTTTTTCTTAGTTAGTTCAGCTAAAGGTTTGTTGCTTTTGTTTACCTTCTTAAAATATGACCTCTTCATTTTATTGATCTTTTGTATTGCCCATTTAGTCTCTTTTGCATTTATTTCTGCTCTGATCTTTCATTCCTTCTAATTTGGAGGTTGGTTTGTTCTTGCTTTTCTAGATCATTGAGATGCATTTTAAGGTTAGTTGAAATTTTTAAAAAACTTTTTTAATGTATGCACTATTGCTATCAAGTTCCCTCTGGATACTGGTTTTGTTGTATACCGTCAGTTTTGGCATGCTGTTTTCATTTTGTTTCCAGAAATTTTAATGTTTCTCTTCCTTTATCCTTGACAAACCACTATTGATTCAAGTGTATGTTGTTCAGTGTTCATGTCTAAATTAATTTTGTTGCTGACTCTAGTTTTTTCCCCATGGTAATCAGAAAAGATACAGAATATAATTTCATTTAAAATTTTTATTTAGAATTATTTTGGGGCTTAATATATTGTGTATTCTAGAGAAAACTCCATGAATTAATAAAAAGAATGTGTACTTTGCAGCTGTTGAATGGAATGTTCTGACATATAGTTGAACTCTGATGTTTGTTCATTTTTTGGTGGAGGGGCTGGATGAATTGTCCACTGACGAAAGTGAGGTATTGAAATTCCCCTCTGTTATGGTATTAGTCTCTCTCCCTTTAGGTCTAATAGTGGCTATTTTATAAAACTGGTTGCTCTGATGTTAGGTATACATAAATTTATCACATTTCTTATTGAATCCTTGATTATTATTAGTGACTTTGTCTTTACAGTTTTTATCTTAAAGTCTATTTCATCACATGTAAATGTAGCTACTACTTCTACTAGCTTTAGGTTTCCCTTTGCTTGGAATATCATTTTTCATTCTTTCATTTTATGTTTTTAGTTGTGATTTTTTTTTAGGAAGCATGTTATTGGATCTTGCTTTTTGATTTATTTAGTCCAGCTATCTTTTAATTTTTTCCACTCAAGGTCATTGATAGGTAAAGGCTTATTCCTGTTAGTTGTTTTGAATATTATTTGCTCTTTACTTTCTCTCATTTATCTTTGTGATTTTATGGCTTACTTTACTGATAAAAATGTTTTTCTTTTGCGTATTTACTCTTCTAGTAGGATTTACTTTCATGACAGTAATTTTCTTTGAGTTCTGGGTACAGGACTCCCTTAAGTATCTTTTGTATGGCTGGTCTTAATTATCTCAGTTCTGAGAAAGTCTTATTTCTTTGATTCTGAAGGATAGCATTGCTGGATGATCCTGGTTGGTAGTTCCCCCAAACCCCCACCTCCCAAGACTTAGTATGTCAGGTAACTACATTTATGGCGTAGCCTTCTTAGTAAGCAGACTCCACCTGAAAATGTGTCTTGGGTGTTGGTTTGACAAGGCTGGCTTTGATGCTAGCTGGGAACCATGCTCAATGTTGACTCGTCCTTGTGGATGCAACCAACATAGTTGGACTGATGAGGTGACCATACACTGATAACAAGGTAGCAGAGTAAGGTAGGGCTTGCCAAGTCCTGGACTGGGATCCTAAATGCTGTAGAAATTCAGGAAAGAAAGGATAAAAGTGGAGGAGTGGGGTTGGATGAGATGGAATGGGATGGGTGTACAGTTGCAGAGAAAGTAGGCCCTGAATTCCAGGCTTCTAAAAAAGGGAACTTGAATCAGTCTCAAGAATCAGTAAGTTCTTCATTACTCAGATTTGAACCAGTCACTCCCTGAGAGCAGTACATGTCAACCTATTCCTACCTGGAATGCAGGAATGCCAGAAGCTTATCCAGCAGGTGAAGTTTCCCACTAGCCTCAATCAGGTGGTCTCTAACTTCAAAAGGCTCTGGCTCCACACCTGAAAGCAGAGAGCCCAATCCTAATCATGTGCCCTGAGTCAGGGCAAAATTCTTGAGTAGAAAACCAAATAGGTAGGCAACAGAGAGAGCCCAAGCTCTTTCTAATGCAGTAGGCCCTCCAGTCCCACCTATTCGAGGCATTTTCTAATTATTTGCTTAATATCAACTGCAGAGCCTGGCACATCCAAAAAGTCTAATAAATATTTATCTAAGAAACAAACTCACTCTTTATGAAACTGAGGGAAAGGAAGATGCCAGAGATCAAGAAGATCCACAAAGGAAATTCTAAGGCTCTCACTCTAGATAAGAAATCAAGAAATAGGCTTAGGTGTGTATAAAAGTGATTCTCAAGGTACAGGCAGCAGTCAGAATATTCTGGAAGATGTCCTTCAAAATCTATGTTCCTAATGCCCCTTCTCCCTTAAAAAAAAGTTCTAATGTGCACTTGATTAAAGTTCTGTTAAACTTTTAAACAGCTCCTAATGGTACCTGGCAGACTCCTTAAAACAAGTACAGCAGACCTTTTGCAATCTTTCTACACTAGGGAATTCCAGGACCAGAGAATCGCCCATCAGAGTGCATCCAAAAACCCCAATGGGAATGAAAATGAAATACTACACATAAATTTGTGGCAACAAGAGCAGTACTTAGAGGGACATGTACAGAAGTCACTAGGATGAAAGGAGAGAGCAAAGGACACAGAGCAGGAACATGCAGGCAGAAAGAAAGGCAGGAAAAACTGCTACCCCAGAAGCTGAGTGAAGAGCGTCCCAAGGAGAAAGCCATCTGCTGTGTCAAGGGATCTGAGAGGTTAATGAAATGTGAAATGACAATGCCTGGGCATCACAGAGAACACAGGGAACTGGGCGTAGTGACCAAGGGGCTCAAGACAAAAGGAAATCCAATCCTGAAGAAGGGTTAGATGAATCCCCATTATGACCATTCTGTAAAGCTGCCAGTTTTCCTCTCCACAACTGTTACTATCATGAAAGAAAGAAAAGCTACCTGCCCTCCAAAAAAGCTTAGAAACATTTCTAGATTTTAGAAAAGTAGAGTCAAGGCAAATGCAATAGATCCTGCATTAAGAGAGAAAAAGGAAATCAGCTTAAGGGATATTACGGGACATGTGAAGAAATCTTCAGTATGATTAACACTAGATATCATCAATATAGAGAAAATGAGAAGGAGCAGAGTAGACACATAAATGCAGCAGTTCTGTTGAAGAGTCCAGCTATGATTTTGATTACAGAACTACTAATGAAAAATAATGGGGGGAAACAGGACATTGGCTCACCATCAAACAAATATGGGCGATCCACGCACTTTCAAAGCTGGGATAAGATATTCTGAAGTTTAACTTTCCTTGCCATCTCATTTTCAAATGCATCTGAAATTTTAAAGATAGATATGAAAAGAGACTAACAAATCAAAACACAAACAAAACACAAACATAACCTTACTCATTTCATAGTATTTTCCTCAAATTTATACTAACCTCCCAAATAGCAATGAATTGCACTGAGAATTAAAATCATATCCATATGGGATTTTCTTACTCCTCACTTTGTTTTGAGAAGTAAATCTACAAGGTAAACTTAGCAGTGCTTTGTTAAAACAATTGTAAACTTCTAAAATTTCTTCTATAACTGCTATTGTGGTTTTAAGAGGGGAGAAAAAAACAAATAGAGGATAAAAATCATGAGTAGACACTTAAAAGTGTTTGCTATATTGCAGGCATAAGAAAAACCATGCAAGAGGAAAAAGGGAAATTCCATCATGCAACAACCAAGTCTGAGCTACACTTAACACTGCTATTGTTCCACATCAGGTGATTGGCGTATCATTCAGAATACAAAATTCTACCTTATATTCTTGCTACACAAAGTGAGTGTAATCATAAAATATTTCTCTGCACAAAAATCACATCCCCATTTAGTTTCTTAATGGACCAAGTGCCCTCTAAATACCTAGGTCTTTCATCAAAATAGCCTTGTAGTATTTTTTCTGCAATGCTGACATGCCATGGTATATCACTACTTCTGTCTTCTTGGGAAGTTCTTTAGCTACCGATGCTTTCACTCTCCTCAGCAGAAATGGCTGCAAGAGGTTGTGAAGTTCACTTGCTGTGGAAGGAAAAACATAAAAGAGTGTGGTACAAAAATACAGCAGAGGCGCCGAACTACTAGAGAACATGAAGCAACTCACTTTCCTCATTTTCATGCTAATTCTATGTTCTAGGTCAGTACAGTAAGTTTTCACAGTTACAGATGCTCCTGGCCTTACAAAGGGATTACATTCCTATAAACCCATCACAAATTGAAAATATCTTATACGTAAAAAAGTTCCTTGAACAGACCTAACATACCAAACCCCACAGCTCAGCCCACCCTACCTCAAATGTGCTCAGCACTTACATTAGTCCACTCAGCAAAATAATCTAACCCGAAGCCTCTTCTATGAAAAACTGTGAATACTTTATGTAATGTGCTGAATGCCTGTGACTAAACGACTGACAACACAGAGCACTGTGTGGTATCAGTTACTTACCCTCAGGGTCGCCTGAGTCACTGGGGAGTCGCCTGAGTCACTGGGGAGTCGTGCCTCGTTGCTGCCACCCCGCCTCACAGGACAGTACCTTACAACCTATCCCAAGCCTGGGAAAAGACTGAAACTCATGCCCTCTTATGGCTGAAGAGCATCCCATCCTGTATTGACACCTCATTTCCTTTTTATCTGCTAATGGACGTCTAGGTGAGCTCCACACTCTGGGTACTGTGAACAGTGCTGCCATGAACACAGGAGCACAGACATCTCTTGACTCTCGATCCCTTTCTTCAACTATATACCCAGTATGGGATTGCTGAATCGTACAGCAGTTCTATTTAGTTTTCTGAGGAAATGCCATCCTGATTTTCACGATGGCCGTACCATCTCCATTCCCACCCTGGTGTCTCAGAGTTCCCCTTCCACCACAGTCTTTCCAGCGTGTGGTGTCTGTGATAACCATTCTAACGGGGGGGGGGAGGAGGTTTCCCACTGTGTTCCTGATTTGCATTTCCCTGATGATTATATTGAACATTCTAATATAACTAACAATAATGCATTTTATATCTTAAACCAGTTAGAATTCAGCATTTTGAATATACTCACCATAAATAAATGATCAAGTTTTTGCTATATGATATGCTAATGACCTAAGTGATCACTATGCAAAACATCAACAGGTATAAATATGTACTGCAAACATAGGTACAAAAAGGTACACCAATAAAAATTTGAAATTCAAAGTACAGTTTCTATTGAATGTTGCTACTTTTGTAAAGTGGTAAAGTCAAAAAATTATAAGCTGAACCACCATAATTAGAGGACCAATCATTTCTCCCTTTCCTGGTTTCTTCCTATTCCTTCTGGACTTGTTTACTGGCTTTTAATCCCCAAACTACAACACTCAAAAAACTGGATTCTTCTTAGGAATAATCTCATTTTCAAGACACTGTTTTCCAGGGTATGCTTCATTTCATCTCACTGATCAGCATACAGCCTAGAAATGCAGGGTGAGCAATACTGTCTTCATGTTTATGACAGTTAAATGAGGCTCAGAGAAATCAGGCCACTTATCCAAGGACACACAGGTGAATGTGAAAATGGTGAGCATTAAAAGTAGATTTTTATAAACTTCTAATCCCTTGTTCTTTTACAGGCCTCCTAGACTTCAAAACCTACACTAAGTTGGAAGTATACATCATGTAGGAAAACCAGAAACAGAAAACAAAAATACAAGCAACCTGTTAAATTTGAAATTCAGATAAACAATTCATAGCTCTTCAGTACCAGTGTGTCCCTTGTCATTTGTAATTAGATGTCACATATCTGACAACTCTAAACATGGGAGTAATCAATCAGAGCAGGTTTGCAGGTTATCTTTACCCTGTGGTTTGGGAATTTTTGCTATAAGAACACTCTGCAACTCATATTAACCAGCACACACATAATCACTGGGTGGCCTCCTGCCATCTGTTTTGGACAATCATCCTAGGGTATTCAGATATTATGGGAACGTTCCACAAGGCAGAGTGGCAAAGGTATAAGAAAAAGCTATGGTTATACGAATGAAGGCTTCCCTTTTCCCTTCCACATCCCAATCATCTCAAACTTCTGGTTAAAAGGAAATTCAGTGTTGCAGAATTCTTAACAGTAGTCTGTGTCTATAGCATGCACTTACTTTTCTGCACTGGCAAGTGGCATGGAAAGTTAACAAAGTCTATAATTTTTATAAATTACAAGTTGAAGCCACATGGTAACATGAACTTGAGGCATGAGGATGGTAAGCTGAAGGCCAGCCTATGAAACTGAGCAAGGCCCTGTCTCCAATTTTTTACAGAAGGACTGGTAATGTATCCCTGTGGTAGAGCACCCCTGGGTTCAATCTCCAATACCACAAAGAGAAAAAAAATTGAAAGAAAATTAGAAGTTGGTTTTAAAAAAGGCCCACATATCAGTGGGTACTTTTTACTTTTTCCAAAAGTGAACCAATAAGCCCCACTGCAGAATCATGTAACAAACAAGTAAGAGCCATGGATAGCAAACAAGTGGACACCACATGAGGGACCATCATCTGTCTTATATCTGTGGTGGTTTTTCTCCCTGGAAGGCATTCTCTGGTTATTGATTCTCTTCCTCTTCAATCTACAACTCTTATGCATTAGGGAAGTTTCTGTGTCAAGATCTCTTGGGGATAATTTGCTGAATGAAAATTAACCTGATTTGAACTCTTTTTCAATATCCCAGTAATGTTCAACAAAATCCTCCATCTGTTCCTTGGAAAAATAGGTCAGGTTACACAAAACTGAGGAGAGAGTAGAGCTCTTGGAGGCTATTCTGGATAGGAGTTCCAGTCAACAGGAGACTGAAGACCACCAAGAACTAGAATATGTAAATTAACACAATTAAAAATCTCTATCACTGGGAAGCAAATCCAAGTGACCCATCACAACATTTATTTGAACACAGAGAGACATGATCTAACACAATGAACTAAGGCAAATGAAATCAGAAGCCTCGGGTTCAAGTTGTACACTCTATTTAATGTGAGAAATAATACCTCTCCAGTTTCAACCATAAGGAGGGGATAATAATCTGTAAGAAGACACTCTTGTAAGCATGTAAGTGACATCACATTGTAAACTCTTGAGTATTACATGAGTATTCACTAGGGTTACTAAATGCAATCTATGTGAGGAGTCAAACTATGTTATGACCTACATGGGGGAATTAACGGGAGTATCTGAGTAAACACATTCGTTCAAAGAGTTTGAGAAGCCAAAATATTCATAGCATCACGCCTCTCTGCTACAAACAAGCAGCAAGATTTACACTGACACAATGTCTGTTCATAAACTTTGAAATATATCAGAGTCAAGATATCAAGATTTCTAGATGTTTCTGGATAGTAAGCCATGGACAGTCCAACATAAAAAGGGATTCTGTTAATTTTTGAGAAACAGGGCTGGGAATGTGGGTCACCAGCAGAACGCTTGCCTAGCATGCATGAAGCCCTGGGTAAATCCCCAGCATTTCCAAGAGAAAAAGGAAAAACACTGAGAAACAGATAGGAACACGGAAGATAAGAGACTAATGAAGGAAGAAAAACAGTAACAACAGATATCAGGCCAAGCAAGGTCAACCTCTGAGCTGACATTAACAAGAAATTACACCAGCAGAATTAAGTAATGTGGAAAAGTCACATCTTATGCATGTGTATTATTTTAAATATAGAGTACAAACTCTTGGAAAGGAAACGTAATCAAGGGTCCCTAAAAAGAAGGCAAAGAGGACAGCAGAAATAGAGGATGCCCTACCAGGCAGGGGATAACAATATTGGAAACTAATAAAAATGATGATATCTTCAGTAAAAACTCTAAACACTGCAACTTTTAGGCCAATAAATATTAAATACATAATCCAGGTCTAAGATTTTTCTCTAAATTACCTCTAAATTTAAGTGATTTATTATAGGATGAGGACCAAATTTTGATTATCTCAAAAATTAACAAGTGTGGTCTCATGAATGAGCAAATTTTCAGGTCAACCAGGAGAAGGTACTTCACATTTCATTGGCTTCTCAGAAACAATGGCAGCTCCAGGCCACAATGATCTTTCTCATTTACTTTGCTGAATGATACAAGAGATCAAGAGAAGGGAATGCAATCAAGTGTATCATACTAAAAATACAACAGACGAGAGACTGAAGGCAATATGCTGTAAGAAATTGGTCTCTTCATGACTCCATGTGAATGGTAAGTTTTTAAATAAGTAAATTGGGGGAGGCATAAGGTATATCCAATGCATCTACAACTGCAGACAGGAGTATAAGATCTTTATTTGTTAAAAAAAAAAAGAAAGAAAGAGAGAAAAATTAAAAGCACTCAAGAGAGTTGAAAAATCTCCAAAAATACAATGCATTTTATTGGGGTAGGGTCTGACTCATTTGATAACTAGATTTTAGTAAATGTTATCTTCTATGTAAAAGAGAAAGGAATAGTAATTAGCCATATTAAATACTACTTTTGTCACTGCCCTCCCAAACAGGTTAATTTAGCTCTGCACAAGTCTGACTACACAAGTTTTAATTTATGAGATAGACATCATTATCTGAAGTACATGTATGAAGACAGGAATGGTGTGACTCTACTTGTGTACAACCAGAGATATGAACAATTGTGCTCTATATGGGTAATTTGAATTATAATGCATTCTGCTGTTATATATTACAAATTAGAACAAATAATAATAATAATAATAATAATAATAATAATAGTAATAATAAAGTTTCAATTTAGTTGGCTTTGTATAGACTAAACTAAGTGGTTTTAAAAGGGAGTTAGAGGGGAGAAGGAATGGTGAACAAATGGGTATAGGATTTCTGAGCCAGGAAACTGCTCTGCATGATACTATCAGGTGGAAACATGCCATCACCTGTTTGTTCAAACTCACAGGACACGCAACAGCGAGTGAAACCAGCATTACAGATTCTGGTGACACTGCGGTGCCAATGTAGATTTATTAGTTTTAACATCTCTCTTCAGGGAGAGGCTGAGAATGGGGGAAGCAAGGCTTGTAAAGGGGCAGGGGATATATGGGAACTCTCTGTACCTTTTATTCAATTTTGTTGTAAACCTAACTTGCTCTAAAAAATAAAGTCTATTGAAAAAAGAAAGGGGGTGTGTAAAAACTAAGACTATCCTTTGAGTTTACCTCTGAAAGTGTCTTATGCAGCAGAGAGCTTTGGCTTTTCAATCTGTGGGCTTCATCCACAACAAGAGCACTCCAGGAGAAGCCGTGAGAGAAAATCCAAACTTTCAGCTTGGTGTAGCTCAAACATATTTCACAACCACATCTTACTATACAATTATGACTTGTTAGAAAGACTAACAGCCCACTCTGTTAGAAGCATACCTGGAATTGTGACCTTCCTATCTGGAAAGGTTACCATGTGCTTTGTTTTCCCCTCAGATGAGAGAGATCTATGCAGAAAGTAAGGAGCCAAAGACAGAAATGAAAGGATACATTTATCATATTATACTATGTACCAGACATTGCGTTTGTGGCTTTGTGTGCAATTTAATCCAAAGAATAAGACAAGTAACCATAATTGTGCCAACAAGGACACTAAAACTCTGAAAGGCTAGGTAAATAGGTAAAGATCATAAGGGCAAAGCAGAGATTCAAACCCATAAGAAAAATCAAGAGACAGTGATGTCACAGCAGCTAAAGGAGTAGGACTTTAAAATGGGAGAGTGGTGAACAGAATCATGGAGATGTCCAGGACGATGCAGCCACTGGACTTGTTAACGTGGAGGTCACTGGGGGCTGCTGCCACAGCATGTTTATAGTATAGTATGTCATGAGAGAAATTTCTCAAGAATTTTCAGTCCTAGAATCATATTTTTAACAGATGCTACTGGTGGAAAGCTGTTAAAAAATCCAAAATATAGAAAAAAATAGATGATATTCTAGATGCATTAACTTAAAATAGCAAAAAAAATGAAAATAAACTAATAATAGGTGATAAAATGATAAATAGTAGCTGCAAAATACAATGAAAAACGTATAAATACTGAATGTCCTTTTAAAAATGTGAAAATCATGCAAAAGATAATAAAGTGGGCGTTATAAGACTTTTAAGTTTTTAATTTTATTGGTAAACATTATGGAATCCCACTGCATTTTTTTTGCACTTGTAAAACTAAGTGTGTAAAACAAAAAAGTGGGTAAGGAAGGACAATACCTGAAAAATTTTTAAAAAGTCTGTGTAAAGGCTGGCCTTCCTTCCAATACCATGACAGATACTACAGACATACAGGAAGATAATCAGAAATTATGTTGAAAACTTGTGCTCCAATAAAATAGAAAACTTCAAAGGCATCGACAAATTCCTAGAGTCATATGATTTGCCTAAATTGAATCAGGATGAAATACACAATTTAAACAGATCAATTTCAAATGATGATGGGCTGGAGATGTGGCTCAAGTGGTAACGCGCTCGCCTGGCTTGCATGCGGCCCGGGTTCAATCCTCAGCACCACATACAAAGATGTTGTGTCCGCCGAGAACTAAAAAATAAATATTAAAATTCTCTCTTTCTTTCTCTCTTAAAAAAAATTCAAATGACGAAATAGAAGATACTATCAGAAGTCTACCAACCAAGAAAAGCCAAGGACTGGATGGAAACACAGCCAAGTTCTACAAGACTTTTAAAGAAGAACAAATACCAATACTCTTAATTTATTTCAGGAAATAGAAAAAGAGGGAGCACTTCCAAACTCATTTTATGAGGCCAATATCACCCTGATTCCAAAACCAGGCGAAGACATATCAAAAAAAGAAAACTTCAGACCAGTATCTCTAATGAACAAGATACAAAAATTCTCATAAAATTCTGGCAAATGAAATACAAAAACATCAAAAAGATTGTGCATCATGATCAAGTGGGATTCATCCCAGGGATGCAAGTTTGGTTCAACAGAAATCAATAAACGTAAGTCATCACATCAATAGACTTAAAGATAAGAATCATGTAATCATCTCAATAGATGCAGAAAAAGCATATGAGAAAATACAGCACTACTTCATGTTCAATAGACTAGAAAAACTAAAGATAACAGGAACATATCTCAACATCATAAAGGCTCTCTACACTAAGCCCCAGGCCAACATCATTCTAAATGAAGAAAAATTGAAGGCATTCCATCTAAAAACTGGAACAAGACAGGGATGTCCTCTTTTACCACTTCTATTTAACACAGTACATAAAACACTGGCCAGAGCAATTAGACGAAAGAAATCAAAGGGATAGATATAGGAAAAGAACTCAAATTGGCATTATTTGATGATGATATGATTCTACATCTAATTAGTAAATAAATGTAGCAGGATATAAAATCAACACTAATAAGTCAAAAGCATTTCTGTATATCAGTGACAAAGCCTCTAGAAAGAAATGAGAAAAACTATCTCATTCACAATAACCTCAAAACATTAACAATATAAATAAAACAAAAACAAAACAAAACAAAAACCCCAGAACACACCCAAAAAACTTGGGAATCCACTTAAGGAAAGAGGTAAAAGATCTGTATAAAGAAAATTATAGAACCCTAAAGAAAGAAATCAAAGAAGGCCTTAGAAGATGGAAAGATCTACCTCGCTCTAGGTTAGGCAGAATTAATATTTTATCAAAATGACCATACTACCAAAAGCAGTTTACAGATTTAATGCAATTCCAATCAAAATCCTAATGACATTCCTCATAAAAACAGAAAAAGCAATCATGAAATTCATCTGCTAAAATAAGAAACCCAGAATAGCTAAAGCAATCTTTAGCAGGATAAGTGAAGCAGGGGGCATCACTATACCAGACCTTAAACCATACTACAGAGCAATAGTAACAAAATCAGCATGGTATTGAAACCAAAACAGACTGATAGACCAATGGTACAGAATAGAGGGCACAGAGACTAACCCACAAAATTGCAATTATCTTATATTAGAAAAAAGTTCCAAAAACACACACTGGAGAAAAGATAAACTCTTCAACAAATGGTGCTGGTAAAACTGAAAATCCACATGCAAAATGAAACTAAACCCCTATCTCTCACCATGCACAAAACTCAAGTCAAAATAGATCAAGGACCTGGGAATAGAACCTAAGAACCTGCATCTAATAGAAGTAAAAGTAGGCCCTGATCTCCATCATGTGGGATTAGGCCCCAACTTCCTTCATAAGACTCTTTTGGTGCCAGAATTAAAATCAAGAATTAATAAATGGGACAGATTCAAACTAAAAAGTTTCTTTTCAGCCAAAGAAACAATTTGTGAGAGGGTACAACTTGGGAGCAAATTTTTACCCCTCATATATCAGACACAGCACTAATCTTTAGGGTATATAAACAACTCAAAAAGCCAAACACTAAAATAAATAAATAAATAAATAAATAAATAAATAAATAACCAACCCAATCAATAAATGGGCAAAGGATCTGAACAGACACTTCTCAGAAGATAATATACAATCAGTCAACAAATATATAAAAAAAAATGTTCATCAACGCTAGCAATTAGAGACATAAAAATCAAAAGTACTCTAAGATTTCATCTCACTCTAATCAGAATGGCAGCTATTATGGATACAAACAACAATAAGTGTTGGCGAGGATGTGGGAGAAAATTAACTGCTGGTGGGACTGCAATTGTTTTAGCCAATATGGAAAGCAGTATGGAGATCCTTTGGAAAGCTGGGAATGGAACTACCATCTGACCCACCTATCCCACACCTCGGTCTATACTCAAAGGACTTAAAAACAGCATACTACAGGAACACAGCCACATCAATGTTTATAGCAGCACAATTCACAATAGCTAAAATGTGGAGCCAACCTAGATGCCCTTCAGTAGATAAATGGATTAAAAACTGTGGCAAACATACACAATGAAATATTACTCAGCAATAAAAGAAAAAAAAAATTATGGCATTTGCAGGTAAATGGATGGAGTTGGAGAATAATGCTAAGTGAAGTTAGCCAATCCCAAAAATCCAAATGCTGAATGTTTTCTTTGATATAAGGAGGCTGATTCTTAGTGGGGTAGGGAGGGAGAGCATTGGAGGAACAGACAAACTTTAGATAGGGCAGAGTGGTGGGAGGGGAAGGGAGGGGGCATGGGGTTAAAAGTGATGATAGAATTTGATGGACACTATTATTCCAAGTACATGTATGAAGACATGAATGGTGTGAATATACTGTGTATACAACCAGAGATATAAAAAAAACGTGCTCTATATATGTTATATGAATTGCAATGCATTCCACTGTCATACATAAATAAAAAAAACTAATACAAAGAAAGATAATTAACCCATAATGAATGTGTTGGTCAGCTTTCTGCTACTGTGACAAGTAGCTAAGATAATGAGTTTATAAAAAGTTTTACTCTGGCTCACAATTTTGGAGGGTCAGTCCACCATCAGCTGGCCCCCTTGCTGTTAAGCACATCATGGCAGAAGGGCATGGCAGAGCAAGCCAGCTATCTCAAGGCTGAGACAGAGAGAGCAAAGAAGAGGAAGAGACTGGATTCCTGCTACCCATTCCAAGGACACACCCTCAATGAATGACCAGAAGAAATCTCATGAGGGCTCACCTTTCAAAGGTTCCACACACTCTCACCAGTTTCTTGCTGGGGACCAAGACTTTAACATATGAGCCTTTGGGAGATATATAGGATCCAAACTATAGCAGTAAATCTCAATAAGTACTAGCTGTTAAAAATATCATCTTCTTCCTGTAGAAATCTCTGTGAAGCCCAGCTCAAGGCCAGAGGCCTTGTTTGCACATTTCTTCAAAGTACTATACTGGATATATTTGTGAAAATAGTAAGGGGGTGTCCACCACCTTGGCCAGTGGCCAAGTAAACAGGGCAACACAAAAATAGAAAGTTTATCTACATTGAATTCTTTTGCAGAGACTCTTTGGCTGAAAGTCCCCAAATCAACCATGGTGAAGTGGACATTTCTGTGGAGAAAGGGATACTACTTCATTGGATCCCCCTCTTCCTCCAGGGACAAGTCTTTTCTGCTGTCCTTTAATAAAGCTTCAACTTTCCACTCTAAACTTGCCTTGACGTGCTTCTCTGGTGTTATACTTCAGCATTGGGAAAGCAAGGCCTCATTACCAGTAAACAGCAGTAACAATAACTGTCAAAGGACAGAGATAATGCCAAAAGTAAAGTCAACATTTAGAATTGAAGATAATAATAATCTTTAGTGATAAGAATTCCTAAATTTAATACTTTAAAAATAATAACATGTTGCCAGGGAGCAAATTTGTGACATTGCAGTCAAGGGAAGAAATAAAGAATGTCCATGCGTTTCTGCCCCTTTCAATTCTTTATTCACTCAAATTCTTAATACAACTTTTCTCTATAGGTTCCTAATGAAGAAAACAACAATCTTTAATGATAGCACTGCAGTGGAGATAATCAAATAACACCAAGAAATTCTAGATTAATTAATTCCCAGAAAACAATTTTAGATTAATTCTGAACATTGCAAAACAGATTTAATCATGACAGGCTAGTGACAGACATTTCCTCTGAATGCTAAGTTCAAAACTCTCAAGCCATAGGCTTTATGTCCTGCAGATGCACACTCACTCAGACAGCAGTGATCAGGTCCCAAACCAAAACAGGCTTTTTCTGGTGGGAAGTGGACGACCATTTGAGGAGACGGTCACAGGGAGAAGTTGCAGCTCTCACAAAGGACCAGACAAGGCGATAGAGTTTGAGAGCAGTGAGGATCACACAGAGAATCAGGAGAATGATGGCAAGTGATGGGATGTCAGTGTAGGTCCTCATCAGGCTCCCCAGCTGGAGTACATACTTGTTTGGGCTGGCTGAATCCCTGTTTATTAGCTCTATTTTTTTATACTAAATTTTGTTTTTATTTTTTATTTTTTCCACACCTTGTAATTATCAGGTGCCACCAGATTTCTCATTTACCCTGAGGTCAGAAATATCTGGTTTCCATCCTTATATTCTCACCTTTCACTCTTATCAGGAGAGGAAAGCCTGCCAGAGGCTTTATTCAGTTTATCAGGGTGAGGGGAAGTAATTTGTCTGAGGCCATATTAGAGGGCTCTGTGGGTGTGCCTGGTGAAAATTGACCTCTAATAATGACCTCAGGTTTCAAAATGAAGTTTTTTAAATGGAGTGAGAAACTAATGTGACTTCATTTTTGAGAAACCAGCCTCTACCTCAGAGCAAAGCCTGTCCAAAGGGGTGAGTTACCCTTGTCCATGGAAAAACTCAGAGTACTCTTAGGCATATACCCACCCTGCTGAGTTGTTTGTCTGTAAATAACTAGAGAGATCTTCCATGCCAAGTGATCCTGAATTAGTTACACTAGGTTAGGACCCATAGCAACCCCCTAGCTACCACAAAAAGCATGAGACACAGAAAATACCTGAAACACCAGGTGATCTTCCCAGTAGTTTTGTTGATTGGTAACATGATTAGGCAAATTTATCATATACACTCTTGCAACCTGTCATGGCCTAAACCAATCAGTTCAAATGTATCCACAACTTGAACTAACCAATCACCCTTACACAACTTGTTCCTGCCAATGAATGTGCTAAGAGTTGTTGTTTGACTTTTCTGTGATGTGAAATAATTGGCTGTGTGATGTTGTGATGCATACAATATTCCCAAAAATCTATTAATCCTCAATGAATTAAGGGTCAAGACTCACTCTTTGGGACCACTGTATCTGAAATGGTTGTGAGTCCAGGCTTGAGCTTACAATAAACACTCTTGTGTGACTGCGTCAGATTCAGCTCCTGGAGGTCTACTTTGGTCTCATGAATCTGGAATTACAGGAGTTGCTTAGGCTCAGGCCTAAGGCCATTCTCACACAACCTCTTTCACCTTGACAGCTCTTCTGCAGATAAACAGAAGCCATAACACATAATTCCTGTCTTCATAAACTCGATCTCTTGAGTCCAGTGTCATTTCAAGTTCTGGGTTTAAAAAGACATATTCATTTTCCTTGATGTTTTCAATAAATCACACAGAATTCTTAGAAATGGCTTGGAAGGATAACGATGTTATATTGCAAAACTTCATGAACTTTCAAATTGCTTGCTGTGTGTGACTGACCAGTATGTGAAAGGCCTTGGGAATATGTGAATATATTATGAATATAATAGAGAGAACTCTTGAGACTTTTTTTCTTACTGTACACACATCCTGAGGCCAAATGAGGCTGTTTACTAGAGGTCATTTCTCAAAGAAGAGATAATGATCATAAAGGAATAAATTAACCTATATATTATAAATAAATCTAATATATATTTGATTAAAATTGAGGACATATATGGTCATGCCAAATAGTTTGCTGAATCATTTCAATTACATTTATTTAGTTATTTTAATATTTTGCTTACTATCTGCATTAGAGACATCATTGACCTGTAATTCAGGAAAACTGTTAATTCTGGCACTGAATTTATCAGGTTTTGACACTTTGATATATCTCTTATTGCCATAGGATCTCTTGTTACTCAATGTGTATATTTATAAGTTTACATATTCTAGAAGATTTTAGAAAGATGAAAGAAAATATGTATTAAAAGAGTAGTTTAAAAGCTCTTTAATATACCATTGCTATGGTTATTAAATAGCATTTTCTTTTTAAGAATATATTAACCTGGGGCTGGGGATGTGGCTCAAGCAGTAGCGCACTTGCCTGGCATGCATGCAGCTCGGGTTCGATCTTTAGCACCACATACAAAGATGTTGTGTCTGCCGAAAACTAAAAAATAAATATTAAAATTTTCTCTCTCTTCTCTCTCTCTCTCTCTCTCTCTCTCTCTCTCTCTCTCTCTCTCTCTTAAAAAAGAATGTATTAACCAGCAATATGTATACAACAATAACATAATAAATAAATATGGTACAAACAAATAAACATAAATTAATAAATGTTATATGATTTATTTTATAATAATATTGGTAAAATATACACAGAGATGAAAATAAACATTTAAATAATGATACATGTACATGTCCATTTTTATTAAGGTATAGTGAAATACATCTATTTTTGTAATATACTTTTGTTCATGAAAGCATTGCTGCAGTCTTGGCTGGGCACAGAATCATGAGCCACCACACACCTTGTAGATTCAAACAGCAATTCTTTATTCCCGAACTCACACCAGCCCTGTACAAACACATTCTGGGGAAATTTACGTTCTGCTGCACAATTCACGTCCCAAAATATACTTACTCAATTCCACAGAGAACTCAGTGGGAACTCAGGCAGCAGGAACACCCTATTCCCAGCAGCAATAATCTTCAACCTCCTACTTCCCTAAAACCCATATTGTCTTAAACCAGGAACGCCCTAAACTTGTCTTAAACCGGGAACGCCTTAAACCCAAGGAGCGGGGATACTTCCTCAAACTTGCGGGATACACCTTAAATTTGGATCCACCCTCGTCCTTGAGCAGGGTCACCTTACATGCAATGTCAACAGCGAAATTCCAAGGCAAGTCCATTTAACATGGAGTATGCTGGCAAGGAAATTTTGATGCGTCATTCCTACTTGGCAATGGCCCTCAGCAAAGCATCATAAATATTATTATCAAATATTATTGTAGCTGCACAAAATAAAAAATCCAAATTGTACATATATCAGTAAATAAATGGCTTTTAGTGACTGAAATTTCTGAGTTTGTTATTGTGAAACACAAATATTCAGTAAAATATGCTCTGAAGAAAACCTCAATTTGAGGACTGGGTATGTGGCTCAAGCAGTAGCACACTCGCCTGGCATGCGTGAAGCCTGGGTTTGATCCTCAGCACCACATACAAACAAAGATGTTGTGTCCACCAAAAACTTAAAAATCAAATATTAAAAAAAAAATTTCTCTCTCTCTCTCTCTCTCTCTCTCTCTCTCTCTTTAAATAAAAGAAAAGAAAACCTCAATTTGAAAATGTAAAAACATAGAAAGGAGTATTTAGAGTTGTTTTACCATGAGATTAATTTAAAATACTTTTGATACCCGAAAAAATACTCTGAAGTTTTTACTCTTAAGAAATACATATGAAAGAGTACAGCAATTCTGTCTCTGAGTAATGCAAGCATAAGAAAAAGATGATCAGAATATTAAGTAAGCCTCAAAAATCTGAGCATCATGAAATAAATTAATTCTTGGCAAGAAAATATCAGAATCAATTTTGATTAAAGTCAAAACCAATAAGCATTCTAATTTACCAAATCTTAATGATTTTATATATTAGAGAAAAGAAGTCAGAATTTTAAGCAATTACTTGAGAAATGGGTGTGCACAACAAGGTTTAACCTCAGAAAATTTTATACATCCCCTGTGTCTGTCCATGTGTCTCTCTCATGTCTTTCCACTGTGACATCAAAAAAATAAATAAAGTACAAGTTTTTGAGTAATTATATTTAGGTCTTAAAAAAGTTAAAGAAAATAATTAGCTCTCTTTATCTATTTTTACAAGTAATTTGCCTTCGTATTTCTTCAATAATTAATGATCACCCTGTGCTTGTTGCTCATAATACAGAATGTGTAGAACCACCCAGAATGAGAGCACTATTTAAATAATGTCAGAACAAAAAGTGCTACAAAAGAGTAGGAACTGAAAAACAAGGCCAAAGCCAGTGCAGGACCACAGCATTTAGGGCTATATAAAAGAGAAATGGAATTGGTCTTAAGAGGTCTGACTTCCCTTAGCCAAGACAAAGAACTAGTACATACTGTCTTAAAAATATTTTTCTTCAAATCTTACATTTTAATGGATACATGGTAAGAATCCAGAAGTTAAATGTAAACTAGAAAATTTACATTCATTTCTGGGACACTTTTACTTCTAGTTCTCTAGATTAATTAATTTTAATGCCTTTCACCATATTCTAGATATGGTAGATAACTTTTTCTTATTCAACATTAATCAGGTAATTTACAAAGGACTCCATTACAGAATAGAATCATTTTTAAAAATTCATAAAGCAACAGATGAAATTGTTTAAAACACAGACACAGTAATATCACAGGATATAAAGTCTGTGTAGACACCATGGTCTTTATGTTTAGCTCCTAGTTTAAAGAAAGGTTGACTGGCTTGGATGTTTAGTTTTAAACCTTATCTCAAAAAACTTGAAAGAACGTCTCCTGTGTCTTTAGACATGGAGACTGGTGGTAACTCAGGGACAACTGTGGGTTTGGCACCTTTATTTATAATCACTTTTTACTTTGTGGAAAGACTTTAAACTCTTTGAAGATTCACATTCCCACTAAGCAGTAGGGAATTTTATTTTTTCATGTTCTATCTCCCCTTTTCCATATCTCATTTCTCTCATTTTAGAATCATGTTAGGAAAATTTAATCTCCTTGTCCAAACTTCTGTTTTCATTCTGAAGAATCTTTTCAACATTATCTTCCAAGTTTTTTTAATAGCCATCTATTTTTTTTAAAAATGTTTAATCTTGTTCTTAATATACAAATTATCTGCCTTCATTTTTGAGTTTTGCACCTGGTGAGGTGTGATTTATTGAGTTCAGGTTTGAAAAAATAATCTTTAATTTATAAAGTTTCAATCATATATATTAAGATAAACAGTTTTAAAGTTACCGTATTTGCTATAATATTTTAAGTACAATAATTTTAAATTACAAATATTTAAAATACATTAATTTTCTTTCTCATTCAGGAATCTTAATGAAGGCATAATGGCTCATTCTATTTTTACTTATAATTTTCTCCTATTAAATATGCCTTTTCATTTTTTATTCATTTAAAATTATTAATAGAAATTCACCACTGGTTAAGAGACATGACTCAGCCAAGAGGCAAGTTAAATAAAATTTAAGTATTTATCCATACACAAAATAACTATCTAAGCATACTTTATGCTGGAAAAATCCTTCAAGATGGCAAGTAGCACAAGCAAGTGTGCTGAAGACTGAAACTGATTCTGAAAGCTAATGCCTCTCCCACAGCACACCATCACAAAGCAAAGATTTCTAAAGTCTGGGAGACTAAGGTGGATATTTTTGATGAAAACAAGCACTCTTGTAATACTAACAAATTGTAGAGGAAAAATGATTCATGAAACCCATGAAATGCAGGAACCCCAGAGTTCTGAGAACTATCTCAGATGTAAGCCACCCAGTAGACCTGCCTGACCATTAGATTTTGTTCACTTTAGACCTTTTGGAGTGGGAAATAAATATTGATTAAATAAATCAATGAGGTGTGGAGTTCTAAACAACATTTATTTTTTCAACTATACAGTCTAAAACATTACTCCTAATGAATTAAAGCACAAGTATCTGGGACATATTTTTGAAGGCTTTTTAATTTTATTAGAATATACATTTAATGTGCCACATTCTTTTCCAAATTTCTTATAGAAAAATATCAAAAATTTGACATTATGCTTGACCATACTTAGGGAGTCCCTTCAAGTACTGTAGAGTCATTGCACTCATGCCAAGATGATATCATATTTACATAAAGAGTGAGTTTTTAGGTTATTTGGGGCATACGGTACAGATTCTATTCAAAACATTAGCAAAAGAAAATACAATCATTATCAGATGAAGTTCTGATATATAAAAATAAAATAACTTAAAAAAAATTCCAAGGTGAGCATTGTGGCGAATGCCTGTAATCTTGATTGGCTCTAGAGATTAAGGCATGAGAATTGCAAACTCAAAGCCAGTCTCAAAAATTCTGCAAGATTCAGTCTCAAAAAACAAAACAAAAAAAAAAAAAAGAAAAGAAAAGAAAAGAAAGAGCTGGGGTTTGGCTCATTAGTTAAGCACCTGTGGGCTCAATTCCTGATTTAAATAATAATACTAATAATAATTCTAAATGACATCATAATAAACACAATAAAAATTTGTAACTGAACTTTTTTTTGGTGGTACTGGGGATTTAAACCTAGGACCTTGTGCATGTGAGGCCAGCACTCTATCAACTGAGTTGTATCCCCAACCCTATAACTGAACATCTTACTAGACTCTAGTTTTCTTCTGTGACTTCTGTGCTTTTGCTATTCCTTCTCTTATTCTATACTTTCTGCCAAAATTTTCTTCAGAAAGAAAAAACTCCCTCTTTCCACAAATTATCTTCATAAAGGAAAATTTCTGGATATCTTCACCCCTTTGGTAAGGATTGTCAAGTCTTCTATTATGAATTAAAAACTCTATCCTGTTGTTTAATTTTGTACTTCTGCCTGTTTTTCTGTCATTTTGTTTAAAATTGTGACTTATAACTGCATAGTTATAATTATGGTTTACATTGCTTCCTTGCCTTAGAACAATTAAGCCTTTTGCACACTTACCTCTAAACCCCAATACTCATGCTTTGAATTTGTGTTCAGCTACATCACCAAGGTGGTTACAGGTCGTAATGCAAGCAGTTTCTGTTTGATCTGGTACTGGCTTTCTCCCTCCCATGTATGGTGCTCAAAATTTTTGTGCTTGGTGAGACTTTTAGTGAGGTTACATCTCATATACCAGTTTTGATGTAATGAGATATCTTTTTGCAAATGTGGTGGATGTGATAAGTGGATGTGATATTGGGACTTCATGGAGATAAGTGACTGCAGTGTCTAGCTGTCCTGCTATGAGGTCTTCTTCATGGTATAAAAACATTGTCTTATCCCTTTTTTAAAAAACTTGAATTGATGGAGTATACAAACCAAGCTTCATGTAGTTCTGATCTCAAAAGTTATGACCACCACATGTCTACATTGTATAGAGCATTGCTTCTTTTCAGGGCTACTTTACTTTAGAAAACTCTGAAAAATTCTTTTATAACACATAAGTAAAGAAAACAGGGCTGGAGATGTGGCTCAAGCGTTAGCACGCTTGCCTGGCGTGCGTGCGGCCTGGGTTCGATACTCAGCACCACATACAAACAAAGATGTTGTGTCCACCAAAAACTAAAAAAAAAAAAAAAATAAATAAAATTCTCTCTCTCTCTCTCTTTAAAAAATAAATAAATAAATAAATATTTTTTTTTTTAAAAAAAAGAAAATAATATTGGGAATGTTCAAATTTTCCAGAAAAATCTGAGAGCAATTATTAATGATTGACAGATAATCAAAATGAGATTCCCAGAGTTAAGTGATATATCATAGTTTATAAAGTTACTAAGTGAGTAAAGCTAAGATTCAAATGAAATATAGCTAAGGTTTTATGCTGAGGGCCATTACCAAGTAGGAATGACGCATCGAAATTTCCTTGCCAAGCGTACCCCATGCTGCTTAGAGGACATTCGATGGGACATTGCATGCATGCTTTAATAAGGTGACCTTGCTCAAGGACCAAGGCGGATCCAGGTTTAGAGCTGATCAGGTTTGAGGAAGTAACCAGCTCCTTGAGTTTAAGGCGTTGCCAGTTTAAGATAATGGGTTTTAGGGAAGTTGGAAGTTGAAGATTATTGCTGGGATTAGGGTGTTCCCGCTGCTTGTTCCTGTTGAGTTCTCATGAGATTAAACTGGGATTGGGAGATAGCCTCGTGGAGTAGGTGAATTGTGCGGGAGACGGCAGAACGCGATTGCCCCTGGACCTGTGTGGAGGCGGTGTGAGAGCTGGAATAAAGAATTGCTGTTTGAATCTACAAAGTGTGGGTGCCTCCTGAATCTTGTACCAAGCCCAGACATTGGCATAATGGTGGCCCGTACTCGAGATGTCTGAAGCTTGGGGGTAAGTGAATTTGCTCGATCCTGAAGGAGAGCAAAAAAATGGGTGACCATTTCAAAAAACAACGTGTTCTCGTTTTGATTTATTTTGTTTTTATTTCAAGTTGCCTGTTCCTAGAACTTTCTCAGGCAAACTGGGGAAAATGGTTGACTCAAGGTTTGAAGTTGTTCGCCTCCGAGGAAGAGAAATTGTGAGAGAAAAAAGTCACCGCAGTGAGACCAAGAACAATTAGGGCATATGTTGATACAATACAAAAATGTAGCCCATGGCTTTTTAAAGATGAGTTATTAAGTATATCAATAGGACAATCATGGTATCCTGTAGAAGGATTTTTCTTCAAGAAGAAAGAGATGGCTAGTACTGTTTACTATACTTGTCTAAGATCTTGGTTTTTACAGACATCTGATTAATTTACAAAGCTAAAGTGTTAAAATATCAACAACTAGATATAAAATCAAGTACTCTTTACTTATTAAGTTCCACAAGGTAATATATTTAAACATTATGTGTGTTTTCATAAATTGGTGAATGAAAAAAGGTTTAATATTGCTTTGGTCTGTGTCTTTGATGAAACAAGGTTACTAAGAGTTAAGATTCTATCATGTGTAATTTATATACAAAGAGTATAAGAAGTTTCAGTTGGGTTTCAATTACAGTATAATAGTACCTTAAAAAACATGAAAGTATTTCATCTTATTAAAGTGGAATAATTTTATAAGGGTTGTTTCAGAATGTGATTTTATAAAAAGCGTTGACTGTTAAAAAAGGGATATAAAAAGGTTCAAGATGTGGAAATATATATTAATATAAAAGGTTAAAGGTTAAATAAATGTTTCTAGATGAGATAATCTCTGTATGGTAAAGTAAAAAGTTATAAAATGCCATTTAAAAAGATTTTGAGGAAACTAGACTTACTTTAAAAGCTTGAGAAAGGAAGAAAGAAGAAAAAGGTATTTGTACATGGCAGATTGAGACAAAGCTTCTCAATGGAGTAAAAAAGAGCCTTTGGTTGAAGGGCAGCCATGTAAACTAACATTAAAGCGATTTATACAGAATCTAAGCCTCGTTTTTGAGAGTAAAGCGGTAGGTGGTGAAAAAGTACATTTAAAAGTACAGTATAGAAGATAATTGGAAGACTTTGAAAGGTTAAATTGAAGGTTGTTGATACCTTCATGGCGGGAAAAAAGATTGCTTTACTCATCAAACTATTAAAATGTACTTATTAAACCAAAAAGAGGGAGATGAGATAATCTTTGTGTGGTAAAGTAAAAAGTTGTAAAATATCTAAGTACATTGCAAAAGGCTTTAAAAGGTTAAATTGAAGGTGGTTAAGATGCCTTCATGACGGAGAAAAAAATATAACCCATGAAAATGGGAAGATAATAAGATAAAAGATTTAGATAAAGAAGATTAAAAATTTGAAGTGGAAAACTTCAAAAACAGAAGTACAGAAAGGTAAAAAAAAAGAGAGACAAGATGTAGAAAGATAAAAAAGATATAGGAAGATAAAAAAGATGTAGAAAGACAAGAATTTTAAGCCCACAAAATAGGAAACAAAAGAAAACTAGGAGAGAAAAAAGCAACTAAGGGTAAATATAAAAACCTTAGAAGAAAAGTAGAAGATAAAAATAAGATAAAAAATGGTTAAAAATGTCAAGTAAAGGTATTTCAGATAGAAAATGCAAATGGCTAACACAACTATGGTTTAAAACCACATCTAAAAATTAAAAGGACTAAAGTAATTCTAAAAACTAAGGCAGAATGCTTTTGAAAGACTTATATTTAAAAGGAACTTAAAGGGGTATTTATCCCCCAAAGATAAACTTACAATAACCCTTTTTTACTCTAAACTTTAAATTTGGATTTATCAGGACTTAATGCTGTGGAAAGACATATGTATCCAAAAAATGTACATAAGCCTAAGGTACTTTGGAAAGATATTCTAACAGGACAATGGAAAGGTCCTGACCCAGTTATTGTCTGGAGTCGGTGTTCCGTTTGTGTGTTCCCACAGGGAGAACAGCAGCCGATTTGGATTCCAGAGAGGTTAACCAAAACAATTTCTACAGAAAAAGAAGATGATTTGACTAAAATCCATAACAGCTGATATCCAGAGCTCCAGCTTGGCTATTCTTACATCTGCGACAGTGATTAACCACGGTGCCTTTTTTCAATATCTATTTTATTATTGCATTTTTCCCACATTGTAAAGTTCTATTTTATTTTTTGAGCTCATACAAACCTAGGTTATTATTTTTCTGATCAGTTTTGTTTTTTGACTGTGTTTTATTTTTTGACTGTGGAGTTTTTAAACATTGCAATGGAGATTTTACGTAGGTAAAGCTACAAGGCCGTTATTATTGTCTTATATGTTGTATGTTATGTATGCACTGTTTTGTGTTGCATGTCAGTATGTGTGTATGTCCATATTTTTATATGAGGAGCGCTCATGAAAAAATTGATCCGAATTTTCTTTTTTTTTATTCACGTGATTTAAGTGGTTTAATCTAATTAGGTAAACAGCTGTTAATGATTGTTTTCAAAGGTGATTAACAGATCTGTTTGTTTACTTTCACTTTTCCTTTTCATTATATTTAATAACTCTGTTCAGGATAATGTCTCTTTAACATCATTGCCAGAATTCCCATCTCCATCCCAGTGCCGGTGAAGACTAAGAAAACCAAACTACAGCTTCTATGATAGCTACCACAGTGAACTGTATAAACTGATGCATCAATGAATATAACTCAACAAGTAATGCTCAATCAAGGACTTGATTTACTTTGGGAGGAAATGGACATATTGATAGACTCCTCCGATTTGAACTGCCTGCAGAACTTGCCTGGACTATATATCAGTTGCATGCATTGTGAACTCTCGTCTGGTGCAGCGAATTGTGGTACTGCTGGCATATTTTTGCTGATGGTGTCACCAGTGATGCAATTTCCTTGCCAGTGCACCCCATGTTAATTGTGGTAATGCTGGCATCTTTGCTGATGGTGTCACCAGTGATGCAATTTTTCCAAAGGAGCCGTCAATTGGCTTGGTGTCGTGGCATTTCCTCCCTTCTACTAGTGATGGTCTAAATTTGGGGGCCAACAGAGGTGAGGCAAGAACCTCACCCCCCCACTGGCACCAAGGTTAAATTTGGGGGCCAACAGAGGTGAGGCAAGAACCTCACCCCCCCACTGGCACCAAGGTTAAATTTGGGGGCCAACAGAGGTGAGGCAAGAACCTCACCCCCCCACTGGTGCTTAGGCCTATCCACAAGCATGGCTGAATGCTGGACCGGTAGTCAGTGACGGGTTGATCTGATTGCAGTGGATTCAACCTAAGACAGGAAATTGACGTGTAAAGGTCAGTTCTCCCATGACGGGTAAGAACCACATGTTGAATTGGACAACCTACCAGGCACGGTCCTAAGCCACATTGCTTGTTGTTTAATTAATCAGAAGGGGGGAGATGCTGAGGGCCATTACCAAGTAGGAATGACGCATCGAAATTTCCTTGCCAAGCGTACCCCATGCTGCTTAGAGGACATTCGATGGGACATTGCATGCATGCTTTAATAAGGTGACCTTGCTCAAGGACCAAGGCGGATCCGGGTTTAGAGCTGATCAGGTTTGAGGAAGTAACCAGCTCCTTGAGTTTAAGGCGTTGCCAGTTTAAGATAATGGGTTTTAGGGAAGTTGGAAGTTGAAGATTATTGCTGGGATTAGGGTGTTCCTGCTGCTTGTTCCCGTTGAGTTCTCATGAGATTAAACTGGGATTGGGAGATAGCCTCGTGGAGTAGGTGAATTGTGCGGGAGACGGCAGAACGCGATTGCCCCTGGACCTGTGTGGAGGCGGTGTGAGAGCTGGAATAAAGAATTGCTGTTTGAACCTACAAAGTGTGGGTGCTCTTGTACCAAGCCGAGCTTTGACTTTGGCATTATGGTGGCCCGTACGTGGGATGTCTGAAGCTTGGGGGTAAGTAAATTTGCTCGCTCCTGAAGGAGAGCAAAAAAAAAATGGGTGACCATTTCAAAAAACAATGTGTTCTGGTTTTGATTTATTTTGTTTTTATTTCAAGTTGCCTGTTCCTAGAACTTTCTCAGGCAAACTGGGGAAAATGGTTGACTCAAGGTTTGAAGTTGTTCGCCTCCAAGGAAGAGAAATTATTAGAGGAAGGAGGCACCCCAGTGAGACCAAGAACAGCTAGGGCATATGTTGATACAATACAAAAATGTAGCCCATGGCTTTTTAAAGATGGGTTATTAAGTATATCAATGGGACCATCATGGTATCCTGTAGAAGGATTTTTCTTCAACAAGAAAGAGATGGCTAGTTCTGTTTACTACATTTGTCTAAGATCTTGGTTTTTACAGACATCTGATTAATTTACAAAGCTAAAGTGTTAAAATATCAACCACTAAATATGAAATCAAGTACTCTTATTAAGTTCCATAAGGTAATATATTTAAATATTATGTGTGTTTTCATAAATTGGTAAATGGAAGGAAGTTTAATATTGCTTTGGTCTGTGTCTTTGCTGAAACAAGGTTACTAAGTGTTAAGATTCTATCATGTATAAGAAGTTTCAGTTGGGTTTCAATTACAGTATAATAGTACCTTAAAAAACATGAAAGTATTTCATCTTATTAAAGTGGAGTAATTTTATAAGGGTTGTTTCAAAATGTGATTTTATAAAAAGCATTAATGGTTAAAAAAGGGATATAAAAAGGTTCAAGATGTGGAAATATATTTTAATATAAAAGGTTAAAGGTTAAATAAATGTTTCTAGATGAGATAATCTCTGTATGGTAAAGTAAAAAGTTGTAAATGCCATTTAAAAAGATTTTGAGGAAACTAGACTTACTTTATAAGCTTGAGAAAGGAAGAAAGAAGAAAAAGGTATTTGTACATGGCAGATTGAGACAAAGCTTCTCAATGGAGTAAAAAAAGAGCCTTTGGTTGAAGGGCAGCCATGTAAACTAACATTAAAGCGATTTATACAGAATCTAAGCCTCATTTAAAAGAGTAAAGCTGTAGGTGGTGAAAAAGTACATTTAAAAGTACAGTATAGAAGATAATTGGAAGCCTTTGAAAGGTTAAACTGAAGGTGGTCGAGATACCTTCATGGCGGAAAAAAGATTGCTTTACTCATCAAACTAGTTATTAAACCAAAAAGAGGGAGATGAGATAATCTTTGTGTGGTAAAGTAAAAAGTTGTAAAATGTCTAAGTACATTGCAAAAGGCTTTAAAAGGTTAAATTGAAGGTGGTTAAGATGCCTTCATGACGGAGAGAAAAAAATATAACCCATGAAAATGGGAAGATAATAAGATAAAAGATTTAGATAAAGAAGATTAAAAATTTGAAGTGGAAAACTTCAAAAACAGAAGTACAGGAAGGTAAAAAAAGAGAGAGAGAGAAGATGTAGAAAGATAAAAAAGATATAGGAAGATAAAAAAGATGTAGAAAGACAAGAATTTTAAACCCACAAAATAGGAAACAAAAGAAAACTAGGAGAGAAAAAAAAGCAACTAAGGGTAAATATAAAAACCTTAGAAGAAAAGTAGAAGATAGAAATAAGATAAAAAATGGTTGAAAATGTCAAGTAAAGGTATTTCAGATAGAAAATGCAAAAGGCTAAGACAACTATGGTTTAAAACCACATCAGAAAAATTATAAGGACTAAAGTAATTCTAAAAAGTAAGGCAGAATGCTTTTGAAAGACTTAAATTTAAAAGGATTTTAAAGAGGTATTTATCCCCCAAAGATAAACTTAAAATAACCCTTTTTACTCTAAACTTTCTAAATTTGGATTCATCAGGACTTGGTGCTGCGGAAAGACATATGTATTCAAAAAAATGTACATAAGCCTAAGGTACTTTGGAAAGATATTCTAACAGGACAATGGAAAGGTCCTGACCCAGTTTTGTCTGGAGTCGGGGTTCCGTTTGTGTGTTCCCACAGGGAGAACAGCAGCCTATTTGGATTCCAGAGAAGTTAACCAAAACAATTTCTACAGAAAAAGAAGATGATTTGACTGAAATACATAACAGCTGAAATCCAGAGCTCCAGCTTGGCTATTCTTACATCTGCGACAGTGATTAATCACGGTGCTTTTTTTCAATATCTATTTTATTATTGCTTTTTCCCACATCATAAAGTTCTATTTTATTTTTTGAGCTCATACAAACCTAGGTTAATGTTTTTCTGATCAGTTTTGTTTTTTGACTGTGTTTTATTTTTTTGACTGTGGAGTTTTTAAACATTGCAATGGAGATTTTACATAGGTAAAGCTACAAGGACGTTATTATTGTCTTATGTGTTGTATGTTATGTCTGCACTGTTTTGTGTTGCATGTCAGTATGTGTGTATGTCCATATTTTTATATGAGGAGCGCTCATGAAAAAATGGATCCGAATTTTCTTTTTTTATTCACGTGATTTAAGTGGTTTAATTTAAATTGGTTAAACAGCTGTTAATGATTGCTTTCAAAGGTGATTAACAGATCTGTTTGCTTACTATTGTTTTTAAAGGTGATTAACAGATCTGTTTGTTTCCTTTCACTTTTCCTTTTCATCATATTTAATAATTCTGTTCAGGATAATGTCTCTTTAACATCATTGCCAGAATTCCCATCTCCATCCCAGTGCCTGTGAAGACTGAGAAAACCAAACTACAGCTTCTATGATAGCTACCACAGTAAACTGTATAAACTGATGCATCAATGAATATAACTCAACAAGTAATGCTCAATCAAGGACTTGATTTACTTTGGGAGGAAATGGACATATTGATAGACTCCTCCGATTTGAACTGCCTGCAGAACTTGCCTGGACTATATATCAGTTGCATGCATTGTGAACTATCGTCTGGTGCAGCGAATTGTGGTACTGCTGGCATATTTTTGCTGATGGTGTCACCAGTGATGCAATTTCCTTGCCAGTGCACCCCATGTTAATTGTGGTAATGCTGGCATCTTTGCTGATGGTGTCACCAGTGATGCAATTTTTCCAAAGGAGCCGTCAATTGGCTTGGTGTTGTGGCATTTCTGTATCTTCCTCCCTTCTACTAGTGATGGTCTAAAATTTGGGGGCCAACACAGGTGAGGCAAGAACCTCACCCCCCCACTGGCACCAAGGTTAAATTTGGGGGCCAACAGAGGTGAGGCAAGAACCTCACCCCCCCACTGGTGCTTAGGCCTATCCACAAGCATGGCTGAATGCTGGACCGGTAGTCAGCGACGGGTTGATCTGATTGCAGTGGATTCAACCTAAGACAGGGGACTGACACCTAGAGGTCAGTTCATCCGATGACGGGTAAGAACCATATGTTGAATTGAACAACCTACCAGGCACGGTCCTAAGCCACATTGCTTGTTGTTTAATTAATCAGAAGGGGGAAGTTGCTGAGGGCCATTACCAAGTAGGAATGATGCATCGAAATTTCCTTGCCAAGCATACCCCATGCTGCTTAGAGGACATTTGATGGGACATTGCATGCATGCTTTAATGAGGTGACCTTGCTCAAGGACCAAGGCAGATCCGGGTTTAGAGCTGATCAGGTTTGAGGAAGTAACCGGCTCCTTGAGTTTAAGGCGTTGCCAGTTTAAGATAATGGGTTTTAGGGAAGTTGGAAGTTGAAGATTATTGCTGGGATTAGGGTGTTCCTGCTGCTTGTTCCCATTGAGTTCTCGTGAGATTAAAATGGGATTTGGAGAGAGCCTCGTGGAGTAGGTGAATTGTGCGGGAGACGGCAGAACACGATTGCCCCTGGACCTGTGTGGAGGTGGTGTGAGAGCTGGAATAAAGAATTGCTGTTTGAATCTACAAAGCTGTGTGGTGGCTCATGATTCTGGTGCCAGGCATTGACCTTGGCAGTTGCCCCCTCACAATAACCTAGTCACAATTTTCATTTTCCACCATTGCCACTCTTGCCAGCTTCAAACAACCTACTTATCTAGTCTCAAGATAACAAGGCACTCTTATCATTTTCTTGCTTTCAGAGTTTTCAGAGTTCTCCCTGTGATTTGTTTTCAGCTTCTTCTTAGCACAGAAATTTGGGCTCCTGATCCATGACAGAAAGCCTACAAAATGATTAAAAGAATGGCACATAAGAGACTATTGGACAAGTCTTCAGGCACTGCCTCCAACCTAAGCTGAGTGGGCCCATAATCAAGTCCAAAATGCAAGCTGGTCCATTTTCATTGTTAAAAGACTAAGGATCAGGGCTGGGGATATGAACTTAAATAAAAGAAATTAAAATACTTTATATAAGATATCTGCTGTTTTCCAGATATTCACTGTACCACATATGATTAAACCCTAACATTGTCCCTCCAGTGGGTATATTGTTTTCTATAACTGTATAAGAATTCACTCTAAAACTTACTAGTTCACATTTGGATTGAACTGCATTCATCTGCAATATTTTTGCTGCATATGTTTAGCTGTTAAGATTACTGAACTTCAGAGGGTGATCTGGCTGCCAAAATAAAGCACCCTGAATCTTCTTCACATGATATCTCAGAATCCAATAAATTAAGGTGAGCTTGTTCTCATCAAGGAGACAGTGTTCTAAAAGAAAAAGCAAAAACATTAAAAATTATTTCCTGAATAGATACCTGACTAGTACTCTTTTATAGCCACAACTTTATAAAAGCCATAAAAAAAGAAGAGACCTGACCCAAAGTTTGTAGAATGCATTCTGCATTTGGCTAGAGTAGGAGTAAAATCACATTACCAAATTTCTGTACACAGATAAGGCTAAAGGACCCATGATATTATGTCACTAATTCTGTCTTTTGTAATAGATGAGGTTTATACGGCTGTTCAGTGTCAAAAAATATTTTCAAAATTTCACAAGTACTGTGTGTGTGTGTGTGTGTGTGTGTGTGTGTGTGTGTGAATGTGTGTGTTTATATGAGTGTAGTGCTGATGGTTAAACTGAGAAAATTAATATTCCTGAGCTGTATCCTCAATTTTTTTCTTTTCTTTTTCTTTATTTTGAAACAGGATCTTACAAAGATGCTTTGTTGTGTGCCCACAATTTTTAAGCACATATCAAGATCAAATATGCCTGACACAAAGGCAAAACTTACCTCCTTTAGAAGTCATGATTCATCATTATTTTTAAGTAGTGACATTTATTCAAAAAGGGAGGGAGTTTACACACATATGTGGCTCATGTCAACAATCTTAATGATTTGGGATACTTAAACAGAAGAATCACAATAAAATTCAGCCTAAATAATATGAGAGGGCCCTAAGAAACTAAGCAAGACTTTGTGTGAAAACTAAAAATAAAATAAAATACAATTTTAAAAGCCTGGTGATATAGGGGTTTAGAAAAACTACCCTGGGTTACGTATTCATTACTCTCCCCTTAAAAAAAGAAAAGAAACAATAAAAAAAAGAAAAACAAAATTTTTACATCTGGGGCTGGGGATGTGGCTCAAGTGGTAGCGTGTTCGCCTGGCATGTGTGCGGCCCAGGTTCGATCCTCAGCACCACATACAAACAAAGATGTTGTGTCCGCTGAAAACTAAAAAATAAATATTAAGAAATTCTCTCTCTCTCTCTCTCTCTCTCTCTCTCTCTCTCACTCTCACTCTCTCTTAAAAAATTTTTTTACACCTGATGAACTTATTATTCAATGGGGAATATATGTTTGAGAAAAACGTCTAAAGCTTATAGCAAGGATTTCAAATAAACTAGGGAAATTGCTGAAAATTGAATTGAAAAATCAAGAACAAGCAATATTTTTTAAATTTCTTATCAGGAGAAATTTGAAAACAAGCATATTTCATTTCAGTCATGATGAAAATGCAGGATGCTATGGAAACTGCAACAAAAAGACTGTATCTGTATCACAAAAGTTTTGTAAATGGAGAATATGAAGCACTAAATTAAAAAAGTGAGGGTGAGACAACATTAAGGCCATATGTGTAATCTAAAATAAATAATATACTAAATCTCCACTATATGAATTTTATCTGGGAGTATGTCTACAAAACAACACAATACTCCTTACATAAAGCAGAGGATTTGTGATAGTCTCAAATTAAAAATGATTTCACATCTGTGGCTGTTGTGCAGGGGCTTATATCAAAAAAGCAAGGTTTGTGGCTCAAGCAGTTGAATGAAGATGTGAGGAACTTTTGGGATGGTAGGCATGCTACTTTTGAAGGCAGCAATAGCCCATAACCAAACTCTAGCTTCTATCCCTCAGCCCCACAAATTATTAAATAGACCTTTTTTTTTTTTTTTGATGCAGGTCAGACAAAGAAGGCATATCAACAACATTTTACTGATGTAAGAGCATGCTCAGAAACAAATGTTTTTGACCTTGAGTACATAGATTGAATATGAGTGTTTATGACCTTGGTTATTTGCTAAAAATTCAGCCCTCTGGAAGCCTGGCCAGGTACTAACATACTCGATTTTTTTTGTCCTTAAATGCCTCATGGCATTGAGCATTTTACAACTTCTACTGTAAGGAGCAATGCTAACCTCTCCATTCTTAAGGTGCAACACAGAATGCTGTTTATCTCAAATTCTTACAGACAAATAATAATAATCTTGCTCTCTTGTGTTGTATGCTTCTTCATGTCCATAGTTGCCACTACTCCCCTAAGAATCTCCATTAATCTATCAGGACTGAGATATCTCTCACCTGCAAATATCCTAAAGACTATGTGAGTTGCTGTGTGGGTGTTGAGACCCAGGATGTAAAATTTTGGTCTCTAGCAATTGAGAGATGTGAGGAAGAGTTGGCAGTGTAGTCATGCTTATGCACAGGTAACAATAGCTCCCAGGTATCCCAGAGCATTCAGCCCTCAGGATCCTGCATCATTCCATAGGCCCTTTCATATATAGACCAGGAAACAAAGGTGCATGATCAATATTTTACATAGTGAACACATGCTCAGAAGAAAATGTTTATGACAATGAATGTATACACCTAATCAAGGTATTCATTACTTAAATAAATGATAATAATACTAATAATAATCATCACCATAATAATAACAGTAACATTTTGAAAGCATCAACAACAGAGTAGCTATAGCCATGTTTGGCCTTTCCAATGATCCACTCTTATAGGTTTCATCATCAAAAAATCTATACACCTGAAGTCTTCTGCAATGATCTATTAGCAAGGAGGTAAGAGCTCTATATCCACAGGCCTCAAAAAATATTCTGTATTGTGATATGACTAGAACACAATCCCCTGTCTAGGATTACTAAAAGCAATCTACAGATGGTATCTAAACAAGTTCATCATTCTTGCAACTTATCATTGATCAACTCTTGTGAGCTGTATCTAAAGATATCATATGTATTGAAATCATACTGATATTATATGGCAGAAACCCATTCCTGTGCTACTGATAACAAACCAACTGCTATATGATTTTTCAACACAACTTTTTGTATTTGATATTTTTCTTTATTAACTAGAGTTAGAGCCTGCTTTGTAAAATTTAAGGTTTGGCTGTATACTCTGTATCTTATTCACTAAGGTTACATAAAAATAAAGAAAATACCTCATCCTCATGAGTTTAAAATTTTATTTATCATATTGTCTTCTCTTTAGCTATAATTACAATATTATTTTCCATAGGCTGTATGGTTTGAACCTAGTATCCTAATAATGCCAGAAGAAAAACCAGAAGTTCAAATATATTGAGTAACATTTTCAAATTAAATCAAAGTTTAGGCAATAAAAAATTGTCTGGATAAAATGAAGATCAACAGACTGTTGACTATAATAGATAATGTTACCTTCAGTATACATTGAAATATGGGTTTCAATATTTAAACCTTAGGAAATAAGCCAGAATTAATAAAGGGGTGATTATAACAGCTGCTTCTCTGCATATCATTTCAATTTTGCCTATTCATAAACCAGAAAACAATAGCCAATATTGTAATGCATGTCTGTAATTTCAGTGACTCAAAAGGCTGAGGAAGAAGGATTTTTAGTTCAAGGCTAGACTCAGCAACTCAGTGGGGCCTTAAGCATCTTAGTGAGAACTTGGCTTGTCTTTAAAAACAAATGGGCTGGAGATGTGATTTGTGATAAACTGTTCTGAGTCCAGTTTTTGGTACAAAAAAATTCTGCTTTTTTGTGCCACTATCTAACTTCTAAGACAATAATGAAAGACTGATAATTCATGTAGTCTAGAGAATGTGAGTTGTGGCTTTGGGGTCACAGAGAATTGATCCTGAATTCCAGTAAAGTTGCTTAATATTCAGGAGACCTTTTAAATATTCTTTCACACTGAACAGCTATGTAAACCTCATTTATTACAAAAAGCAGAATGATACCGAGTGTCAACGTATTAGCAATTCTTTAGCCCTGTCTGTACACATAAAGTTGACAATGTGTTTTTACTCCCCTTGTAGCCAAAGTGCAGAGTATATTTCCCAAATTTTAGATCTGAGCTCTTATTTTTTGTGTGTGACTTATTTAAATCTGTGACTATGAAAGTTGTTAGTTGGGGCTGGGGATGTGGCTCAAGCTGTAGCGCACTCTCCTGGCATGCATGCGGCCCGGGTTCGATCCTCAGCACCACATAACAACAAAGATGTTTTGTCCGCTGAGAACTAAAAAATAAATATTAAAAATTCTCTCTCTCTCTCTCTCTCTCTCTCTCTCTCTCTCTCTCTCTCTCTCTCTCTCTCTCCTCAAAAAAAAAAAAAAGAAAGTGTGTTAGTCAGGAAACACACTGAATACTTTGTTTTTAATTTCAAAACACTGTCACCTCCATGAGAATGAGCCCACTTTAATTTATTTGATTCTGAGAAGACGGGTGCTTTTTTTGGCAACCATATCTCCCTCTGAAGTTCAGTAACCTTACCAACTTTCATCTAATGCACTAAAAATATCCCATATGAACCCAGGCTTAATTGATGATAAGCCCACACTTGAGACAATAATTTTTATATGGTTTCTTCTTATTCAGTGATAGATATCTAATTCACTAAACATGGGCTGAATGCCAAGATTCAATCACATATGGAACAGAAGTTATGTGAAAAACATATTGTGACTTATGGGTACTGGTTAAATTTTTATTAATTTAAATTTAAACTTTAATCTTTTGACAGGCTTTATTGAATTATATGGAAAAATGTGTAGACTTCTATGCCTTTACTATTTGATGGTATTCTCAGAGTACCCCATACTGAAGAAGAAAATTGAAATCACAACCCTGCATTAGGCTAAAGACAAAACTGCAAAATAATTTTTTTTAAATGTTTAGACTCTAGTTTCTGGGTTACTGATGATCTGATGACCTAGAGTCTTCTCTCCAGTGATACCAATCTCTTTTGGTTAAAGTATGATATCTAAAATGAAAATGGATCTGTGCCCAGAATCCTGTGAGAAACAGTTTCCACTTCTGTACACTTCTGAGTTGTAGATGGCTTATGTCTCAAAGTGCAGAGTCTCTCCTGTTCTTTGGCCCTGAAAGAATGTTGTTTGGTATGTTTATTCCATAACCTATGACACAGAACTGAGTTGTCCATTTTTTTTCACCTTGCTGAGGTCAGGGTAGATCTCAAACATGAAATATAGCTGTGGTAAACATAGATATCCCTGAGAGGTCAAGAGTGAATTTTAGGATGAAGCTTGAAAAATACATTTATTAGTCAATTTATATTTTCAAAAATAATAATATTTTGGATATAGTGGTTTAAGTTATTAAATTGATTTAAGCTGTCCTTCTTAATTTTTATTATGAAAACTAGAAATTTTTAAATTTTACGAATGCATTATATTGTTTTTCCCTCTGGGAAAATATTAATGCCTTAGGACATTGCTTAGAAGTTTAAAATAAAATTTGCTTTCTCATAAGACCAGACAGCACAAAAGTGAAATGAAATTTTAAAGTAATTTTGATAAAATTTTTAGTCATGAAAGTATATATTTTGGGTGTGTGGGAGATCTTGCCTCTTGGTTTTATTTTCCCCATTGGGTTTCTCCCCACTGAAATTAAGTTTTCATCACATGAGAAGAACATCACATAATCTTATACTTTTCTCCCTCTCACTAATGTGTGCCTGTAGAGCTTAAGAATGGTGAGGATAATACAAATGATGAGAAGTGATGAGATATCATTTCAAGTCCTCATCAGCCTCCCCAGCTCAAGTGCATTTTTTATTGAGCTGGCTGAACATCTGTTCATTTGCTCTACTCTTTATACTAAATTTTGAAGCTTTTTCACCCTTTTTTCAATCCTTGTTAGTTACCACCAGATTTTTCCATGACATCATTTACTCTAGGGCCAGAAACATCTGGTCTGGTGGTCTGCACCTTGGTCTTCTCACCCTTTCCTCTTATTAGGTGAGGATAACCTGCCAGAGGCCTCACTCTGTTTATCAAGCTGAGGGGAAGTGATTTGTTTATGTCTGAGGGCAATACTGCAGGGCTTCTTTAGGCATGCCTGGTGAGACTGCATGTTTCAAACTGAAGTTTTTAAAATGGAGTTTTTTTAGGCCAGGCATAAGGCCATCCTCACAATAGTGTAGTTAATTTGTCCATAATTAAGGGTTTTTGTTGTTGTTGTTGTTGTTGTTGTTTGTTTCTTTAATGTATTTGTCCTCAATTGAATTTGTTTCCTTTTTCTTCTTTTTTTGTACCAAGTATTTAACTCAGGGGCACTGAGATACATCCCCAGTCCTTTTTCATATTTATTTAGAGAGAGGGTCTCACTTAGTTGCTTAGTGCCTTGCTTTTGCTGATGGTAGCTTTGAACTCATGGTATCCATGTATAATTCTTCTGTGCCACAGGGATTATGGCCTGTGCCACCAAGTTTTCTTTCAACTGAGTTTTTAAATATGTAAAACAACTTTATTAAAATGACATTTAGAAGCATTTCTAATATTCAAGCAAACTCCTTTGTCCTGGTGTGGCAGGAAATAAAAGTGGAACTGGACTTTAACTTAAATAACAAGAAAGTTCAATTGCAAGGGCTTAATTAGAACACAGATAATTAAAAGGTTACAGGCCATAGCACTGTTGTACTTGTTTAAAATATTTGTTTTCTTAGTTGTGGATTAACAAAATATCTTTATTATTATTATTATTATTATTATTATTATTATTATTATTATTATTATTAATGTGGGTCCAGTATCAAACAGGCTGCCCCATGCATACTAGCCAAGCACTCTACTACTGAGCAACAACCCTAAATCCTTACCTGATATTTTTAAAATATTTATTTATATTTTATTTATTTATATGGTGCACTGAGAATTAAGCTCAGGGCCTCATATATGCTAGGCAAGAACTGTACCACTGAGCCACACCTTCAGCTCTTTCCTGGTACTTTTTAAATACCTGTTTTACATAAATTTTAATTAGTAGCTTTAACCCTTTTCCAATATTTTTTTGGATTAAATCAATAACCTAGAAATCAGTGAAGCAAAGTCTAGTTTTATCTCAAACTCTGATTTTACTTCCTCTTTCTTCCCCAGACCAGACACCTTATCACAGTGTCTAAATTAAGATTCCCCCTTGAGGAATTTACTGTATGTTGTCCACATTCCAAACTCCAAAATTTACCTATTCCTTAGTTTTGGAAAAGTCTTAAAGAATTTGTCCAGAGGTACCAAAATTTCTTGGAGTACTCAGAAGAATCCATATCTGAGTCTTGCCTTTTAGGGAGCAATTTGAATTATAAGTATGCAGCCTTTAAGGCAAGTAGATGGATGATCTGCAGCTGGAAGAAATCTTTTCATCAATACCTTGCATCTAAAAGGCACTTCATTTGATTCTTTTTATTAGATACTGTGAATAAACCTACAATAAAATGGAAGTGAAGTAATATCTTTAACAAAAATGTTCCAATTTCATTAGATATTTATCCAGAATTATAATTACTGGGTTATAGGGCATTTTTTAAACCAAGAATTGTTACTGTTATTTATTTTTACTTATTTAGGCACTTTACCACTGTGTTACATCCCTATTTTTTTTAATAAGACAGGATATCACTGAGTCACTTAAGCCATTGCCAAGGTTCTGAGGCTGGTCTTGCATTTAATTCCCTCCTGTTTCATCCTCCCAAGCCACTGAGAGTACAGACATTCACAATGATACCCTGCTTCAAAAAAATTATTATTAGTGGATTATATGGCATTTTTATTTTGAGCTCTTAAGAACCATGATAGGGGCTGGGAATGTGGCTCAAGCGGTAGTGCACTTGCCTGGCATTCGTGTGGCACTGGGTTTTATCCCCAGCACCACGTACAAATAAAGATGTTGTGTCTGCCAAAAACTAAAATGAATAAATAAATATAAAAATTCTCTCTCTCTCTCTCTCTCTCTCTCTCTCTCTCTCTCTCTCTTTCTTTCTCCCTCTCTCTCTTGCTCTCTCTTTAAAAAAAAAGAACCATGAAATTTTTTTCAAAAGTATCTTTATTAACTTTATATTTTAACCAAAATTTTTATCTATGCATATACACCTATACTCTTGAGTCCCTACTATCTTTCAGATATTTTTTTAGTTTAGTGTAGTTTGGTGCTAAAAATTTAACTCTGTGGGTGCTTACCACTGAGTTATGTCTCCAGTCCTTTTTTTTTTTTTGGTGACAGGTGATACATCACTAATCTCTCAGTAAGTTGCTTATAGCCTTGCTATGTTGTTAAGGCTGTCTTTCAAATCACAATCCTCCTGACTTGCCTCTCCAGCCTCTAGTATATTTGCCACCACACCTAGCTTTTTCAGATTATTATAATAACCTTTTCAACTACACTGCCCAGGCTACAGAAAATCTCTTTGACTGATATATTTTATCCCTGAGGAAAGTTTATATGGAGTAGCCAATGTTGGAGTATTCTGTAAAGATTTGTTGGAAGAAACAGGGATCATTTTTTTTAAGCTCCTTTCTGAACAGCTGTTTGGAATCATAGTTTATAAAAGTGCTGGGGAAAGAATGTAAATTCATTTGTTTGAAATTAACAGAGATTTACATGAGCTCAATCCCCTTTTGTTCTTGAGTTTGGAACTTCAGGACATAGTAAGGTAAATAAAATATGTTAAAGTTGAGATATTCAGTACACACATTGACACAAACCTCCATACACACACACACACACACAAAAATCTTTCTAGGAGCAATTGGTAGTTCTCGCATTATTACTAGTGTATCAGGGACATAGTAACATAAACAAAATATGTTAAATGTGAAACATTCAATACACACATACACACCCCCACAAAAAAAAAAAAAACTTTTTATAGGAGGAATTGGTAGTTCTGGCCTTATTACTAGTGTACCAGGGTTGGGGCAGGATTCAGGAAGTGCTAAAATCTCACTGAAGCTAAGAGTAGTTTACTGGATTCCTCCCTATTTCACCTATAATACAAACTAGAGTGAACTTCAACTGTCAGCAACAGTAATTGGGAAGATATGTTGGCAGTTTTTTTTTTTTGAGATAAATTGACAGCTTTGATATTTGGGTATTTTTGTGTCTTGGTCACAGCTAATGAAACACTTGTGAAAAATTTTATGGCTCCTAGATATCACCATTTTTTTGTATCATTCCTTTCATATTTCCTTCTTTTTTTTTTGTGGTGCTAGAGATTGAACCCAGGGCCTTGTGCATACAAAGCAAGCACTCTAAAGACTGAGCTACATCCTCAGCCCCTCTCTCACATTTCTGTTCACTAGAGGTGATGATGGTAATTGGGAATTTTGCCCCAAATATGGAACATTTCTTAACACCGGACTAATATGCAGTTTATCTAAATCTCTCTACTCATTCATGATTTTTGCCAAAGAGATACTCACAGTAGTTTTTTTTCTTTAAATTTATCTATAGATGGAGGAAGAGTATCTCATTTAATATTCTGCTTTATTTTCAACATCATTCCCTGTTAATATTTGCTTTTTATAGTGTTGCTAAGTTTGGAATTGACTATCTTGCACATTCTGCACACACACTCTAACAGTGAACTTTGCCTCTATGTCCCAATTCTAACTTTAGATTGGATAAATTCATTCATTCACTTCTAATGTTATTTTTCATACGGTCGGTTTTACATATGCCTTTCTATTGCTCTTAACAATACTATTGATCTACATATGGTTTCAGATTTGATTTATATTATGATATATTGGTCTGTATTATTGCAATATAGTTTCATAATATACATTAAATGTGTCTCAGAACAATAACTATATTATTTGTTTTTTTTTAATTAGAGGTTTTTGGGTATTTTAATATATTTTATTTCTAAGATAATTTTTTTGGTCCCTTTTTTTCTTTTCTTTTATTTGGTACTTGGAATTAAACTCAAGGGAATTGAGCCACATCCCCAAACATATTTTGTATGACATTTATTTATTTATTTATTTATTTATTTATTTATTTTAAGAGAGAGTAAGAAAGAGAGAGAATTTTTAATATTTATTTATTTATTTTTTTAGTTCTCGGCGGACACAACATCTTTGTTGGTATGTGGTGCTGAAGATCGAACCCAGGCCGCACACATGCCAGGCGAGCGCGCTACCGCTTGAGCCACATCCCCAGCCTTTGTATGACATTTAGACACGGTACCTCACTGAGTTGCTTAGGGCCTCACTTTTGCTGATGCTGGCTTTGAGCTCACAATATACCTCCCAAGGTACTGGGATTACAATTGTGCACCAACAGGTCCAGCTCTCTTCTTGTATTTAAAGAAAAGCATGCTAAAATTTTGATAGGAAAATGTTATATATTAAATTGAGTTAAAATAGCTGTCTTTATAATGATTAGTTTTATTTACACACATGCTATTTTATGTGCTTTTGTAAATTTTTTAGTTTATCATAAGTTCCACATATTTTCCTTGAAATCCATTATACATGTGATGTATTTAACAGATGTAACTTTAGTATAATTCTTATGTGGTATTTTGTACTCTAATTAAACCAAAAAACTTTCTGGGATCCAGAAACCATTTTTTCTCAAACTTTATAATTTTTATTTTTCTGAATCACCTCGTCTTTCCTCCTAGGCCACAGATTTCTACTGTATTGACAAGTATAGCTCTAGTCTTATGCTATCACATACTTGTACACTGTCATTGTACACACATACTATAATTTCTACAGGTCTAAGGTGCTTGGTGAGGAGTATTTCATATATACACTTTTCATGATGAAATAACAGCAATTTCTACTCCATCTTTAGTTCATGATAATTTGTTCTGTGTCCTCATCAATTCATTGTATTCTTTTTGTTGTTGTTGTTTCTTACTGGAAATTTAAATCATGGGCACACAGAGACTGGGTTACACATAGGTGCTTAGGGCCTTGCTATGTTTCTGAGGCTGGCTTTGAACTCAGGATTATCATGCCTTAGCCTCACAATCCATTGGGATTAGAGGTGTGTGCCATAGAACCTTGTTCTATTTTATTTTTATATTGAAATATATATTACTTCTGAAAATAATTTATTCTTGATATTAAGAAAGCATAGAATACCATTTTCCCCCAAAAATAACTACCCCTTTTTTTGGAAAAGGTGTCAATTTTTTGGAAAAGATGTCAATAGTGCTAGATGTATGTTTATTAATGTCTAAATGGCAAGTTTATTATTAATATTATTATGCTATTTATTAGTTACAAAACTTTGTCTGTTCATATTATTATAAGGTATATACTCTTTTCTATAACTTTATAGCATACATCATTGTATATCAAAATGACCTTTTGGGGGTTGGGAGGTGAGGGGAAGGATCATGGGGTTAAAAATGATGGTGGAATATGATGTATATTGTTATATAATGTATATGTATAAAGAAGTGAATTCATGTAAATATAATTTGTATAAAACTAGAGAAATAAAAAACTGTGCTCTATATGTGTAATAAGAATTGTAATGCATTCTGTTGTCATATATAATTTAAAAATATTTAAAAATTAAAGATAAATGATGGCATTATGTTCTAACAGACAATAAATACTACTCCTTTTAAAAATTAAAAAAAAAGTCTGTTGGTGAGTTGTAAACTTTATGAAATATAAAATGTATTCTGAACATTTTGTAATACATAAACCTAGATGTAGGTATTTACAGTCTTGTCAGCAAAATTAAAAAAAAAATACTGTAGAGTTCATTTTTTGCAATGTATACTCATAATTATAAGAGATGCATTTTGTACATATAAATGTATACTATCATTATATATAATTAATAAATGATTACTACATCTCACATTAACTACATTTATTTCAAATTAATTTGTCTTTTGAAAGCACTGATATATGACACTTTTTGATATGTACACTTGGTGTGTATTCAAACTTGTTCTTTTCTTTATTCTCCTTTTTATAGAATTTCTTTTTCCAAATTATTGAGATTAATAAATTTTTAACAGTTCAGTATAACAGTGAGGTCTGTAGATTTTCTTTTTTAACCTAAGACATAATACATCCCAATTTTAATAGGCTTATTGTTATTTAAATGACATTTAAAAACCTGCATATATAACACCCTTATTTGACCTTACTATGGACTATTAATATCTGGGTGGAGGGGATCTCAAAGTGATCCATGAAAAAAGCAGAACAGGAATGGATCAGGATGTGACATTGGTGGATACTGAGTATGTAGTAGTGAGTATTCATGAAAAAGTATTGGTGGAATAGGTACAGGTAGAGAAAAAAGTGCTGTGAAGGAAAGAGGAAAAGAATGACCAGCTCAAGAGTTCAGATTTAAAAAGTCTAATGGTTGATCAATGATATTATGAGGGTAAAGGGTAGTTTCTTTGGAGGCAGTAATAAGGTAGAAGTGAACGAAGAAGGTAACTCTGGCATAGTCCCCAAGAGAAAGAGTCAAATGAACACTACCTTCTCTTTCTCTCTCTCTCTCTCTCTATATATATATATATATATATATATATATATATATATTGCAAACTTCTATAACATTAGATTAAAGTCAGCCAGCCTCAGCAACTTAGTGAGGCTCTAAGAAAATCAGCAAAACCCTTTTTCTTTATACAATATTTTATTAAAGGCTGAGAGTGTTTCTTAGTAAAAAAGCATATCTGATTTCAATTTGTCATATGAGAGAAAAAGAGAAAGAGAGAGAGAGAGAGAGAGAGAGAGAGAGAGAGAGAGATTGATCTTGCAAAAATTAAAAAAAATGTAATCAGTGACACTGTTAGTGTCAAGGATGTAAATAATTTAAAAGTAATAGTGAGCTAGTTGGAAAACTCATCTAGATTATTAACTATTGCTTGGGAAGTTAGTCTACTCTCCAAAATATAAAAGTGAGAGAGGAATTCTTTATTAAAGTGTATATAAGAAAAAAAAGGAGTTTTGACACAGCTTTTAGTTGATCCAGACTGGGTCAACTTTAGCAGGTGATTAGGGTTCTGCAAAGATGATAAATCCTTGAGTTATTTGGAATAATGTGATTTTATCTAGTCTTCATAAATGAAGATTGAGGTCTAAAATTGGCAAAGGAAAAACATTTCAATGAAAAGTAAATGTATGAATAAACACATAAAACAATATTTAAGGGGCTGGGATTTGGCTCAAGCAGTAGCGCGCTCGCCTAGCATGCATGCGGCCCGGGTTTGATCCTCAGCAGCATCACATACCAACAAAGATGTTGTGTCCACCAAGAACTAAGAAAAAAATAAATAAATGTTAAAAAATTCTCTCTCTCTCTCTCTCTGTCCCCCTCTCTCACTTTCAAAAAAAAATAAATAAAACAATATTTTAAAAAAAGTCAACATTTAGAATATTTATGCAATCATGTAATCACCAGTAATGTAAAAACAATGACAACTAAAGGAAAAGTGAATTAATAAAAAACAAATAAATAATGTAATGAATGAATTAATTAATGAATAGCTAACAAGTGCAAAGATGTAATGTGACTGGAATTGTCAAAGTTAGCTTGTAGCCCTGAAAACGTGTAAAGGTACATAGAAATGGTGTTTTACTACTTACTGAGACATACCCTATGAACTATAAATTCCACTCCTGGGAGGGAAGAGTTGAACATAGAACCCATTCACCTGGCTCTCTCACTTGGGAACTGTGGAAAAAATTACCTTTTTCTTTCCCTCAAATTTTATTGCTGCTTCCAAGAACACTACCCTCTATATTCACGCTATCATTGTAGACTGGTAGCATGTGAACCCCTCTACTGTTCAAGTTTTTCTTCTTTTTTTCATTGCTCTTTTTCTCCCTACCCCCATATCATCCACCAATACTTATTTTGTATAGCAATATCTACATACTCAGCAATCACCATTATTATATCTTACTATATCCATTTCCTACCTTGTGCATGACAACTTTGAGATCCCTTCCATGAAAACATCAATAATCCAAAGTGATCAGAATGGGGGTAAAAATTGCAGAATATTAAATGTCAGTTAAACAACAAGAAAGCTATAAAAGTGTGCTTCATTTAAAGGTGAAAATAAAAAGAAAATCTTTAGACTTCACTAGTTAAAAGATCAAAAATTTATGAGTCTCAATAATTTGAATTATACTTGAGAGTCACTTTTTTGGAGGAAGGGATATAAGAACATTGCTAAAGAGTTTAAAGTTCAAACTGTTTTTTTATGAGACAAAGTATAGAAAAATAAAAAAAAATATATTAAATAATTGTGATATCATTTTCATAAATATATATATATACATATTTATTCACAAATTGCTTTAACCTTATAAACAGTTATAAGTGTCAATACATTTCTCTCTGGGCTAGGTCCTATTATTGGAAGAAAACTTTGTCTTAAAATAACCCCATACAGAGGCATTTAATGCAATTAACAGGCCTCTAATAATAATAATAATAATAATAATAATAATAATAATAATAATAATAATAAGTGAGGTGGGGAGGATTTCAGGTTGTGAAGCATACCTGTAATATAAGTTACTTGAAAAGACATCACAGGAGAATTTTATACACTGTCTGAAGACATATATGTATATATTATTTATAAAAAGTGTTTATGAGTTCTGTAGTGAGGGTGCACAATTCCAATACACAGTCTTTTATTTTTCTTGAATACTTTTTGTTGTAGATGGACACAGTATCATTAGTATTTTGTTTGTTGGCTTCTTAAAATATTTATATTTAGTTTTTGGCGGACACAACTTCTTTGTTTTATGTGGTGCTGAGGATCGAACCTGGGCCGCCCATACGCCAGGTGAGTGTGCTACCGCTTGAGCTACATCCCCCTCTTGGGTGACTTTTTAATGCAGTGCTTCGTATTCAATCCAGTACCTCATGCATGCTAGGGAAGTTCTCCACCACTGATCCATAACCCTAGTCCCCAAAGTCCTTTACTTAATCTCTTTTTTTGGGAGGTGGGGAGAGTGTGTATGTGTGTGTAGTGCAGGGGATTGAATCCATGGCCTTATATCAGCAAAACAAGCACTCTACTGACTAAGCTATATTCTCAGCTCTCATCTGTAGTCTGTTAACAATGAAAACGGAGCAGCCTGTCATTCAGACTTTGATTCTGTGCCCACTTGGCTCAGGTTGGAGGCAGTGCCTGAAGCCTTGACCAATCAGTCACTTAGGTGAGAACTGTCCAATCCTCATGCAGCCAGTGATGAGAGGGAGGGCTTCCACAATATTCTGTTTCCTTGGAGTCTGGAACCCGCCATTTTTTCAATCTTTTTGTAGGCTTCTGTCCTGGAGCCGGAGCCCAGGTGTCTGTGCTGTGCAGAATCTGAAAACAAACCACAGGCGCTCGCTGAGAACCCTGAGAGTCAGGAAATGGTAAGTGTGCCTTGTTATCTTAAGACTGTGTAGGAAGGTGGCTTAAAGCTGACAGAAGTGGCAATGGTGGAAACTGGCAGTCATGGCTAAAAACTCCTCGTGGTCCTCTCCAGAGTCTTGTTGCCAGAAGGTCTCTCTGTAGCAGCTTAGCCTTCACCTCTCTCTGACTAGTCTAGTGAGGCTTAGATCAGCAGTTGAAAACCTGGGCACTTTGTTCCATAATTGTATGGTGTTTTCAGCTTCTTTCTGAAGCTCTTTATGGGCTTCCATGTGCCATGAGTCCAGCATGTCTCCAGATTGCATAGTGAAGACTGAGATAATTACCAGGAGAGAACTACAAATCCATTTATTGTATGCATGCATGAGAGAGGCTGTTAATTTTAGGACTTGTTATTCATGAGGGTTTGTTTATTATTATTATTATTTTTTGTGTATTTTTTTTTTTTTGGTAACAGAAATTCAACCCAGAGGTGTTCATCCACAGATTCACATCCCCATCCCTTTTTTAATATTTTTATTTAAAGACAGGGTCGCTTTGAATTTCTTAGGGCTTTACATGTTTGATGATGCTGGCTTTTAACTCATTATCTTCATGAGTCCTGAGATTTTTAAATGTAGCAGAAGCAGTATCTCAAATCTAAAACAAAAATCTGAAATCCAGAACTTCAGTTTAGCTCTCCATAGGTCATAGAATAAACCCCTAGTTTTCTAGCTCTCTGTTCACATATCCAAATCTTGGGTTCTTTGTTCACAGAAAATAAGTATAAAATAGAATAGATAGTATAATGACCATGTAATGTGGATAATGGGCCTCACTTAAACACACCTGGTGGCTAACTGAAGATGTTAATGAGCAACTTTAAGGCCTATTTCACGTGTAAAAGACCTTGAAGCCCTCTTGTGGGAACAACTTCAACAAAGTCCTTTGTCCCAGGAGTGATTCCTGATTGAATTTGAAGAAAAAAAGATGGGTCATAGAAAGAATGAAAGTGAACCCATATGGTAGTCAGGATGCCTTTTCCAAAGCCTATTCTAAATGCATTATGCTTCCTGTTCTGCCCAAAACCATCAGTAAACTTCTACGATGGCACATAAAAATGAGTTTTTTTTTTTTCTGGTAACATTTTTTATACCACATGGTGGGTGTTCTATTTCTTCTTGCTTAAATAGATTTTTTTTTCTTCAAAATTTATGAGACAAGCATCCAGATTCAATTTGCAAACTGAGAAATCTCAAAACTCCACTTTCAGCATTATTAATCATTTCCCATGTTTTATTTCAAATGTATGCATCGTTTATAATGTTATTCTTTAAGAACTGGAGGGCATTTTAAAAAGAATTTTATTTATCATTCTGAGATTTTCACATGAGAAGAAAGCAGAATAAAATTAGGTGACATTAAAAAGAATGAATCGCTCCTAAATGAGGTTTATGTGTCCCAATTAAGGATTTTTAAAAACTGTAATGGGTCATCAATTGAGGGCTTATTTATTTATTTGTTTATTTATTTGTGGTCAGACAATCTGGGGTTGTGGCTCAGTGATAGGGCACTCACCTAGCACGTGTATGGCCCTGGGTTTGATCCTCAGCAATACATAAAGATAAGTAAATAAAAAATAAGTAAATAAATAACCCACACAGACACTCCAAATATTTCAGGAAACTCTTTTATTCTAGTGTGGCAGGAAAAAAATAAAAGTGGGACTAACTTGAATTTAAATTACATGCAATTTCAATCTCTCTCTCTCTCTCTCTCTCTCTCTCTCTCTCTCTGTCTCTCTCTCTGTCTCTCTCTGTCTCTCTCTCTGTCTCTCTCTCTCTGTCTCTCTCTGTACTGGGGATTGACCCCAGGGCCTCATGCTTAGAAGGCAAGCACTCTACAAGCTGAGCTATTTACTCAGCCACATTTTTTTGGGGGGGAGACTGGGGTTTGAAGTCAGGGGCACTCGACCACTGAGCCACATTTCTACCCCTATTTTGTATTTTACTTAGAGACAGGGTTTCACTGAGTTGCTTAGTGCCTCAAAATTGATGAGACTGGTTTTGAATTCATGATCCTAATGTCTCAGTCTTGTAAATAGCTGATACTACAAGCATGAACCACCCTGCCTGGCCAACTTTAATCTTTTTTTTTTTAAAGAAAGTGTGGGTGAGAGAGAGAGGGAGAGAGAGAGATTGTTTTTAAAGAGAGTGATAGAGGGGAGAGAGAGAATTTTTAATATTTATTTTTTAGTTCTCGGCGGACACAACATCTTTGTTGGTATGTGGTGGTGAGGATCGAACCCGGGCCACACGCATGCCAGGCAAGCGCGCTACCGCTTGAGCCACATCCCCAGCCCCTAGAGAGAGAGATTTTTTTTAAAAAAAAATAATATTTATTTTTCAGTTTTGGGCGGACACAACATCTTTGTTTGTATGTGGTGCTGAGGATCGAACCCAGGCTGCACAAATGCCAGGCGAGCCCGCCACCGCTTGAGCCACATCCCCAGCCCCAATCAACTTCAATCTTAAGGGCTAAAGTACACGCAAATTAGACCAAATTTCATGTCAATATCTTGGTACTATAAATATAAAGTTGTTGATAGACCTTATATTCCAGGGCCTCACATGTGCCAGACAAGTGAGCTCCACTGAGCCTCAGCCCCAGCCCCCTGGTACATTTTTTATGGGGCATATTGGAGATTGAACTCATGAACACTTGACTACTAAGACAAATCCCCAGGATTTTTGTCCCGTCCGGCAGGACACATCAACGTGGGCAGCGAACCTAGATTGGAAGAAATGAAGGGACAAGGGACACGAAAGGTTACAGCAAGACAAAAGTTCTAATCAAGCTGCAAACTTTTATTGTTCACACAGGGGTATTTATATGCTGGGGATGGGGAAGCTCTCTAATCAGCGATTGCTGGGTGGGTATTCATATGCTAGGGATGGGGAAGGTCTCTGCAATTGCTGGATGTGGGTGGTAAAACTGCCAGCTGCAAGATGTCTGATGATCCTGATACCCGCAGGATGTTCCAGGGAGATTGGTAGCTGCAGGATGCCTTCAGGGCAGAATGTCTCCCAGGGGGCTGTCAGGCTAATCTTTGAAGGAGAATTTCCTTCTAGTTCCCGACAGATTTTTTTTTTTTTACTTCATTTAGAGACAGGATCTTACTGTGTTTCTTAGCAGCTCGCTTCTGCTAAGGCTGGCTTTGAAATTTTGATAATTCTTCCTCAGCCTCTTCAGCAACTGGGATTACAGGCTTGCACTAACACACCCAGCACCTGGTGCATTTTTAATACCTGTTTTATGTAGATTTTAACCAGTAGCCTTAAATTTTTTTCTAATATATATTTGATTTGGATCCATAACCCAGAAATCAGTGAAACAGAATCTATTTTTTATCTGCAACTCTGCTTTTGGTTATGTCAGTGTCTGAGTTAAGATTCCCCATTAAAGAATTTACTATGTCTTGTGTTCTCATTCTGACCTCCCATATGACCTAGTTCTGAGTTTTAGAATATCTGAAACAAGGTTCCAAGAGATTCCAAATTTTTTAAAGTATTTAGAAAACACCACTCTCTGAGTCTTGTCTTCTAGGGACCAGTTTGAATTTTAAGTGTGTAGCTTCTGAAGAGACTAATTGGATGCTTTGCAGCTGGAAGGCATTTTCTGATATACTTTCTATCTAAAAGGTACTTTATTTGTTTCCTTTTATTAGATACTGTGAATAAAGGTACAATAAAAAATAGATGTGTGGCAATATATTTAGCAAAAGGATACCAAATATTTTACATATGTACCCAGCGTTATTATTACTGGATTGTAAGGCATTTTTTTTACGGACAATTATTAGTTATTTATTTATTTTATTTATTTAAAAAGTGGAGATTAACCCCAGGGCACTTTACCAGTGTGCTCCATACCCAGTCTCCAACCCTTTTATTTATTTATTTATTTTTGAGAGAGGGTTTTACTGAGTTTATTAGGACCTTTCCAAGTTCTTGAGGCTGTTCTTTAACTTGAAAATAAATCCCTAGTTTTCTACTTCTTATTCTCCTAAGCCACTGGGAGTACAGGCATATATGATTTTGCACTGCTACCCCAAATTATTACTATTGGATTATGTGGCATTTTTATTTTGGGCTTTTAAAGAAACTTAACACTTTTATAAAAATATATTTATTAAATTTCTATTGTCACCAACATTTTTACATATTTGTATACCCTTGAATCCCTATTAATTATGGAATATTTGCTTGGTTTTGTATGGTGTGGTGCTGAGTATTGAACCCAGAGGTGCATACCACTGAGATACATCCACATTCTTTTTCATGCTATATTTTGAGACAGGTTCTCATTAAGTTGATTGTACCCTTGTTATGTTACTGAGGCTGTCTTTGTACTAACAATTTTCCTGTGTCATTTTCCATAGATTCTAGAATTTCAGGCATATGCCACCATACATGACAATTTTAGATTTTTATAATAGCCATTCCAACAGCACTGCATAGGCTGAATAAAATCTATTTGATTAATGCATTAAATCCCTGAGGCAAGTTTATGTGAAGTAGCCAGTGTAGGAGTGTTGTGTAAAGATTAGCAAGGATGGTGGAATGTGATAGACATTATTATCTAAAGTGCATATATGGGGATGGGGATGTGGCTTATGTGGTAGTGCACTTGCCTGGTATACGTGAGGCTGGGGTTCGATCCTCAGCACCACATACAAACAAAGATGTTGTGTCTGCCGAACACTAAAAAAGAAAAATATTAAGTATTTTTTTCTCTCTCTCTTTAAAAAAGATGAAGTATAAATATGAAGATAGGAATTGATATGAACATAGTTTATATACAAACAGAGGTATAAAAAATTGTCCTCTATGTCTAATTAGAATTGCGATGCATTCTACTATCTTGTATTTAAAAAATAAAACAAAAAAAAAACGCTTTATGTTTTTCTGAGAATCAAACTCAGTGCTTTGCACATGCTAGCAATGTAGTCTACAACTCAGACACAACTCTAGCCCATGTACCCAGCTTTTTATACTCTCTTTGTAGTAATCAGAAACAATTTTAAAAATTAAAATTGCATTTATATCACTTTTCCTTGTACAGTAATGTATTACTAACTAAAATTATTCTTAGTATTTTTAAAAAATAATCTAATGGATGACTTTTATTTTTTCCAGAGATTAATTTATCACTTCTTTAGGGCTTGGTGAAGGGTCTTTTTTTTCACAATATAGATGTCTTCTATTATCAAATGGCTCCATGCTAAGTGTGTTGAAAATAGTGATTCTAAAAGTTCACACAATCTACACATTTCCAAGACTATAGGGGAAAGGGAAAGACAATATTCACAGCCAAGAAACCATTTCCCATGAAAGCATAGTATCATTGTCCAACCTGGAGTGTAATCCAGATCTTTCAGTAGTAAGGTTGTTTAAGAACCACAATCATAGGTTTTTGAGATCCTCTAAAGTACACTGAATGGCTTTAAATCACTTATTCTTCTTCAAAATAAAATTTCTGCTACCTACTTAAAAAATAAAGCACTATGAATGAGAAAGGTGAATGAGACTTAATTTCTATGGAGGTACTGAGGTTGACCTTTAATTATAGTTTATAAATAGTCAAATAAGAACGGCCTTAGAATTGTCTCATCTGTTGCAAGACATGATATGGAATCCTTAGATGAACTGACATGAAATAATAAAAATGCATTTCGGGGAAGTGATATCACAGAAATTTTCAGGGTCAAATCTTGGAAATGTGGGAAAAATATATTCATATACATATGCATTTCTATAGAAAAAAATAAGTGATAAGTACATGAGTATGAGGGTAAATTTATTGTGCCTCATGCATTGTAGGTTGAAGGTAATGATAAAGTAGTAACTGAGGAGATACAGAACTCTATAATTTGGGAGACATTAATAGCAATTTAGAAAAAGAAAATATAGTCAAACCTTTTTAGATTTGCCTATGTCCTCTGTTCCTCTTATGAATTTGATTCTGTCAAATGAGATTATGTGGGTCTGGTTCTCTCTGAATATATATTTTCTTTTGTTTTTAGGATTATGTCAGGTCGGTCATGTCTTAAACTCACTTTGGGGGCCCTTTTACCTCCTGTTTTGGACTGCAGAGCAGAGACTTACCTCACTCATTCTGTGCAATGAATTGACTTTTGTCAATCTTTGCAAACAATGGTTAGAAGAACAAGCATATTGGAGGGTCTTTCATATCCTATAATATTGTTGTCAGACCCTGTGGGTTAAAGAGTAGTTACTTGCTATATTAGAAACATCTTCCCTATGAGAAGGGCTTTGTCGGAGACCGGCTCCAACAGGGGGTCTCAGGAGACAAACAGATGGTGATTAGTCGGCGAAAGGGGGGTGGAGAAACAACACAGACACCAAAGTGAAGGTGTTGATCCCAATCTTTACTTGTGAAGTTGATCATATATACTTTTCATTTTGGCAGGCTCACAGTACTTTGTGGTTACAAAACAGGAATCATTGTTCAAAGAAACAAAATATTGCGTAGCTACAATTAGAATAGAACAATGTATCTTGGCTTATGCATAAGCAAGCTTTGTACTTTCAGTTCGAGTTTTGTTTTGAGCTGTTTCTGCTTAGTTAACTTTTAATAATAGTTAGAAATGTCCCAAACTATTGGCCTATACCTTGACTATTCTTTCTTGACTTACTGACTGGAACTGGTGCCATGGTTTCTGCAAGTGGTTGACTTCTTATTAATTTTAATCAAACAAGAGTAAGAACACAAACCATTGTGTACAGGAACAAGAACAAGTTGCCCAGTACTAAGCACGAATCTGTCTTCTTAACATTAATTTTTCTTCTCTAGATTTTAATTTAATTTTTCAAAAACTTCCTTGACAGGAATACAGGGAGTTTTTATTTTTAGACATTAACAATTTACACTCCACAGCTGAATCATTGCATTTAGAGCAAACAGATCCATTCTTTAGAAGTAGTTGCATTAATTGGGAAAGTCATGTTTTTTCCTTCATACTTAATGGTCATATGAGAAGTTGCAACTATACTTACTAAAGGAATACAAAAACAAATCAGCCCATTCCCAGAAACATACTGCGCTCCTCCAGAGGATGGACACCTTGCACCATCCACCTCAGTAGGGCCTTGCCATTGCCTGAGTCAGAGGAGGGGCACAGCAGGGATTATCTCTATTTTTTTTGTTTTGGAAGCCCCATAAAAACAGAAGAGAAGCATGTATGGTTACAAACAAAGGAATGCCAGAAGCCATTAGATAGGAGAAAATACAAAAATTAAAATGTTCTCATAGAGCTTTTAGAGGTAAAAAGTTTATTTCTGTTTTGCGCAAGAAAACTAAAATTTCTCTTTGGCCTGACAATATTTTGATGTTTTAAACTTCCTTGCAATTTCTACCTGTGTTTCAAATTTACCTATGCCTGGCTATCCCTTACCACATAACAACCCTCTCTAAAACCTTACTGGTGCCTCATAAATTCTGGCTCCCATTGACCAAATAACAATTCTCTATAAATCTCAGTGGCAGCTCATAAATTCTAATGTTTGGAGCTGAATTTATGTTCTACCTTTAAATGTTAGCCATGTAGATCCTTAACCTGCTATTTGTCTTTGTACTATGATTGTCAAAATCTTGCTACCTGTACGTACCTTAGACACCCACCTCCTTTGTAACATTTTGTGCTGTAAAAACTTTTTCTGAAGATCATGGGGGTGATCTCTAGCATAGAATCTTGTAAGAGACAGTCCTGGCAAGCTTTTGAGCACACAATACAATCTTGATTTAATTTGATTTAAAAATTTGAGTTGGTGGTGTTTTCTTTATGTTTTGGTTTAACATTAACCCTTTTTTTAAACTTCACTGTAAATAAAACCAAAGAACACAACAAAATTCCTGTAAATGAGCCAGGTGCATACAAATAGTCATTCTTTTACTGAAAGCACAGTATTCATTATAGAAATTATATAAGCTTAAAAATTAAAAGATATCTCAAATATCAAGGGAGTTTAGGATTTAGAATTTTTTTTTTCTTTCAGTATATAGGTAGTAAAATAGGACAAAAGAGAAAATGTGAAGCATAAATATATTAAATGATATGTGAAAACATCACCAAAATATTTATTAAAAAAAATCTTATCTACAGAAATGGTTCAAAAAAGCAGTCTTTTGTCAGGAATAAACATTTGAACAGGAATGGAAGTTTTGGTTCTGTTTTTAAGTAATTTTTACTCCTAGTGAATAATCTTTACACTATTTCTGCATTTTACTGGTTAGAATTAATTATAATTCATATATCTGCAAAAAAGGTACTGAATGCAGAAAAATATTATTGCTCATGTTTAAATCACCTACATTATCTGATCTTTCCCTTTTAAACCAAAAATCTGCATGAAAGCATCTCTTTTTTTTTAAAGAGAGAGAGAGAAGAGAGAGAATTTTTAACTTTTATTTTTTAGTTTTCGGCGGACACAACATCTTTGTTTGTATGTGGTGCTGAGGATCGAACCCGGGCCGCACGCATGCCAGGTGAACGTGCTACCGCTTGAGCCACATCCCCAGCCCGAAAGCATCGCTTAATAAATATCTATCTCTCTATATTAGCAGCAACTGAGTTATAAAATTTGCTATGATAACTTGTCTCTTCATATACTTAAAGACTATGAATTTGCTGCTTAGCACTTAGGTATAATTATCTATAATGTTCTCTAGTTATTTATGTCTCTATGGCAAGTTTTATACCAAGCTCTTAGTATGTGCTTTAATTACTCTGTGTACCAATGTAGGATTTATGTCTTATTTGTGACACTTTGTTCCCAGAACTGTGTCTAAAGGGAAATATGTACAAAATGATTATCCAGGAAAAAAATCTATCTAATATTATATTTTATTTTATATTTATTTATATGTTTATGTATACATATTTTTATTATTTAGAGACACACTTTGGTATGAAACTACTGTGATACTAATGTATTTTAGCTTAAATTGAATGTGAGAAACAAACTAAAAAGACTTTTCTCTGTGTTGGTTGGTGATTTCTGCAACCTTAGGAACCTTGTGAATAATAGCAGAAATAAATAAGTAACTATCTAGTTTGAGGCAGAACCACCAAAATAGATGATGTTTTGCTTCTGCTTTCTATCTTGATTATTAGAAACATACTTGTAAATTTACATGAAAAACTTTTGGAATTCTGTTCTGTTAGTTCTTCTAAAAAATCAATGAAAGTGAAAAATAATGCAGGAAAGATAAATAATTAATTTCAAACAATTCATTTCTTAAAATAAATAATTTTTTTAAATCACCAAAAATTCTGAAATGTTAGAAAAGTTAAAAGCTTTGAAATTTTTCTAAGACAATTTTTATTTTGCTCAGAAGAGTAGACTATGTCTCCAACTCATTCTTCTCTAGAATTGGACTATGTGCAAATATTAAAAAAAATTGCTAAGATGCCCTACATGGCTTATAAGTTTTAAAACCCTGACAGGAGCTCAAATCTGCCATTTTTCTACTTTACAAAATACAAAATCTTAAATTTGTATACCTAACAAACATTTGCAGAAGTGTAATTCAAAGTGACCTAAAAAAATAAAAAAAATTATTGAAGGACTGACACACTGAACATGAGGGACTTATAATATTTAATCCCTTATTTTAAATGTCTTTTTATCTTTGTCAAAATTTTCCATGTTTATATTATCAATATATTAATCAAAATTTTTATGCATTTAATAACAAATATCTAATTTCCTATTTTATTCAGTTTTTTAAAAAATTAGTAGTAATTAATATTAATAATTTAATTCTCATACTTGTTAAAGTATGCAACACATATTTTAAAAGCTATGGCCATAGCAAGTAAAAAATCCAGCCTAATTTCCTTTTAAGATTTGAAGCCATCTTATCATAAAGGCATGAAAAGTTAATTTCTGCTTCATTATAAATTACTGTGATTTGTAAACTTGCTTGAAATCCCTACCAGTGCCTTGAACTCACCCATGTCTTGTTTTCCCTGATGAGATAACAACTCTCCCTGAAACTTTAGTGATGACTCATAAATTCTGGCTTTCCCTGACCAAATAACAACTCACTCTGAAACTTTAGTGGTGCATCATAAATTCTGATGTTGTGATCTAAATTTGCTCCCTAAGTGCTAAACCATTTAGACCATTAACCTACTACATGTCTTTGTATTATGCTTGTGAAAATCCTGTTGTTCGTTTAAGTTCTCAAGTCACCCCCTTTTGTAACATTTTGTGCTATAAACCTACGGTCCTAGAGAACTGGAGTGCTGAATACTTTTCCCATGGGTTTCAGGAGAGATTGTTATGCTCAAATGGAGGACCCCCAAAAGACCACCAGAGACCAAGATCAATGTAAGGACCAAAGAGGTTTTTATTGCAAGCTAGGTCAGTCCTCCACACACACAGCAACTGGTTGCTTAGAGGATCTGAGCCCAGGGTTTTCAGCAGGTTTATAAGTCTTTGGGGAAGGTAGATACCCCACATACATTATAGCATCTCTTAGAAAATCATCACACACCTTGGGAAAATCATAAACAACTCTAAAACATTATTAGCATATTCACTGGTGGGAACAAGTTGGGTAAGGATGATTGGTTAGTACAAGATGGGGATTCATTTGAACAGATTGGCTTAGACCATGAGGGGAGTATATTCTGCACTATATGGTTTCCCAAAATTTTATCAACCACCATAAACTACTACTGGAAGTGTCATTTGGAATCCCAGGAATTTTCCCTGTCTCATGCTGATTGGTGGAGGCTAGGGGGTTGCTATTGATCCCCACCTAGCTTGACTGAGTCAGGGACACCAGACACAGCAGATTTTTCCTGTTATTTGTAGATAAACAACTCAGAAGGGTGGGTATGAGCCTAGGAGTGCTTGGGTGTGTCTTTCCAAAAATAAGAGTCATGCCCCCTTCTTTGGACAGTCTTTGCTCTGAGGTAGAGGCTGGTTTCTCATTTTTACCTTATGTTTTTTGTGTTCGTTTTAGCTGTAGCTGGACACGATACCTTTATTTCACTTATTTATTTTTATGTAGTACTGAGGATCGAACGCAGAATCTTGCACATGGGAGGTGAGCACTCTGCTGCTCAGCCACAATCCCAACCCCTTTTGTGTTGCTTTTATTGGGCACTTTTTCTTTAGGAGTTTTTCTTCCCAGTTCAAAGTTCAACCTGTCACCTAAAAAGAACAGATATCAAAAATATATATATAAAATTTGATAATTATTGTCATTATTTTATATTAAATCCTGAATAATATACAAGCATATATAATCCATAAACTCAAATTACTTTATATGTAAGTTTAAATAAAAATGTTCTGTTGGTTGGGTTAGTTCCCACTTATGGGAAACAACCTTGTCTTAAAATCACAGCGGCCTGAGACTCTGGGTGGGGTACATTTCTCAGATTAAAAAAAAACAACAAAAAAAAAAACCACAGCACTCAAAGACCTGAGATTCTAGCCTTTATTCATGCCTGGATTGGATAATATTCCCTGTCACTCAAAAAATTGTTCACTTCTCTCAGATTCAATGTTCATGATCTGAAGCCTTTTCCAATCAAGAGCATTTTGTGGGAATTGTCTAATTGTGTGTCATCAGGGAGGGTGGGCCTTTCACTTCTTATCTCCTGAGTCCTCCATTTTTGCCATCTGTAGTCTCACACTTCAGAGTCACATGTTGTTCTGCTTTGCAGAAACTGAGGATCCCAAGTAGCCCTACTTCTGAGAACCAGGAAATGGTGAGTGTGCATTGGCCTAGCAAGGGAGGCTGGTGGAGAAAGACTATTGGAACCACAAGACTGGCTGTGTTGAAAACAGGAGCTAGCAGATTGTGACTCTGGGCAGTCTCTGGAGTCTGCAGGCTTAACTCCTCCACTGGGCCACTATTTCTTCAGTCCTACTGGCCAACCAGGTCGGGAACATGTCAGTGGCAGAGACTCTTTGCTGCCTTCCTTATACTCAAAGGGAATCCTCAGAATCTGCATAAAATACTATGTAGCAGGTGTGTTCCTGCATCCCAGTGTCTTACCAGATGCTGGAGATTGACAGGTGGAATAATTATCAAAATCAAATCTCCAACATCCATTTTCCTGCAGGAGAAGAACTGTCATTTTGAGGTACCTAATTTCCTTTTGAGCTAGCTAATTTTTATTTTGACATTGTTTTATTTTTAATTTTTTCATTATTATTATTTTGTTAAAGTTAGGTGAACTCAGGGATACTGTACTACTTAGCCATATCCTTGGTAGTGAAGCCAGATTTATAGATAGGTAGTTAGTGTAGTTAGGCAAATTCGGTCTAATATCCAGTAAAATCAAGAATGAAAACCATATTGAGAATGAAGTCCAGGATAACAAGAATTGAAAATGTCCCCAAGGCCCTGAGCCCATCCCTAGGAAATTTTAATGAAGCAGCTCACAGCTATCATAGTGATGCTAATCCAAAATCCCTTCCAGCCCAGATTACTCCTTCAGGCCACCTGTCCTCCACACTTTGGGTCTTCCCACCTACATTCCAACACTGCAAGATAACAGAACAAAGGACAGAAATGTAACAGGAATGGGGGATAGCTGAAGGAAGACCTTAGGTATAATAAAGCTAAAAAGACCTTACTTAAAAAAAAATCCCTTTCATGGATTTTACCTCTTTGGTCCCCCTTTTTCTTCTGGGGAGAAGTCTTTTCTACTGTCCTTTAATAAAGCTTTTACTTTCTACTCTAAATGTGCCTTGGTGCACTTCTCTGGTGTTATACTTCAGCATTGGGGAAGCAAGGACTCTTCATCAGTAAACAGCCCTAGCAGGTTTACATTTATTTTGAGAAAGGCTCTAGCTAAGTTGCTGAGATTATTTTTGTTATGGTTTGATTTATCTAGTATTTGCTATTGCAATAAAGCATACTGTTTTTACATACATATGTATTCATATGGGGATCTTATTTATATTGTGAATTTTTTATTATTGCAATATTATAATTTCACACCATATATGAATAGTAGGCCATGATAAGTTCTTTTTTTGCTCTTATAATTGAAAAGGTTTTTGGCTAAAGTTACATATAACTTTGTAGATAAATTTTAAAAATTTATGCTTTGGTTTCTTACTTCATTTAAAGTAAAGCTTGATTATTTTTTTATTATTGCCTTATTCTTGTATATAATAGTAAGGTTTATTTTGACATAACCATAAAACATGAAATATAATTTGCTCCCCTTCAGTATCCAGTAGTTACCCTTTCCCTATTCTATTTTCTTCTATCATATTTTTATATATAGTTTTTTGAATTATTGCTTTATAGAATACACATAAAAGTAGACTTCACTGTTATATATTCATATTTGTACATAGAAGTTTTAGTGAGATATATTGTTGGTTAATTTGGGGGAAAATTATCACCTTTGCAATGGTGAGTTTTATTATTTACATGGGATGTATAATTCAGTCTTTTATGTGCTTTTTGTGACTTTTATTTTCTCATAAGTTCTACATATTTTGTTTCTAAAAATGTACACATGTGAAATACCACTTGCATAAGGCACCTATGTAAAATTTATACATAGTGTTTTATGCTCTTTTTTAAACTGGATATATAATTAAATGTTACTGGCCCCAGTGACAATTTATATCTTCTAAGATGTATATTGTATTGAACTTTGGCTTCAAGTGTTTGGATGAGTACCATTGCATACTTACATGTTATCATGATCACATATGCTCTAATTTCAGTAAGTCTCTGTGATGCGGAGTATCATGTATATTTAATAGCAAAATAGTTTCTACAAATAGATACTAATTTAAACTCCTTTTGAGTTAATGATTATTAGTTTGTTTTGAATGTTCATCAATATTACTTAATTTTTCTCATGATGGGTTTTTATTTTTTGTTTCTTAAATTTCTGAAGATTTTGAATTTTTATAGTTAATAAACATATCTCATGTATAAATATGAAGTTCAAACTTCTGTCTTTTATATAATTTTGGCTTAAAAGATGAGAAAAGGATCCAAAAAATGCAGCTAGAGATTGATTTCAAATAAATAGAAACGTTTAAATTATTTTTTAAAATTGACTTTTTTTTAACTCATTATTTATTATAGGTTTCTTGTGTAATTGTAAGGGTAGATTATTTAAAGTTGATTCTAGGGCTTATCTTTGTTAATTACTACAGGAAAAATAAATAAGAAATTTCTCTACACTATGGCTGTCAGAAAATGAATAAATTTCTTTAAAATCATATGGTAATAAAATTGTTAAATGACATTTACTAAACATCTGCTCCTTAAAAAATTGTTTTTGTAATATTTTTGGCAGTGAATCATGAATTCTATTGTGGACTTTGGAATTTAATATAAAATCATATGGAATAAAATTTGGCCAATCCTAGAAATATTCATACATAATTTGTTGTTTACCTAATGAAATGTTGTGGAGATAGCAACTAATGAACATATTTATTTTTAGAAATAGTTACTTTTTTGCTTTTCAGTTTCTTATAAGCCTTTTAGATTTATTTCCTTACTGAGTCACTCAGGGCCACTGATGTTTTTTTTTTTTTTGTTTTTGTTTTTGTTTTTGTTTTTTTTTTTTTGTTTTTTTTGTAATCTTCAGGCATTTTCCCTTCTAAGAAATCTGTCTTGTGAACTCTGTTTCTGAAGAGTTTCTTAATATAAAAGAGAAAAAAGTATTTATGTTGCCCCTGAAATGTATTCTCAATGCACTCTCTTCAAAATGCAGAGAAAATAATATTTCCCCAGACTGACATCCCTGTGTCAGGAGCTGACAATACATTGATGGTCTTTGAAGAAATTTCATACAGTTCTGTATCTGGGTAGTTTTCTGTGGGCTGCTTAATTGCCATTTAGTATCCAGATACCCATGTTTTTTTATCTGTACTATGGGAATAATTTTAGAGGGCACAGATGAATAATGCTCTTCATGAGGCTATGAATACCTGTATGTTCTGTAGTGCACAGCTGACAAAGCCCCTGGAATACACTGTGCAGATTCTATTTGGTTAACCATTATCTGCCACTCACATAAATTTTCTTTCAAAAGCTTGTAATAACCTTTTCACTTTAGGCATCCATGTCATCCACATTCCAAAGTATAAAAGTTTGAATCTTTCTTTTCTGAATTCCAGGTTCCATTTCTCTTGTGGTTCAATGTGGTACAAATAATTATGTTTTTTTTTTCTTTCTTTTACACTGTGTTTCTAATAAAAATGTTCTCTGCTCTAAACCTATATTTCCCATGTCCAGCTATGTTTAAAAAATAACATAGATAATTGTATTTGATAATTTATAAAGGAGAGTTGAGAATAATTCTTGGTCGTGTTTCCCCTCCTTAGAAACTGAACCAGAAGTGTTCTTGGTACTGAAAAGAGAGGGCCATAACCAATCATATATATTAACAAAATGTTGATTAATTGTATATTCTCTTTTAAAAACTCTCTGTTCAGATCCTTGGCCCATTTCTTGATTGGGTTATCATCATCATCATCATCATCATCATCATCATCATCACTATTAGTATTATTTGCTTAGTCTTTTGAGTTCTTTATGTACCCTAGAGATTAGTGCTCTGTCTGATATGTGAGGGGTAAATTATTCCTCCTAAAATACAGGCTTTGTCTTCACCTCACAGATTGTTTCTTTTGCTGAGAATAAACTTTTTTGTATGATTCTCTCCCATTTATTGATAATTTGTTTTAATTCTTGTGCTATCAGTGTCTTATTAAATAAATTGGGGCCTAATCACACATGATGAAGAATAGAGCCTGTATTTTATTCCATTAGACACAGAATATCTGGGTTAGTTCCTAGGTTCTTGACACACTTGGAGTTGAGTTTTTTGCATGGTGAGAGATGGTGGTTTTTTGAAGAGGCTATCTTTTCTCCAGTGCATGTTTTGACACCTTTGTCTAATATATAATAATTATAATTTTGTGGGTTAGTCTCTGTGACCTCTATTCTGTACCTTTCATCTGCAGTATTTTTTTTTCAAATGCAATGCTGTTTTTGTTACCATTACTCTGTTGTATGGTTTAAGGTCTGGTATAGTGATGCCACCTGCTTCACTCTTTCTGCTAAGGTTTACTTTAGCTATTCTTGGTATCTTTTATTTTTCCAGATAAATTTCATTGTTGCTTTTTTCATTTCTATGAGGAATGCCATTAGGATTTTAATCAGAATTGCAGTAAATCTGCATAGTGCTTTGGTAGTACTGTCATTTTGATAATATAAATTGTACCTATTGATGAGCAAAGTAGATCTTTCCATTTTTTAAGGTCTTTTTTGATTTTTCTTCATTAGGTTTCTGTAGTTTTTCTTGTATAGACCCTTCACCTCTTTCATTAAGTTGATTCCCAAGTATTTTTTTGAAGTTATTGTAAATGGGGTATTTTTATTCATTTCTTTCTCAGAAGATTTTTTACTGATATACTGAAATGCCTTTGATTTATGGATGTTGATTTTGTATCCTGCTACTTTTCTAAATTTATTTACGAGATCTAGAAGTTTTCTGGTGGAGATATTTGAGTCTTCTAGGTATATAATCATGTCTGGCATTTGCAGGTAAATGGATAGCATTGAAGAAGATAATGCTAAGTAATGTTAGCCAATTCAAAGAAAAATGCCAAATATAAGGAGGCTGACTCACAATGGGGTAGGGAGGGGGAGCATGAGAGAAATAGATGGATTCTCAATAAAAAAGAAGGGTGGGAGGAAAAGAAAGGGGACACGGGATTTGCAAAAATGGTGGAAGGTGATAGAGACCATAATAAAAAGTACATGTATGAAGACACAAATTTGTATCACCATACTTTATATACAACCAGAGATAGGAAGAATTGTGTTCTATACAAGAAATAAGTATTGTAATGCTTCTGTTGTCATTTCTTTAAAAAATTTTATAGAAATATGAAAAAAATTGTTCATAAATTATATACACTAAATATGTTATGTTATATATCCTCATATATGTTTATATATAGATCTAGGGAAATGTAAATCTCTTTCCTGAATTTTTAGAAATCAATTAATTTATTAATTTCTTCTAACTTGCTAATAGAGCAGAATACATTTCACTTCATAGTACACAAATGGAGCACAAACTTTTATTTCTCTTGTTGTACAGAAAGTATAGTTACAAAACCCATGCAACTCTACTTTGGGTACAACAAGTTTTTCATCTCATTGCGCCATCTCTACCATCTCCCATCACCTCCCTCCCCTTTGTCTTATTCAAAGTTTCTTCATTTCTTCCATGCTACCTCCCACTTCCCTCATTGTGGTTGTGGGTCACCATCCACTTAGCAGAGAAAACCTTAGGTCTTTGGTTTAGGAGGATTGGCTTACTTGCCTTAACATGATATTCTCCAACTCCATTCATTTACTTCCCAATTCCATAATTTTATTCTCTATTAATGCTCAGTATTATTCCACTGTGTAAATAGACCATATTTTCTTTATCCATTCATCTATTGAAGAACATATAGATTGGTTCTATAGTTTATCTATTGTAAATTGTTTTGCTATGAACATTGATGTGGATATGCCTCTGTATTATTCGGTTTTTAGCTCTGGTTGGTCTAAACTGAGGAGTTGGGTAGCTGGGTAAATTTCGGTTTCTTTCCAAGTTTTCTAAGGAATCTCCTTATATTTTTCCAGATTGGTGTTACAAATTTAGGGTCTACCAACATTTTTACAGTGGGGCTTTTTTCTCACATCCTCACCAACATATATTTTTGCTTGTATTTTTAATAACTGCCATTCTGATTGGAGTAAGATTAAATTTTGGAGTAGTTTTGATTTGCAATTCTTTAATTGCTAGAGATGTTGAACATTTTTTTATTGATTTATTGATTGTTTATCTTCTAAAAAGTGTGTCTCTTCAGTTCCATAGTCCATTTCTTTTAATGATTGGAAAATTTGTTTTTTGGTATTAAGTTTTTTAAATTATTTATATATCCTGGAAATTAGGTTTCTACTTGATGCGCATGTGGTAAAAATTTGCCCCTATCTCTGGTATCACTTTTCGCCTCACCTTTTTTTTTTTTTTTTTTGCTGAGAAGAATCTTTTCAGTTTGAATTCATTCCACCTAGTGACTCTTGTTTCTATTTCTTGTGCTTTAGTAGTATTCTTAAAAGAGCAAAATTTTAAATCCCCTACCTGGGATTACATGTGTATGACATCATGATAGCAACACAATTCATCTTCATTTCAAGCTCACTTTCTTAAGGGGATTTCATCCTATAAATAAAAAGAAAATATTATAGATAGGCTATTTGGTCTAAGATCATGTCATAAATATAAGAATATTTCATTAGTCAACTTAAATAACAGACTAAAATCTTTGGATCTGGGGAAATATATATATATATATTACAAACATACACACACCATACACTTTCTGGTGAAATCTTGTTGCCCTGACTCAGGGCAGTTTCTCTCTAGTTTTTTATATCTCAGGAGAAATATTGGTTAAAAAATAAATGTATCATTCACCTGTAGAATAAAAAGAAGTGATCATGTCCTTCATCTTCTTGAATTGAGGACAAGCATAACTCTCAAATATGGTTCTGTGAACTGAGATTTTCTGGACTCCTGACATAGTTTTGAGAGTGCTGTTCCAAAAATACTTTATTAGTAATATTTTAAATATATAATGGTAATTTTCACACAGTGGAAATTATGGGTTATACTATAAAATTCAATTTACTATTTTTATATGAATTTTAAAAAATTATCTTTCCACATCATATAATTTTAATGTTCAATCTATTTTCTTACAAGAGAAGTTAACTGAAATTTTACAAGATTGTCACTGTATTATTTTCATCCATAAATAATATATTTACATACATAATCTACACATTCAAAAGGCCTCTTATGCAAGTTTAAATGTAAATGCTTTTCTGGGTTGGCTGGATTTTACTCTTCCAAGGATACGTTGCCATAAATTTGATGCCGCCTGAGGATCTGGATTTCAATTCCCAGATTCTCAAAAGTAATAAATAAATAAATAAATAAATAAATAAATAAATAAATAAATATGTGTACAGAAAAAGACCCTACAATTGTGACATCATTTATTTCTGGATTTGAGTTTATCTCCTGACTCTCAAAAAACTCACTAGGTTCAGATTGAGCATATGAAGGCATAAGTTATGTCCAATCAGGACCCCTTATATAAACATTGTCCATTCTACACACATTCAGTAAAGAGAAGCAAGTTTTGACCATCTGGTGTCAAGTCTGCCAGAGTGGGTATCCACTTCTAGGCTTCATCACTTATGTTCAGTGAACCTGATTTTTTTTCTCCTGTATAGGGTACTTTGTGATTTATAGAGAGGACATGTGGTTCCTAAAAATAGAGTAAATGATGAGTGTGCAGTGAAATCCTGAGACTGGATGGTGAGTCTGGTTCAAATTGGCTGCACTGACTATGGTGGGAACTGCCAATGGTTTGCTAGAATCCTTGGTGTAATCTTTGGTTTCTGCATTCCTGTGTCTTTTTTTGAAAAAGGTCATCCATGAATTTCTACTGGCCAGTCAACTGGATCATATATTAACAGTAGACACTGGAAGTCCTATAGTATCCTATAGAATATCTTCAGCCCCTATCTTAAATTCTATGTGAGAACATTTGCGGCAATATTTCCGAATCTTCTCAGATTGTGTTGTGGATTCTGGAGTGAGGAGATCATCATAATTACAAATCTATGTGTTTTTTCCTCCAGGAGCAGGGTGAGATATTCTATAGGTATCTCAGGTTTTTTTTCCTCCTTAATTCATTCTCCTTCTTTTTGGAGATTGTGGTATTGTGGATTTAGCCAGAGGTACTGTACCACTTTGCTACATACCTGGTACTTTTAAACTTTTTTTTAATCTTTAGACAGTTGCTGAATGTGATTTTAAATTTATGCCCTTGTATTGTGAGTTGCATTTATATATAAAATGTTAGCTTTCTGTTCAATGACAACTTCCCCCTTTTCCAGTATTATCAGTTACATTTTTGCAGAATTATCAGTTATTTTCCCCATATTATATTTGAAATGAACATTGTATACCAAAAACTGGATGAGACTTTAAAGTATTTTTTTTCTCTCTGGGTGCAATTATACATGCATGTTAATTCCAGAGACTCAAGTGGGCTAAGTCAGTAAGATTGCAATTTCAAGGTAAACATCAGGAACTTAGGTAGACTAATTAGACAATTAGAAAAACCTGTCTCATGATTTTAAAACATGGCTGGGTATGTAGCCCAGAATTAACATGCTGCTATTTGAAATCTCCAATACCGTAGAAAAAAATCAAAAGCAAAAATTTTTGTTGTTGTTGTTTATAAGCAATTTACATAATTGAAAAGTAAAGAAGAATCACTTGATATTGGAAAAATCATGTGTTTCTATTTTTCCTTTGTGTCTCTAAAGGCAGACAACCTATCAGAGTGTCTTTATGCTCATTTGTGAAATGTGTATGAGAGCATTTTCATTCCATACTCTGGTATTTTCCTGGAACTGTGTTTCAGAACTATGTAATATGAGGATGCCACAGCTGGAACATCTAATGCCTCTCATAAGTCCAGACAAGTACTCGGGGATTTTCTTGTTCAAGAGCAGTATAAATGTAGAGAGCTTAGTTTCTCAAAGAAATAACTTATGGAACTCTCAACTTAAATTTTATTAAAAATGTCTTTACTAATTTTATAGTCTAGCACAGTATTTCTTTCTTCCATATTCATATAATTGGAGTACTACTTACTATTCCACTTTTTGAGAGTAGCCATTCTAACAGCTGTGTTCATGCAGGAGATTTTATAGTTGGAGGGTGCCTTATGCTCACTGGAAAAAAAATAGATATGCACCTATTTTAGAAATAAAGAGGCATCTGTGATTGTAACCATTTTTTTCACTAATATTCGAGATTTTAGCCCATTACAATGTTGGCACACCAATGTGAAAATACTTCTTTTTGTTCTAGGGAGATTTGCACCTGCACAGTTACCAGTGCTTTCAATGCTTTGAGGTTTCAGATGTAGTCCATTGAATGGAAACAGTTAATATCAGGACAAATTACTTACAGAAAGAATGGATTAGGTCTGATGTTATTAGTAAAGTGAGCTGGGTGATAGAGCTCAAGAAGTGCTAAACTGCCACTTTGTCTTTCAGTGGTGGTCTGTATTTCTCTGTTAATATTTTGGTACTGTCTAGATAAAAGTTCAACTGTCAGCAACAGCTATTTGCATTTTTAGAAAATGTTAGCAAATCCCTCTAAGGGATTAAGGGGTTCCCTTAAGATTTAACACCTCTTTCACTCTTGTCTAATGGAATAAAGTCAATGGATCTTGCATGGCCATAGAAAACCACTTATTTTTTTTCCTTCCTGGAGTAAATACTCATGTATATCTTATTCCTTCCTCTGTGTATACAGATAAATTAGCATTTAAACTACAGCCAATTTAGAGTTAAATAATATATTTCAAACCCAAATCAATCTTCCTTTATTTATATTAACACTGGATTTGGGCATTTTGTTCCAGTAATTTTGCATATTGCTCAAATTTGGAAAATCTTCAAGTGCATTCTACTTATGTCTTTTTTTTTAAGAGAAAGAGAGAGTTTTTAATATTTATTTTTTTAGTTTTCAGCAGACACAACATCTTTGTTTGTATGTGGTGCTGAGGATCGAACCCGGGCTGCATGCATGCCAGGCGAGCTCGCTACCGCTTGAGCCACATCCACAGCCCCTCTACTTATGTCTTGCTCGATATTTTTTTTTCCAGTTTCCCAATTTGTGTGCCTCTAATTCCTTTACAGTTTTTCGATGGACTAAAAACAGGAGTATGTATTTATTTGGTGTATCCATAAATGGAGGGAGGCTTATATTCTGCTTTTATTTATTTTTATTTTAGTTTTTAAAATTATCTCTCTTTTTATCTGATGTTTGGTGGATGCTTGTGTATAATTTCAGTGTCACACACATTCTGCATACAAGTCGCTTTTGTAATCTATGCCTTTTATTCTAACATCTACCTTGAGGTTGGATTGTAGCATTCACTAACATTAAATATTTTATTGATATGTTTTGATTTATACACTTATAATAATTATCAGTAAAAAGATATTTGCATACCTATGAATTGCCCTAAGTAGTTTTCTGTATTGTGATTTCTTTATCTTAAAATTACTACACTGTTGTAATATTTTAACATGCATTAGTGTCAGGTAATGATCACTAGTACATTTGCTCTTATGTATGAGAGAGTTCTTGTCTAATTTTATATACATTCAACTTTCCAAGAAAATTTTACAAGTTGTTGCTTTGATTTATTCTTTAACAAAAAGTAAAGGATGATTAAATTATGACCAGTTTTTGTTAAAGGGTACCTTGAAAAAAGTGATCATTTGTATAATAGTTTTATCCTTTGTAAATATGTTTAATATTTGAGTCTTTTATGTTATTTTCTGTATTTTTATTTTCTCAAATACTGTATATTCTTTTGTAAACATACTTTCATATGAAATGCAACATTCATGTGACATCAGCATAAAATATACATGGTATTTTATTGTATTTGTCAGACTGGATATAATACATCAACAAATATTCTAGCCCCTAGAATTTACATTTTACAAAATTTAATTATTATTTCTTCCTCTTTAGCCATGCCCCTTGGTTTCAACTCTGGAAGAATGTGGCTGTATTCTCATGTAAAGTTGCTGTAATTTTAGTCTATGATTACTGTGTGGGTGTATCATATACATATGATTTACAAAACAGTTTCTACAAATAGATAATAAAAGCTTAAATTATTATTTTCCTTTTTTGTGAATGCATTTATTTCACATATTCATAAATACTATTTAATTCATCTATATGATGTGATTTTATTCAATGTTATCTAATTTCTAAAGATTTTGAGTTTTTATGATTATTGAACACTTAGATATATCCTTTTTAATGCGATTCTTCAATAATTTTTTGTTTTTCTTTTGCAATCTGTTGTATTTATTCTTCTTATAAGCATTTGATTATATGTGAGGAAATTAGGGTTTTTTTTCCCTTGTCAGTTTTGCAGCTTTTAATGTAATCATTTGAATACATTTTTTGAATTAATATTTCTTATAAAGAGAGAGTGAGAGAGGGGAGAGAGAGAGAGAGAGAGAGAGAGAGAGAGAGAGAGAATTTTTTAATATTTATTTTTTAGTTCTCGGCGGACACAACATCTTTGTTTGTATGTGGTGCTGAGGATCGAACCCGGGCCGCACGCATGCCAGGCGAGCGCGCTACCGCTTGAGCCACATCCCCAGCCCTTGAGTTAATATTTTGTAATTCATAAGTTTAAATCTATTATATTATATAATTTTGAGAACAAAAAAAACTATTTTTTTCTTTTATGATATTAGGAATTCAACCAAAGTGTCTTTGTTTTTTAATTTTTTATTTTTTTATTGGTTGTTCACAACATTACAAAGCTCTTGACATATCATATTTCATACATTAGATTAAAGTGGGTTATGAACTCCCAATTTTACCGCAAATGCAGATTGCAGAATCACCTCGGTTATACATCCACAATTTTACATAATGCCCAATTACTAATTGTTGTATTCTGCTACCTTTCCTATCCCCTACTATCCCCCCTCCCCTCCCCTCCCATCCTCTCTCTCTACCCCATCTACTGTAATTCATTACTCTCCTTGTTTATTTTCCCATTCCTCTCACAACCTCTTATATGTAATTTTGTATAGCAATGAGGGTCTCTCTTCATTTCCATACAATTTTCCTTTTCTCTCCCTTTTCCTCCCATCTCATGACTCTGTTAAATGTTAGTCTTTTCTTCCTTCTCTTCCTCCTTGCTCTGTTCATAGTTGCTCTCATTATATCAAAGAAGACATTTGGTATTTGTTTTTTAGGGATTGACTAACTTCACTAAGCATAATCTGCTCTAATGCCATCCATTTCCCTGCAAATTCTATGATTTTGTCATTTTTTATTGCTGCATAGTACTCCATTGTGTATAGATGCCACATTTTTTTTTATCCATTCATCTATTGAAGGGCATCTGGGTTGGTTCCACAGTCTAGCTATTGTGAATTGTGCTGCTATGAACATCGATATGGCAGCATCCCTGTAGCATGCTCTTTTAAGGTCTTCAGGGAATAGTCCAAGAAGGGCAATAGCAGGGTCAAATGGTGGTTCCATTCCCAGCTTTCCCAGGAATCTCCAAACTGCTTTTCAAATTGGCCGCACCAATTTGCAGTCCCACCAGCAATGTACAAGAATACCCTTTTCTCCACATCCTCGCCAGCACTTGTTGTTGTTTGACTTCATAGTGGCTGCCAATCTTACTGGAGTGAGATGGTATCTTAGGGTGGTTTTGATTTGCATTTCTCTGACTGCTAGAGATGGTGAGCATTTTTTCATGTACTTGTTGATTGATTGTATGTCCTCCTCTGAGAAGTGTCTGTTCAGATCCTTGGCCCATTTGTTGATTGGGTTATTTGTTATCTTATTGTCTAATTTTTTGAGTTCTTTGTATACTCTGGATATTAGGGCTCTATCTGAAGTGTGAGGAGTAAAAATTTGTTCCCAGGATGTAGGCTCCCTATTTACCTCTCTTATTGTTTCTCTTGCTGAGAAAAAAACTTTTTAGTTTAAGTAAGTCCCATTTGTTGATTCTTGTTATTAACTCTTGTGCTATGGGTGCCCTATTAAGGAATTTGGAGCCCGACCCCACAATATGTATATCGGAGCCAACTTTTTCTTCTATCAGACGCAGAGTCTCTGATTTGATATCAAGCTCCTTGATCCATTTAGATTTAACTTTTGTGCATGGCGAGAGGAAGGGATTCAGTTTTATTTTTTTGCATATGGATTTCCAGTTTTCCCAACACCATTTGTTGAAGATGCTATCCTTCCTCCATTGCATGCTTTTAGCCCCTTTATCAAATATAAGATAGTTGTAACTTTGTGGATTAGTCTCTGTGTCCTCTATTCTATACCATTGGTCCACTCGCCTGTTTTGGTACCAGTACCATGCTGTTTTTGTCACTATTGCTCTGTAATATAGTTTAAATCTGGTATCGCTATACCGCCTGATTCACACTTCCTGCTTAAAATTGCTTTTGCTATTCTGGGTTTTTTATTTTTCCATATGAATTTCATGATTGCTTTATCTATTTCTTCAAAAAATGCCATTGGGATTTTAATTGACATTGCATTAAAACTATAGAGAACTTTTGGTAATATCGCCATTTTGATAATGTTAGTTCTGCCTATCCATGAACAGGGTATATTTTTCCATCTTCTAAGATCTTCTTCTACTTCTCTTTTTAGGGTTCTGTAGTTTTTATTGTATAAATCTTTCACCTCTTTTGTTAGGTTGATTCCCAAGTATTTTATTTTTTTGGAGGATATTGTGAATGGAGTGTTTTTCCTCATTTCCATTTCAGAAGTTTTGTCTTAATGCTGAGCATATTCTCAGCTCTGTTTTAAATTTTATTTCCAGATGGGGTTTTCTCAATTACTTCAGTTGGCCTTAAATTTTGAACTTCATGCCTTAGACTCCAGAATAGTAGATATTTCATGTGTGCACCACCATACGAACACTATCTTTTTTATATAAACTTTTGAGCTTTGTACTTTCATATATATTTCAGTATTATTTATTAATAACTTATATTCTGCATTTAATGTGTCAAAATATGTTGTTATGTTTTATGAGTGAAGGGATAAAATAGCATTTTATATTCACACTCCTTTTCCAATATCCTAGCATGTTTTAAGAGTTTTGTTGTTGGTGTTTTCTCTAGTTCCACCATTTATATAATTATGAGGTTTACCCTGATTGATTTTACTTCATAACATCAATCATGTGGCATCATGGTATTTTGGTCAGCAGTTGACTTTATGTACAACCATGGATCTAGCAAATATCTTAGCCATGTACTAGTCTATACCATCTAGATTCTGTCATTGCACTCAGAGAATTGGAAAATTGAAGAAGATTTTTAGGATAAATTTTCCAGAGTGTATTTCCATAAAGTGAGAAATAATTATATATGCCTATATTTGCAATTACATACTGTATAATTGATATATTTTTTATTTTTTAAATTTTCAAATTTGCTAGTGCTTTTGTAATTGTATCTGCTTTTTAAAAAAATTGTATTGAAGATTGAACCTAGGGGTGCTTAACAATAAGGCAACATCCTCAGTCCTTTTTTTATATTTTATTTAGAGACAGTATTTCTGAGTTGCTAAGTGCTTCACTAAGTTGCTCAATACAACATATATAAGACAATATTTTATATAATATTGTCTTAGAATTCATGATCCATTTTTCTTATCCTCCTTAGTCACTGGAACTACAGTTGTCCATTACTAGACTGGGCTCATTTGCTTTCTAAAAGCACCAACATTGATACTGGTAACTCTGTGTTATGTTTATCTTTAATAGCTTCTAATTTTTTTTCTTTTGCTTAGACTTTCTTTATTTTTAGTTTTTAAATCTTACTTTTTAGGGACTGGGCATGTGGCTCAAGCGGTAGCTCACTTGCCTGGCATGTGTGTGGCCCAGGTTCAATCCTTAGCACCACATACAAACAAAGATGTTGTGTCCGCCGATAACTAAAAAATAAATATTAAAAAAATTAGCTTTTTATTGGGATGAATGATTTGATAATAAATTCTAGTCATTTTATGGCTTATAATTTTTTTGTGTATGTTTTATTTTTACCTCAGGTATAGATTAATTCCACTTTTTCCAGCTGTATAGAGGTCTAAGTGAAACATAATAACTTGTATGAATATTGTTAAAGAAATGGAACCTCAATTTTACCCAGTTTTTTGACTGCATGGTATATGCACAAAGGACATAAAATCAGCATACTACATTGACATAGCCACATTTATGTTTATAGCAGCACAATTCACAATAGCTAAGCTATAAAACCAACCATTCAATGATGAAATGGGTCCATTCAATGATGACAGGACAAAAAACCATTGCTTATGTACACAATAAACTATGAATTGGCCATAAGTAAGAATGACTTTATGACATTTGCTAGGAAATGGATGAATCTGGAGATTTTATGTTAAGTAAAACAAACCATTTCTTTAAGACCAAAAGTTGAAAGTTATTGCTGAGATGTGAAATCTGAAGCTCATAAAGTGGGGAAGGGTAAGAAAAGAAGATCAGTAGATTGCACAATTGTAAACAAAATAAATAAATGAATAAATAAATAAATAAAAGGGAAAAGGATAAAAATATAAAATATATATATCTGTAAGTAAATCCTACCATTGTAACCACCAACAAGAACAGAATTTTAATTAGGATAAGATATATCCCATGCTTTCATAATATCATAAAAATCGATTTTACTGTCAGGTAGAACTAGAAAGAACAAATTAAAAAAAAAACAAATTGTATTTTTTAAGAGCTATACGTATATTCTATTATAAATATCATACAATATAAACATCGATCAAATTTTGTATATATATATATATATATATATAATTTTGTATGTTAATACAAAATGTAGAAAGGATAATTCAAACAGGATTGTTGTTGCTATTTTTTATATTAATAACACACATAAAAAAACATAAAATGTTTGAACTTAAATAAACTGTTAAATATTTTCATTAAGTGGTTTGTCTACCTTGTTGCATTTCAAAATTTCTCTTATACCATTGATGTTGGAATTACTAGAGATCTCACTACACATTCAGAATAGCTAGATCTATTAGAGAAATAACAAATAAAATTCTACACATTAGTAAATCTCTGATTAGTGGTTGTACAATTAAAATTTGAGGGTTCCCATTCTTAATTACCATGATTTTCTCATCTGAAAATATGTATAATTTAGATCAAGACATAAAAAATGAAAAAAAAATATTTTGGGGATAATGCCTGAGTTTTATATTGTGTTTCATAAATGTGGTGTATGTATACTTTTTTGAACTTCAATCACTTTTTCTGCAGAAGTACACTAACTATATGATAGTCTACTAACTCTTATTTCAACTTTAATTACATTACAGACTGTGCAAATGTTCATGTGGTCAATGTGTTATTTATTTACCTACTCTTATTTTAGGAACTGTTAACATTTATGGATATAGCCATTGATTTTACTGAAGAGGAGTGGGAATGCCTTCAGCCTGCTCAGAAAAATTTATATAGAGATGTGATGCTAGAGAATTATAGAAACTTTGCCTTCCTGGGTAAGTATAATTTCCCTTTAAAATTATTAACTACTAATTATTATTTAATTTACTTCTGTTGCAGAGTATCTTCTGTGAACTTCTCTATAAGAATGAGTTTCAGATTTGTGTTTCAATGAAAAAGGGCATAAGGGCATTTTTAGTACAGATATTCTTCACTTTAGATATTACCTAGTATAATTTAGTGATGTAAACTATTGTAGACTACACATAGCAGGGGACACAATTGAGTCATTCAAATGTCAAGGAGAAAACCAAACTAAAAAATGTTGAAAAAATCCAGAAGAAGAAATTTTCAGAAGCTTAGATTTATTTATTTTGATTGTAATCATTGAACACATACTGCCCTACATTTATCACATTTTCGAATTCCTTGTTGTTCTCTGTTTTCTTCTTTAGTAATGACCCAGTTTATTCAAATTAGCCATCAAAACTTACCTTTTGTTTTGAGGGCCAGCATGATCTGTTTCAAATCTTCTTGTAAAGAAACTTTTAAAGAAGCAAAGAGAAGAGAGAGAGACACACACAGTGAAAAGGAAAAAAGAAAAAAATTACTGGCCACCTCTCTTAACAGCTGCACATATAATAATCCAAAATTACATACCTTATAATACCATTAATACATTCTAACCCAGTTTTTCTTTAAGCCCAAGTGCTAGCTATCCAAGATTAGGAACAGTTAATACAAATATAGAGCCCCTTCTCCCTAAGGAAATTACCACAGAGACTAGATAGTGCACCTGTAGAGTTGTCTTAATAGCTTCAGGGAGAAACTATTGGGCATTACAATTTTGGGACTCAGGGTGCCAGTTACAATCACTCCAACACTTTCCTGTCTATTCCAAAGTCAGAATACCTAATACCTCCCCTCTTTTTAAAGGCCTTTTAAATAAATAATATTACTTATCTCCGTAATGCTGGTGGGGGCAAAAAATAGGGCAGACATAGACAACAGGAAGTTCCAACATCAGTAAACATGCACCTATGAATATTTTTGACCCACATGAAATTGAGTAAACATGAAGTTAACCAATCCAACAAGTCCAAAATCCATCATCTTGTTCAACCTTATGAATGATATGTTTAAAGTAATCTAAGTCTTTTGAAATAAAATTACTATTATAACTTAAATTGAAGGAACACATTTTATTAAACTTCTGATATCCTTTATGATGTAACAATAACAGACAATCAATTTTAGCATGATTGTCAAGTATGGGTTGACAATGTTGTTTTTGTTCTTCATTAAGCATATTTACATCCATGGAGGCATGAATAATACTGTTCATGATAGCATAGGTGAGTTTCATAGAAGTTTTATAATTTTGTAGAGCTAGTCCAGGTAAACCCACTAAAGAGAATATCGACCTATTACATTCTGCCTTAGAGAGAAGCTTCACTGACTCATCACTTTTTTTATCAAAAGGAATAGATCTTATATGTATAAATTGCACAGGATGGTGACCTATTAAATACTATGTGGATGGTAAGGACACATTATTCTGCTAAGAAAATAATGAGACATTTTTGCAGGTATATAACAATATTATGCAAGTGAGTCAAGATATTATAATGGGTTCTAGAAGTCCAGGATCTGACAGTACTGATTTTCCCAGAGATGGTGTACAGAAACAGACCAAAATTGTTATTAAGACCAAAGCATTTACAGAGTTTTGTGTGAGTTTATCAATAAAAGCAGTAACAAAGTTATCTAGAGTACATTATAACCCCATTTTAGTCAACACCTGTTGAGCTGAGGCTGTTAATGGTTTTATATTCCCCCTCCCAGTAACTAGAATTAACTAGAATTCATGTATCTTTGGTTCCTAATTTAATGATCCTCCTCTTTTAAGAAGACTGATTATTCTCTTGTTTGGATGAACTCTTATCTTCCAGGGTTAAATAAAACTTAGAAATAAGCTTGTGAAGTCCCTGATGTACATTTATAGTTGCTATTTTTCATGCATGAAGGTAGAGTCCAAACAGGACATGTTGGCATAAGAGTAGCAGTCTATGCTTTTTTCCACATGATCAAAGGCATAGGATCTTGTCATGCTGGTCAGATGGAACCTCATATATTACATAATTTTTTTTAATAATGGCTGTTTGAGAATAAAATGTCTATTCAATGCAGATGACCAATTTTGTGTATTAACTTTATGTTGTATATTGAACACATTGCCTGTAAAGAAAAAAATATTTAAAGTATATAAATATAAGAGAGGCTAGATCTTTGTTTGTTTATGTTTTAAAAGGAACATATTAGGATACAATTTGCTCACTCAACAAAAGCTTGTCCAAAAGAATTATGAGAAATTTCATGATTTAAAACTATATCTCATTGATTATAAATTGTGCAAAAGGATAAGATGAAAAGGCAGGAGCATTATCCATCTCTAAACAAATAGGGCCTCTAGAAGCAGATCATGCTTGGTTTCTTTCCATGCTCTCTGCTGGAACTGACTTGAAATTTTCATTTTTTAGATTCGATTCTGTTAGCAATTTTTTCTTTTGTTTTGTGTTTTAAAATAATGCATTAGTAATCATAAATATTTTGAAGTGAATGAATCATTATAATTTTATTTTGTGATATATATATATATATATATATATATATATATATATATTTGTTTTGATTAGTGATTTAATTTCTGGATCATTTTTTTTATTGTGGTATGCTTGGATTCTTTTCACACTTCCTATATATATAGGAAATGTGAAAAAATATATGGAGTCTTTGACTATAATATTAACCCTACACAAAACACAGTATATATACATATATAACACTTCTCTTTATATATCCTATAGATTTTTAATTTTTACAGTATTGTACAAGTTGCTTAGACTTTTCTTAAACTTGGTACTGCTTGATAAGCCTCTCCCATATTGGTAGAATTTCAAATTTGCACACTAGTAATGCCCCTCTAATTTTTTCTTAAAGAATTTTTTACATAAACATTGTGCTCATTGATGTTAATATTTTTCAATTTCACTCCCTAAACTTTTTTAAATAGTTATTTAGTGTTCTTTGAGTAATTCATAACTGTCAATCTCCTTATGTTAAATTCTTAATTTTTTTTTTCTTTTTTGTCACTTGGATTTAGCCATGCTTCTCTTTGTTTATATTTGCTGTACTGTTTTTTATTTGTTCATTAAAGGAGCCATCAGTAGATTATATAGTCCATTTTTGGGGAAAAAAGCATAAAAACGTCATCCTTGTAATATTTGCTAATTGGGTGGCTGTGAAAAAGTACTTCATTTGAGAGAAGTCACAAAAATTTCGAAACGACATGGCTCAAACAATTTTTAAAAAGACTTGTGTTGTAGATTGTGATATAGAATTTTTGGGGTAATCTCAAGCATTACACATGAAACATTGAAATTTGGATGACCTAAAGATCCAGAATTGCCAGTACTAAATATGTATCCATGAACAATTAAATCAGAAAATTGAAGAGATACCTCTGCTTTTGTGTTTAGTGCAAATATTTTTCTCAATATTAAAGCTAGGGTCTAAATGTGTGTACCCATCAATGTCAAATGTGTAAAAATATGTACATATATACTATTATTATTTAGTTATAAAATATTTTGTCTCTTAAAGTGTTATAAGAAATATATGCAGGACTTTGAATTAAGTGAAAGGTGGCAGGCAGATATTAAGTTGAACGAGTATTTTATTCACATGTGGAACTCAGAAATTTAGTGAGAAAAATTTTGCTCACCAGGTACTGTGTTTTGTGTAGGGTTGATATTATAGTGAAAATCTCCATATTTTTATTTATTGAGCATAATAGGGTCAAGAGTTTTATTTTACCACATAGTGAGTGTATTATGTTCTTCATAAATACTAGTAGAAGGAATATAATACCCGTAGGAACAAAATTGATAATTATATGAAATAATTCTTGTGTTAATTCATTCTATTTATTCATTTTAACTTGTATATAGTATAAAATACCATGATATATTTATAGATGAACAAAGATGTATTTGTCAATAAAGGAAATTCTCATATCACATGAATGTAAAATTATAAAAATTAATTTAATATACTTTACTGTCATGTGCTGAATTAATCCAAATATTATGGCCATAGGCTATGCAAGGTTTTTATAGTCCTTTAAAAAATGTTTTTATGATAAATTTTATAGACATATATGTGTATATTTCTTAGTAAATTTTTTGTTCATATTTCTTTTTAAGAGTCCATTGCCTCTTTAACCTTGTTGAGTATTTATGGTATTATCACTCAAAATCTACTAGTTATTTTCATGTCTATGTCGTGGTAGACAACAAACATTTTTTGGACATTCTTTTAAAAAGATAGAAATGTTTGTATATGTTTTACATTTCTCTTGTTCTACTGACAGTGCAGGTAGCTGGTAAATATTTCCTAAATACACAATACTATCTTATGAAGGAAAAAAAGGCTGTTAATAATACTTTTCTACACTTTATTATATTACTCTTCTTAATGATGTACTCCTCTTAGATACTGTGGTCTCTACAATAATTTTGGTAATATTCTCAATATAATTTTGTCTGTACATTTTTTATTTAACTAATATATAATTTGGATTTATGGTGACTTTGGAATTACTAATATGCTACACTCCTGATGTAATTACTTTACCTTAATTTCATGTTACATATGCAAAATATATTTATCCCAGTCTAACAGGTATTGTTTTTATTTTTGTCTATTTCAGCCATGACTCCTAATCATACCCAAGTATATTTACCAGAAAAGGGCCTAAAACATATATTTCATGAAGTAATAAGTGCAAAATGTATAAGTTGTAATCTTGAATATTTACCACAAAAGAAAATTGGGAAAACTCCAAGTGAGAGGGAACACCAGAAATCATATAAAAAATCAGGTTTTGTTCTCCACCAGAGAATTTATACTGGAGAGAGGCCCTACAAATATAGAGAATGTGGCAAAGCTTTTAGTAGAAAAAAAAGTCTTATTTACCACAGAGGAAACCACAATGAAGAAAAGCCCTACAAATGTAAAGTATGTGCCAAAGCTTTTGGTCAAAAATCACACCTTATTAGCTACAGGAGAACTCACACTGGAGAGAAGACCCACAAATGTAAAGAATGTGGCAAAGCTTTCCGTCAGAAATCAAACCTTATTTGCCACAGAAAAACTCACACTGGAGAGAAGCCCTACAAATGTAAAGATTGTGGCAAAGCTTTTCATCAAAAATCACACCTTATTTGCCACAGGAGAACTCACACTGGAGAGAAGCCCCACAAATGTACAGAATGTGGCAAAGCTTTTGGTCAAAAATCAAGCCTTATTCGCCACAGAAAAACTCACACTGGAGAGAAGCCCTACAAATGTAAAGACTGTGGCAAAGCTTTTGGTCGAAAATCACACCTAATTTACCACAGCAGATCTCACACTGGAGAGAAGCCCTACAAATGTACAGATTGTGGCAAAGCTTTTCGTCAAAAATCAGACCTCATTCGCCACAGGAGAACTCACACTGAAGAGAAGCCCCACAAATGTGCAGAATGTGGCAAAGCTTTTGGTAAAAAATCACGCCTTATTTGCCACAGGAGAAATCACACTGGAGAGAATCCCTACAAATGTAAAGATTGTGGCAAAGCTTTTAGTCAAAAATCACACCTAATTTACCACAGCAGATCTCACACTGGAGAGAAGCCCTACAAATGTAAAGACTGTGGCAAAGCTTTTGGTCAAAATTCAGGCCTTATTTGCCACAGGAGAACTCACACTGGAGAGAAGCCCTACAAATGTACAGATTGTGGCAAAGCTTTTGGTCAAACATCAAGCCTTATTTGCCACAGGAGAACTCACACTGGAGAGAAGCCCTACAAATGTAAAGACTGTGGCAAAGCTTTTGGTCAAAAATCAAGCCTTATTTGCCATAGCAGAACTCACACTGGAGAGAATCCCTACAAATGTAAAGATTGTGGCAAAGCTTTTAGTCGAAAATCACACCTAATTTACCACAGCAGATCTCACACTGGAGAGAAGCCCTACAAATGTAAAGACTGTGGCAAAGCTTTTGGTCAAAATTCAGGCCTTATTTGCCACAGGAGAACTCACACTGGAGAGAAGCCATACAAATGTAAAGATTGTGGCAAAGCTTTTGGTCAAATATCATACCTTATTTGCCACAGAAGAACTCACACTGGAGAGAAGCCCTACAAATGTACAGAATGTGGCAAAGCTTTTTGTCAAAAATCAACCCTTATTCACCACAGGAGAACTCACACTGGAGAGAAGCCCTACAAATGTAAAGACTGTGGCAAAGCTTTTAGTCGAAAATCACACCTAATTTACCACAGAAGATCTCACACTGGAGAGAAGCCCTACAAATGTACAGATTGTGGCAAAGCGTTTAGTCAAAAATCATACCTCATTTGCCACAGGAGAACTCACACTGGAGAGAAGCCCCACAAATGTACAGAATGTGGCAAAGCTTTTGGTCAAAAATCAAGCCTTATTTTCCACAGAAGAACTCACACTGGAGAGAAGACCTACAAATGTACAGAATGTGGCAAAGCTTTTTGTCAAAAATCAACCCTTATTCACCACAGGAGAACTCACACTGGAGAGAAGCCCTACAAATGTGCAGAATGTGGCAAAGCTTTTGGTCACAAATCACATCTTATTTGCCACAGCAGAACTCACTAGAGAGAAGTCCTACAAATGTAAAGAATGTGGGGCTAACAACAAAATTTATACAGAAAAGAACCTTTACAAATTGAAAAAAATGCAGCAAAATTTTAATAAGAAATCAATTATTTTCACTACTAGGCTACTTATTTTGGAAAGACATAAATGTAGAGAATGTAGAAAAATTTTGAATTAAATATCATATATTACTAGACATCAGAGAGAACACATTGGAGAGAAGCTATACAAATGAGCCCATTACTCTAAGAAAGGGACAACATTTAATCCTCACCACAATAACTATAGCTTAGAGAATGTTTTGAAATGTGAAATTTGACAATGTGTCAATGCCTCCAATATTTATTCACCAATACTCAGAACCTGTGGATACATACTGGTTAGAGAAAATACAAATGGAAAAAAAATGTAGCTACATGTTTCTTAAACACTGCTTATTTTGGAAAATTCATTGTGCCCAGAAACCCTAAAAAGTTAAATAATATAGTCAAAATGTATTTCAATTTTAAATTCATTAAACATCTGAAAACTCATACTAGTAGTAAAAATTTAACAGATTTTGTCCAAAATATATGTCTTATATAACAGTGTAACATTTATAATAAATGTGAGAGTATAGTAAAGTTATTATCTATATACTACACATTGATGTATATGAGGATCAGTAAAATACAAAACTCATTTAAGTTTAGAAAACAAGTAGTTGTCTTTAGCTTTTGCTTAAATTTATTAAGCATTATCAAGTTATTTTTTTAGAAATATCAGTCATAAATATCATACATAGTGAAGAAACATCATCTTTGAAAGAATATAATTGTGTTTTCTAAATCAAAAATTACTATTTTCACTTTTGAATACTGAGAAAAGAATTATATGAAATCTATTTTTGATGTTTAACACTGAAGTGTAATATTTTAAACTTTAATTTTTTGTTGTATTTCAGTTTAAGTTTAGGTATTTTTATACACTGAGGCACATTCGTAAGCCCTCTCTCCACTTTTTCAAATGTTGAGACTGTATTGCTAAGTTGCTTGAAACCACACTAGGTTGCTGAGGCTGAATTTATACTATGAAACTACTCAGCTTCCAAATTTGCTTGGATTACAAGCATGGACCATCATGCCAGGTTTACAGTGCTTTTTTTTTTTTTTTTACCTATATTTACCTTATGTTTGCAATATGTCTTTATAACTGAATATTTGTTTATATGTTAACACTCATGTATTGCATCCTGTTTTTTAATGACAGATATAATAGTGTCCCACTTGACTAAATGTTCTATGTTACAGTAAAACATACTGTTGAGTAAATAATACTCTAGCATCTGTTAATACTTCTACACATTTTAAATAAACTTAATGTGGAATACAATTTGCTTAAGTTTGATCATTATTTTTTTCTGTTTGTATTTATGGTGAAATTAAGAGTTATAAGAAGGATATAGATATAGGAAAATTAGCGCCAGATTTTCATATCTTGAATTATAAATTTTAATATTTTAACTTTTTAACATTTTAACATTTCCTAGTGATTTTAATAGACTGAATTTCCACAAACTTAAAGGTAGCTCTTACAGGAGAGAAGAGTTTTATCTTTCTGTGTGCATAATGGCCTTCCAGACTTCATCCTCATTGGAGACTTTTCATTTTTCTATGAATGAGGTCAATGATCAGTGTTTTCATGTACATTAGCAAATTCTTACATTCTTGTTATTCTATAGGTAGTGTTATTTCAGGGCAGGAATTAGAGAAATGGATGTGGAGTCAAGGTTGAGTGAGTCCTTATACTTATGACAAAATGATCAATGAGCTATGTTTTATAGTTTCATTTTCTGAGGACCAAGTAGTAAGAGGTAAACTGAGAAGGTTTTATGTAAAGATTACGTTTATTATCATAAAATGTTGACTTTTCAGCTACAATAGGGTAAAAGCTTCTTATACTCAGAATCCATACAAAAATCATATTGAATATCATTCACAATTTTAAAAACATTACATATAATTCATGAAGAACAGAGTTTACAGCAACATATGCTTTAGAACAAGGTCTGAGGGCTGGGGATGTGGCTCAAGCGGTAACACGCTCCCCTGGCATGTGTGCGGCCCGGGTTCCATCCTCAGCACCACATACAAAGCAAAGATGTTTCTGCTGAAAACTAAAAAATAAATATTAAAAAATTCTTTAACAAAAAAGAACAACATCTGAAGAAATTGTACACTCTCCAATATAGACATACTTATAACAATTTAATTATACATGAAACTACACTAAATGAGAAAATTAATTAGATCAACACACAATGATATAGAAATAAAAACTTGTAAATACTTAAGGAAGAGACCAATAGTGGATGAAGTGTGTTTTCCAATGCTAGGGAAAAATGGACATATAATGAGTTAAAGGTAATTTAAGGAAGATAAGTTATCCACTTGGAGCTAAAACATCATTTGAAAGAAAAAGTGTCACAAAGTAAGCAAAGATTATTCACTTCCATTTGTATGCTTTGTAATATTTTCCAAAAGTATTCTGCTTATTTTATTACAGTCAAATTGGGAAACAATCCAGAAAGTTAAAAAATACAAGTATTGCTCTTCTGGTTTTAAAAGCAAGAAAAGGAATAGAGTGAGATTTATTGAGGTAGAAAATTTTACTAGTTACAGTTAAAAAAAAAAAAAAAAAGAACCGAGATTACCAGAGTCTAAGTATCATGTATTGCAGCCATGGCTGCACAGGGCATTTTTGCTTAACAAAGAATTTGTTTACATATGTATGCTTAAAAAACATTGCTGTTTTTAGTCAGTCTTTTTCATTAATAACAATGATGTACCTTTCAACAGTTTCCAGCCACAAAAATACAAAATTTCAGAAATCTTCTGGTTCATCCTCCCTATATTATGCCACAATATTCACCAGGACAACATAATCTAAACCTTTTGTCAGCCCCATCAAGGCATTCACTTCTGCAAATTTTAAGGCCAAGCATATAATGGATAGAAAAGTATGATACATGGAACAACATAATTTTACTTAGTAAAAATAATTTTTTTTCATGAAAAATATATCACAACTCCTTTGTCTTGGGATTACATTAGAAAAAAATGAGGTGATTATACTGTGTATTATGACCTTAGGCTATGAGCCTTAAAATTACCTTAAAATACAAAAAAAAATTAATGTTTATTTTTAAATATAGTTTTTATATTTTAAATATTCAAATTCCACAGCAATCAATGATACAAAAATATGAGAAAAACAACTGCAGTTTGGTGTCTCATCATGACATTTCAATACCTGCTGTAGATTGCCTGTGGCTTCTACTTTTAATTTTTTTAAAAAATATGATTTTTCCATACAATTTGGGTGAAGTGGAGGACAAAATCTCCTGCATTGTTTTCCTGAGCAAGCCATCATACTTGAAACAACTGAAACCCAAATCAAAATATGTTTACTCTTAGCTCATCTAGCATAAAACAAATCCACTTTCTTCTGGTTGAATATCTTGAGCAAAAAAATATGTTACCTGGGAGCTAAAAAAGTATGACCTAAATGGAGAGATCTTTTTTGCATGAGGCAAATTGCACTTTTTGTATTTGATTTTTCTGCCTGTGAAGATCTGCATTTATTTTCCTACAATGGTATTATGATTGATGGTGACTTGTGTGATTACAGGAGGCTGTAAATGTGTGTTTGAGTCCTTTCCCTGGTAAAAAAATACAATAATTTGTACTCTAATAGGAGACTCAAAATGGGGCTAGAAAAAACTATTTTTTAATCTGCCTCTTTATTCATGGTTTTCTAATGGTTTTGATCTAATCAGTTCAGACCATTTCTGATTATTGGGTGTCATCAAAATGTAAATTCCCTATATAATCTTTAGCAATGAGACAATTCTTCCCATTAAAAATAAAAAACATTCTCATAGAGTCTTTGCTATATTCTAAGGAACAACTCTTGTTTTTGCTTTAGTAAACAATAAATTTCACATATTTGAGTCCCAAAGTAAATGGTAATACATTAACCTAAGCACCATGATGAATATAAGAAACACAAGATATCACCTTTGAAATATAAAAAAAAATAAGAATCAGAAGTGCTAAGCCATTACCATCTAAACTATACCAGAGCTTTTAACATGTAAACTTAGATGTTCTACTCACTCTCATAGTAAGATGCCTTAGACTCAAAGATATTTAATCACTCACTAAAAGTCACTCAGTGAATGCATAACAGTTTTTATTCTAAAGATTTTATAGAATTTTTCATTAGTACATCGCAAAGTCTCACCTGTCTTCTTTAGAAATAAAAAACAGAGGTTGTGTTAGTCTGTTTTATAATGTTATAGAAAAATACCAGAAACAGTCTAATGTATAAAAAGAGATATAAATGCATAAAAATATTATCTGAGAGGCTGGCAGTGTGACTCAGTGGTAGAGTGCTCACCTGTCACATGCAAGAATCTGAGTTCAATTCTCAGCACCACATATAAATGAGTAGTTAAACAAAATAAAGGTATTGTGTCCAACTACAACTTATAAATAAAAATATTTTTTGAATACGTTGTTCTGAAGATTTAAGTGCACTGTAACAGAAACTTCTCAGCTCCTGTGACAGCTCCTTCACCTGCATTACACATGGGGTGACATTATGGTGAGGGCTCATTTGAGAGTTAGAACATAATGAGACAGGAAGTTAGAAAAATTCAGAAAAAAGACTTGCTCTTTTGTAACAACTGGCTTTAATAAGAACTATGTTGTGACCCATGAAAGTTACATTAGCCCTTTCCAACAGCATCTCGCCCAATGATCTAACCACAATTTACTAGATCTCACTACTTAAACATTCCACTATTTTCCAACTCTCTCACTTTGAAACTAAGTTCCAAACACATGAGCATTTGGGGGACATACTCAAATCATAATGAAAGTAAAACGAGGGAGACAATGGTAAAAATGAGACATAGAATATGATTTCTTAGTAGTTATAAAGATTCTAGGTACTACAATAAAATGCTTTAGAGTATAGAAATTAAAGACAATAGGGAATTTAATTAAATTACTTTTTGAAGAATGAATGAATTTGAATGTGACAAGACTAATGGGCTAGGTGTATTAAAATAAGGAAAAAGTCTGTGCAAAAACTCAGTGAATGTTTAATAAACCGTGCCTAGGAATAAAAAGAGAATGCTGGGCTTTCTGATTATGCTATATTAAGCCAAAAGTTTACTGGCTAAAATCTGGTGGCCCTCAAACCAGAGCAAATATTCCTATAAAAGATGCAGTGGACATCAGTCTCAAGAGCTTCCTACTTAAAATATCTGCTTCCAATGACTACATTATTCATAGTAATTCTCAGGAGTATTATATTTTTTTCAATTTCAATTTTTAGCTTTCTATGTAGTTACCGCACCATCTCTTGGCCAGATCAATATTTTCTTGAACTTCTTAATATATTAATATATACACTATCTCAGATATGTTTGTTTCTATATTGTCAGGGATCTCTCCTAGTGAATTCTGAGATGTGTGAGAGGTGGAACAAGCATAGAAATTTGCTTATGAAAAATAAGCCATGTTGTAGGTGGGAAGTAAAAGAAGAAAAGATGCAAAAGTCCTCATCTGAATTTGTATGTGCTGATACTACACAAGGTTATTCCAATGATGTCTGGTTTGGGTTAAGGAAGCAACTTTTCTTATACATATGAAACAAAGTTCATCAAATATGGTTGTTACAGACTTTTGGGGAACACCTAAATTTTTCTTAGTAATTTCTACATTGAAAAACTACTGTTACCTTTAAACAAAACTATCCATTGCAATAAATCTGAAATAATTCTTTAATATTGCAAAACAGAAAATTGATGCCATTATTTACTGAATGCCAATATTTTTCAATAACACCTCATACCACAATATATGTACCTTATATAGTTTAACACCTATAGGAATTCTTAACACAATGGATATATAATTAAAGTAAAGAGTTAAATGAGACTCAGAAACAACTAATTATAGTAAAAATTATTATTACCTTATTTTAAATACTAGTGCACCCTTTTGTATTTTTTTCCCAATAGTTAATTTTTTTAAACTTTGGTATGATCTTTCACTTTATTTAAATACCATTATAAATAGTACTGTTTTTTCATATTTACTCTCTGATGCATCTCAAATATGTTAGCATGCCCCAAGAGCTTAGCAGATTTCGATACACATTATTCACTAGAGAAACAGTAGTTACTTCTGAAATCTATACTGCTCTTTTCAAATGAGGTCTTGCAGTTTTTTAAAAAAATATCTGAAATAATTATAATGAACTTATTTCAAATTAGCATATAGTAAGTGACTGATAAATATTTGTGAAAAGGATGAAGAAATAATAAGCATTTATATAATCTGTACAATATGGTATGTGGTATTTCATGATTTTAGCTACAACTTATTGAATATTATAACAATCTTACCATGTAAATAAGGTGTGGGTATGATGAACCAATAATAAATAAAAATTGCATGCTGCATTGTTAGTAATTCTCCAAATTTGTTTTTCAAAAATAGACACTCTGATGTGTGGTTTTTGTCAACTCTTATATTATGAATGAATGAAGTTCTGTAAATAAATAATTGAAACTACATACTTGCTTAGGGTGACTAACATTCATTGTTAAAAAAAAACCTTTAGCTATATAAAATTTTAATACTGTATGTACCATTGTGATATAATGGAATTTTGATAAAATTTACATTAATAATGCTAAAGTCTTTCATTGAGTTTTATATCAGTTTATGAAATCAACTTACTATATGTGATTTCCTCAATTCAAAGTGTCTTATATTTTAAGAAACTGTGTGAAAATGCAAATTAAAGTTAACATTCAAGAGCAGAAGCATCATAGGAAAGATAAAAAACAAAGAATTGGGAGATTCCACCACTATAGATGTAATTTTCTCAACATCTTTTCAATGTACCTAACCCACTATTCATACCAAAATTAATGAGCAAACTCTTCTCATGTTGATTTTACATGATGCTATTATATAAAATGAAAACAAGCAATTGTGTCAGAGATGCATTTTACAACATTAGTTGAAAATACAATTGATTGATCAGTATCTCACTGACCCCAGTAAATACCTTCTCAGTGTGCAAGATAAATGGGTAAAAATTTAAAAAATCAAGTAAAATTTATGTTAAAGAATAGCAACTATTTTTTCATAAGGAAAATGCTAATGTCTTTTGAAAAAACATGACAATAAACTGTGCCCTATCACTTAAGGAAAACAACAATTCTGGTAAACTTATTCATTTTATTCTTTGAATATGCCAAGTATTCTTTGGTAAACTTCCACATATATTGTTTTAATTTCACAGGTGTAAATTATATCTGGTTTTCTCTAAATTGCTACTTATTTAATATAAATTTGTTGATAAATTATTTCTGCATGTGCTGATAGTGAAATATAATGAGGAATAAAAGTCATTTAAAGCTCTATGAATTGTAATCCCAGAATGCTGGGGGGAAACTGTATATAATCATGAGAAACATATTGAGTACTATGAATTTGTTCCAGATATTTATTTCCCTGAGTATCCAGTTTTCACATAAACTTGTGCTTTTAAATGAAGCTGACTATTAAATATCATAGAAAAGGCCATCGAGTAACCAGAAGAAGAAATTTAAAAGAGAAACAATCAAATCATAAACATCTGGTTGAAACAAGAACTGGCAAACTGTTGGATCTTAGCTTTTGACTTTACTAAATTTTCTCCTATCATTTTTTTATAATGACTAAGAGGAGGATACTTCTATTAAAACCATGACCAGAAAAATTTATAGAAATTTGTTTTTCTAAAACATGGATAAAATTGACGTGCTAACTCAGGATAAAATCTAATGAGTAAATCTTGTTATGGTAATAAAAAAGTATAACTACTCAACATAAATATTGGCCTTTTCAAGAAAAGAATATTAGGGTGAAAACTAATTTGGTAAGATAGTATTGAATATTTTATATCAAAGAAAAGGTAGAAATATTTAAAATAATTTTGATTATTAGATGCATGTAAAAAAAAGTATTGTCCAAGCCTGATGTGGTGGTACATTCCTGGAATCCCAAATATCATAGAGGCTGGGGCAGAAGGATCACAACTTCAACACAGCCTTGGTAACTAAGTGAGACCAGGTCTCAAAATAAATATCAAAGAATTTTGTATATATATGAGTGATAAAGCACCCCAAGTTAAATCCCCAGTGCCATATAAAACAGTAGTTTTCAAAATTTACACCCAGATCAGCAGCCTACACTCTATCTGCAAGTATGTAATGTTTTAAAAGGAAACTAAATTTAGCCATACCTACTACAAGTTGTCTGATTATATTGATCATAATCTTGAAATATATACATAGAAGACCCTTCACAATGTTTTATGTATTCCCATTATTTTTTCTAATTGCAATGAGAAAGGGAGGAAAACCAATTTAACTTATGGGGCCACATCTTTTTCTTCAGGCCTAATGAATCAAATATTAAAAGGATTTAGCATTTCATTGATTATCATTTATGATATGTGTTCTGTGATTTCTTGCTTAATCTACATTGGACACTTTATTATTTTTGAGTAACAGCATCTGTACAGGCCACCACACCCCACTCTATTTTTTAATAGTTACAAGTCCCTGTGTTCATGCTTCCTCAGTTAGTTATTCTCTTTTAAAAATAATTATTGTTACGACCCCCTTGCCCGCAAGGAAGGCGCGACTCAGGAATCTTCTTTCAGCAGTTTATTCAGGCCCTTGACATTCTTCTAATAATTCTTCTAATCCCCGGAATAATACTCGGATGCCCCTCCCAGCCTTAATAAAGCACCGCGAACCCCAATGCGAAGCTGCCACGTGGACCCTTCTCACAGGGTGCTAGAGAACAACACACCAACTCTCTCTGATAAGGAGTTGACAACACGCCAACTCTCTCTGATATGGAGTTGTCCTTCACAGACCACAGCGGAGCCAGCGCCATCATGTAATGGTGACCACAGTCCGCAGGAACGGCTCACCACAGCTCCCCCTTTTTGTTTCACTAAGACAATACAGGCGAGAGTAGAGGTCCTATCCCACTGTGCAGAAGTGACTGCATAGTATAGCCCAGCCCTAGGGGGCGCCTTCCCCAGATCTGACACCATATCAGCCGACGCCTTTTTTCATGGGGCAGGGCGGAGACACGTCAAACCCGCATGCAATAGGACATGCTCCCCTTGAGGTTCCTCTTCTCAATGGATCACTCAAGTGCAGTGCCTTGCCTCGCATCCTGTATCGTGATGATGGTGAGTAAGAGGGAATAGCTGAGGTTGAACTGTGGCTGTCTAGAAGTACGACTACAAACAAGTTGGCAGCACCCTGAAAGAAAGGCACGGACTTTAAAGTGATAGATAAAGACCAGTGTGGAAACCCTTCTGCATGCAATGGCAACAAGACCTGCAGAGTGCAAGGGCTTTCCAGCACTAAAAGAAAGACGAAAGAAGGACATGTCAAACCCAGTGCAATGTTATAAGAACTTGGGGTGCAACGACCATTTCAAAGGCACTAGTGTAGAAACCCATCTGCGTGCAATGGTAGCAAGACCTGCAGAGTGCAAGGGCTTTCCAACACTAAGAGAATAACGAGGAAAGACATGTCAATCCCAGTGCAATGTTATAATAACTTGGGGTGCAATGACCATGTCAAAGATTTACTGCTAAAGATGCGCAAGCCAGACCTGTGGCGAGTTACCATTTTCTAAAGCTGCAAGAGCTTGTGTGATTATAGCCTTATCTTTAGCACTACGAGCTTTAAGGCGACAGAGAAACCACAAACAGAGGAACATACCAAAACAACACAGTGCACCAAAAATGCCTACTCCCACCCACTCCTTAAAAAAGGAAAAGGCAGAATATATCAAATTGGTGAATTGACCCAGAGTCACGGGATCGACACGGGTACTATTCAAGACAGCTATCTGGGTTAGTTGAGACTGGATCATGTCTTCCGCTTCCATGGACCCATTCCCAGCCAGATATCCACCAATGATGTGGGAAGCATTCCTGGAATCATTAAATCTGACAGAGGTTATACATAAATGTGCACGTTGGTCAATGCAGCCTAAAAGTACTAAGTCAGCCAATTCCTCTACCTGAGCTTGAAGAAAATCTATTCTTTGGTTGGCAGCTAAAATCCCTGACAAAATATGTTGATTAATCGCATTTTGCGATTCAAGTATAGTGGACGTTTGTTGAACAACTTGATTAATGGTGGCAGCAGTTTGTACTTGACTGGCCATGGCTACTCCGGCCGTAACTGCTGCAGCAGCAGGTGCTGCCATGGCTGTCACTATAGCTGCTGTGATTCCAAAATCTCTGCGGACTCTAAGTAGCTCTACAATAGGAAATTTATTGGATCCACAGTGACTGGGATTGGGACAAAAGTTGGAATTTTCATAATCACTGCTACAGTCCAAGAACCATTCCAACACTCAGATAAGAAACAGGTAATATTAGAACAATCCAGCATCCCTGATGAGGTGTTATTAGCTAAAAGGAACAGGAACAGGGATTGGATACAGACCATTGCAGGAGGCAATGTGGCATAATGTAACAGAGAGTTGAACGGAACAGATGTAAGCCTATTACCTCGTTCACTCTCCTTAGTAGTGCCAGAAACATTAGCCAGCCAGCTTTTGGCTCCTAGTAATTGAGCCAATGCAGAAATATTGGCTGAAGCCCCCTTTTCATTGGAAATGAGCCATTGAAACCAGGACCAACCTCTTCCTGTAGAGGAGTTGGCATTGTTGTTAAAGTTGTAAACATATCTCTTCAGAGGGGGGGAAAAGGAGAAACCTTTAGCAACTTGATGTTTCTCCCAAGAATGATCCTGACAAGGCGTAAATGTTGGGGGAAAACCAAAATTAGGGGTACAGTAAGGAGAGGCCTTGAAATGAGTGGCATGGCAAGTACTATTAGAAGAAGGAGGCATTGGGATTAGTACCTCAGAGATAATAGCTAAAGTAGTTATTTTTAAAACAGAGCTATTTGCGGGGGTCCCTGAGCCTGATTGCTTCCCTGAAACTACTTGGCTCAATACAGCACTGAGAATGCTTCCTGAGACTCGACTGGACCGCAACGGGTCCTCCCAGTTAGTCAAATTTTTGGTCTTAAGGCTAATACATTTAGTGTTCCCAAGGCTGAAACAAAAAACTCCTGTGAGATTAACTTGAGACTGATTAAAAATATTTTCCATGTCCCCTCTAGGAGAGGTACAAGGAGCAGACATCTCACATGAGGTAGAAAAAAGAGTGGGGAGGACACTAGAATTACTATGAACTGGCATTGGCATTGGCCATGCCCGTGCCACTGCCCACCACTGCATTGGTGTCATCTGTACCGTTGGCACCAGCATCAGAGCCAGAGCACTCATCAGAATGAAGCTTCTCATCATGGGACTGTTGTGGCACCTCCTGCTGCTGGTTAGTAGATCTCGAGACTCTTCTTGTCAGGCGTTCAGAGATCCACAGCAGCTCCGTGTGATCCTGGGGAAAAACACATACAGATCCTCGTGCCCATGTCAGCACGGGGTCAGGGCCGTTCCATTGGCCCGTAAGAACATCCTTCTACTTAACATAGCCAGTCACAGAGGTCTGAGGGGACACATGTCTATCGGCCGCAGAGCGGCCATGAATATCCAAATTCAAAAAATTAATGGTAAAAAGAGCTAAGGACAGGCGTTCTTTAGGAGTGTGGTCAACTCCTATTCCCCCTTTTTGTTTTTCTAAGGTTTCTTTTAAGGTGTGGTGGGCACGTTCAACAATGCCTTGCCCTTGAGGATTGTAAGGCAACCCATGAGCAAGTTGTACTCCCATAGTAGAACAAAAAGATGTAAACTGTCTTCCAGTATAAGCAGGTCCATTATCAGTCTTAAGGGATGCAGGTGCACCCCATGCTGCCCAGGCCTCTAAGCAATGAGTAATGACATTACGTGCCTTTTCTCCCAATAAAGCAGAAGCATGAATAATTCCAGAGTATGTGTCAATAGAAACATGTACATATTTGAGGTTACTAAAGTCAGGCACGTGAGTTACGTCCATTTGCCAGACAACCAATGGCTTCAATCCTCGTGGGTTTACACCATAAGTAGGAGGATGAAGAAATGTGACACAATGGGGACATTGTAACACTATCTGACGAGCATCCGCTCTTGAGATGGAAAAACGTCTGCGCAGTGTCATAGCATTGACATGAAAGTTGTGATGAAACAATTTAGCGTCTTCTAAGGAGGAGGCCAAGCATACCAACTGGCTTCTATTTGCCGAGTCAGCACAGGCATTACCCTGTGATAACGGGCCAGGAAGAGAGGTGTGAGCCCGAATGTGCCTTGGATATAAAGGGGCAGTACGGCTACGGATAAAAGTAAGCAGATACATTATGGGTGTCACTAATAGCTCCTACAGCCTCCAGAAATTTGAGTGCCTGTACCACATAGATGGAGTCCGAAATGAGATTGAAAGGAAAAGAACACTGTTTAAAAACTTCAATGACAATTTGTAGTTCTACCCATTGTGGATTTCCAGGAGCAAATTGATGCTGGACAGGGGGAGAGTCATTAATCACATAAGCTCCCATTCCAGACTTAGAGCCATCAGTAAAAATATTAACAGCCCCCGGAATTGGAGTGGGTGAAGTTACTTTAGGGAAAATGATGGGGTGTTCTTTAACAAAATGGAGTAATGGATGAGAAGGGTAATGATTATCAATATCCCCTTGAAACGAGCAACATAGAATGGCCCAGTTGTCTAAAGTAGCACACAAAACATTAAGTTGAACTTTAGAATAGGGTATGATAAGAGAAGAAGGTGCTTGTCCGAAAAATTGAATGCTCTGTTGAATCCCTCTAAGTGCTAACGCTGCAACAGCATCAGGATAGTATTCTAAAGATTTTCCTGGGGATACATGTGGGTGGATCCATAGTAAAGGCCCATCTTGCCACAGTACTCCAGTAGGCTGCCGCATAGTGGCAAGCACACATAACTGGAAAGTTTTATCACTCTGGAGCCTGCATAGAGTAGCATGTTGTATAGCTTCTTCTACTTTTATAAGGGCCACTCTGGCCTTTTTAGTGAGGGTACGAGGGGAAGTAAGATCTGGATCACCCTTAAGAATAGCATACAAAGGCTGGAGCACGATATTAGGAATATGTAAATAACCTCTTATCCAATTAATATCTCCCAACAGTTTTTGAAAATCATTTAGAGTTTGGAGATCTTGAGTTCGTATAGTAACTTTTTGTGGTTTTAACATGTCATATCCAATCGTTGCTCCCAAATATTTAATAGAATCCCCTGTTTGAACCTTTTCAGGTGCAATATGTAATCCATATTGAGCTAACAACTTCACCAGGTCTTTATAGGCCTCATTAACTGACTGTTGTAATTTGGCTGCCAATAATACATCATCCATATAATGAATAATCTTCATGGAAGGATATTTTTGTCTGAGAGGTGCGAGTGCCTTCCCTACATACATCTGACAAATCGTAGGACTGTTAGACATTCCTTGTGGTAAAACAACCCACTCAAACCTTTGATCTGGTTCCTCGTGATTACACGAGGGAAGGGTGAAGGCAAAACGCTGTGAGTCTTTAGGATGCAAAGTAATAGAAAAGAAACAGTCCTTAATGTCAATAGCAATGATATGCCAGCCCTGAGGAACAGAGGAAAGCAGCGGCAGCCCTCTTTGAATGGGCCCCATAAGTTGCATTTGAGCATTAACTGCTCGTAAATCATGCAGTAGGCACCACTTCCCTGATTTTTTCTTAATGACAAATATGGGAGTATTTCATGGAGAAGTAGAATGTTGAATGTGGCCCAAGTCAAGTTGTTCTTTAACTAGGTCATGGGCTGCTGCCAATTTAGCCGAGGGAAGGGGCCACTGAGGCACCCAAACAGGCTCCTCGGTGAGCCAAATTATGGGTATTTGAGCCCCAGTGGCCCCTATGAAAAACCCAGACCGAATCTGTCAAGTTTTTGATGACCTTGTACAGGGTGTTTATGCCCCTGTAGATGTTTTCCTAGTCCTAGACCTGGCCTATACCCCATATTTTGCATAATCTGTTGAGACATTAGGGAATAGTAATTACTAAGGGTGAACCCCATGTCTTTCATCAGATCACGGCCCCATAAAGAAATAGATAAATCAAGCACATAAGGTTGAAAGGTGACACTGTGTCCCTCTGGGTCCTTCCAGGACAGATGTCTGCAGCTAATTTGAGGAGCTTGGGCATATCCAAGTTCTCTTAAGGATTGATCAGAAGTCTGTACTGGCTATCCCTTAGACCAGTCTTTAAGGGCTATAATACTACGATCTGCTCCTGTATCCAGCAGTCCCACAATAGATTTACCCTCTATGATTAATTCCAAGGTGGGGCGGTTGATCATACCCAGTGACAAATAGACACAATTCCCTCCAGTGCTACCAATCTCACTTCCCATCCGTGACCGTGAGTCAGCTGGGAAGTGGTTATGTAAACTAGGCAAAATTAGTAATTGAGCAATCCGATCCCCTGGGGAGATAGACACAATGCCTCTTGGAGCTTCCACCATGACTTTTACTGTCCCCACAGTATCAGGGCTTATGACTCTGGGAAAAACATAAAGACCTTGTAAAATAGAGGAAGCACGTCCAATCAATAAGCCCACAGTGCCAGGTGGTAAAGGCCCTTTGAACTCAGTTTCTACCAACTGGACTCCCATCTTAGGTGTTAATACGAGTCTGGAGGTGGAACAGAGGTCCAATCCCGCTGCACCTGTAGTGGCTCTCCGCGTCTCATGGGATGGCGTAGAGATGGCCATGTCTCGGGTTCGGGTGTGACATTCTCCACTGCCCCATATATTTGTGGGCCCTGGGGTCGAGGGCCCCTTCGGCCGTTTTTTGGCCCAGTTAAAATAGGCTGCCCATGGATGTCCCTCACTGATCTACACTCTTTTGCCCAATGCTTCCCCTTTTTACATCTTGAACACAACCCCGGTAAACGAGGGCCATTGGAAAAGCCACCATGGGGAGGTCCATTGAAATTGTCCTTTTTGGGACGTTCACGCTTGAGATGACCAGGCTGACCACAATGGAAGCATGTTCCGGCAACAGAACCGCCCCTTTTTGTAATCCGAAGGACAGCAGCTGCAAGACCTGCATTAGTTAAAGGTCCTCCAATCTCTCTACACACCTTCATCCATGCTTCTATGCCTTTATTTTTATAAGGAGTAATTACTGCTTTACATTCTTTGGTGCATTGCTCAAAAACCAACTTCTTGATAAGGGGCATGGCTCTATCTGGATCTCCAAAAATCTTTCCAGTGGCATTCACCATCCTAGCTACAAAATCTGAAAAGGGTTCTGTAGGGCCTTGTATAATTTTAGTCAGGTTACAAGACACCTCTCCTCTATTTGGAAGTGATTTCCATGCCTGAATGCAAATATTATTAATCTGGTCATATGCTTCAAGAGGAAATCCTGTCTGTTGATTAGCAAATCTCCCTTGTCCCAAAAGCATGTCTTTGTCCCAATGGGGGTGTCCCGCTGCATGATTTTGGGCGGCCTGCTCTGCTGCGCCCTCTAGCACAAATGCTCTCCAGTCCAAATATTTGCCTGGGGAGACGCAAGCCCGAACGAGGCTAGCCCAATCAGAGGGAGTCATGCAGTATCTAGACAGATTCTCTACCTGAGTTAGTGTAAAAGCGCCATCGACCCCATAAGTGCGCACAGACTCTGCCAGGGTCTTTACCATTTTGAAATCCAAAAGCTCATGAAATCTTTCCCTATTATCATCCTGAAAAACTGGATAAGCAAGACCCATCTCAGCGTTAACAGCCCTCCATGTTTGGGCGTGGAAACTTCATTCCGAAACACCCTCGCCATACGGAGGCGGATCGTGAGGCTGTCCTTTCTTGAGCCCTTGCTTATCTCTGTTCCCTGTACCTAAACTCCCTAGCTGCTGAGACAGCGTCTCCAGCTCCTCCTCTTCATTATCTCCTACCTCTGACCCAATTTCGCATGGGGGCGTGCGCAGCACACTGAGATCTGGATACAGTCTCCTCCCGTTCTCCACGCCCCGCACACTCCCCTCTTCCTGAGACACTTCACTCTCTGTCGTTTCTGACTTTTCTTCATGCAATTGTTCTAAAACTTCCTGCCCTTTAACAAGCGCTTCTTGGCATCTGCCATCCATAAGGCAACTACGGACCATCTTCCAGAGGGGTATCACCCCACCCTCTAGCATGCCTTGCTCACGAGCAAAATCAAGGTCCTTGCCTAATTTATTCCAGCTGGGTGTAGTGAGGCTGCCTGAAAATGCAAACCACAGTGCAGCTGTATCTACCCTCTGTAAAAATTTCTCTAAGGTACTGCGTTTCACCTCCAGTCCCTTGGAACGTAAAAGGCCATCTAGGGCCAGAAGAAGTGGACTTGAAGTCACGGCAACCATGACGCTACACAAGAAAACACAGAAATCGAAAGTGAAAGTACACAAAAAACAAAACGAAAATACACAGAAAACAAAACGAAAATACAGAGTGCAATTGCTATGAGATGTAACGCCCTCTCTTTATTTACAGAGGAGCAGTTACCTTTAAACGCTCCCTCTTTATTTATAGAGAAGCCTCCACTTTTTAACAGCGGGTCCCACCTTACCTGGGACTTACCGGCGTGCCTCCCTGGCTGCTGAAAGTTCTGGTTCCTGGTGTTTTCTTTTTGCTACCGGGTCTCGGCACCACTTGTCACGACCCCCTTGCCCGCAAGGAAGACACGACTCAGGAATCTTCTTTCAGCAGTTTATTCAGGCCCTTGACATTCTTCTAATAATTCTTCTAATCCCCGGAATAATACTCGGATGCCCCTCCCAGCCTTAATAAAGCACCGTGAACCCCAATGCGAAGCTGCTACGTGGACCCTTCTCACAGGGTGCTAGAGAACAACATGCCAACTCTCTCTGATAAGGAGTTGACAACACGCCAACTCTCTCTGATATGGAGTTGTCCTTCACAGACTACAGCGGAGCCAGCGCCATCATGTAATGGCGACCACAGTCCGCAGGAACGGCTCACCACAAATTATGTGTTGCATTCTTTGTCAACAGAAAATTTATGAAAGTTAAAAACCCTTAAGCATTTTCACAATTTTGACTTTAAGATAGTTTTCATCACAAAACACACCAGAAGTAAGAATGATTTTTTTTTTCTCTAATTTATTAGCCTTTCTGACATCCAGTATCAGGACATGAATGCTACATGGAGGGATGTTCTTACCATCAAGAACAATCAATACTACTTTCTTCAATCCCATTAAATTTTACAAAAAGTGCACATTTTACTGTATTTCATATGCAGAACTTGGCTTTCCATTATTTGTGTTTAGTGTGTTTTAATTTTCTTTTTTCATCACTTTGTTTTTCCTGTATTTTCTAATATTCACTTTTTTTGTAGTGAGAAAAATAGATTATTAGAATCTTCTAACTTTTGCTACATTCAATCACTTGACTATTCACTAGCTAATATTTCTATTAAACAATAATTTTAAAGGTAGGACTGAGATATGCTAACAAAACTGTTTTCAAGTTCTACTGCAGAATCAGCATAACTTTCTTGAGCTCCACAGTTAAAACCACTGTTTCTGCTCCCTTTTTAAAAAATTTTTCTTCTATATTTAGTAACTCTATTTGAAATGAAGCATGGAAAATAGCTTTTTAGGTTTTTATTATTTATGGAAATCTATTTTTATATATCATTGATGGATAGTCTGCTTCATTTTAGAATACCAGGTTGAATACTCTTTTTCCTTTAAATCTTTAGGTTACTCTGTATTTTTCATTTATTATCCATCATTAAAGATAAATACTTGGGTTTTATTCTTGCTTTCTTGAAGCTGACAATTGTTTTTCATTTCAGGATATTTTCTTTGTTTTAAGTATAGCTACTTGAGAAAATATGGAGATATATTTAGCATATTTAAATTTTATTTTCTTGATTTTAACATTAAATAGAAATAAAATATTTCCAGACCTAATTTTATTTTCAGTATATACATGTAGGAAAAATGGAAAAAAATATGAAAAACAATATATCTGTTATTCAGAAACCAAAAACAGGCATAGCAGGTGAGTGAAACCATAAGCAATAAGTGCAGACTGGTTAGGCAAACTATAACTTTATTTTAAAAATGGTTCTTAATAAGTGCAGTTTTATAAAATGCTGTTAAAACTTATGGGTAAAGGAGAAGTAAAAATAATCGAAGTATACCACTGTAAGAAATACTTGAGGTCTGGCACCTGAGAGCAGACTGTGGAGGAAACTTCATGTTGCGATAGGAAAGAATCCCCCACTTTCTCTTCACCCTCTCACCCACTTAACCTCACCAGAACCCACCATGACGCCCAGAATAAAAGGTCTCAAGTTTAATATTCACACTCTTTCCAACTACAAAAAGCAGTTACAATTCAACTAAACAAAGAAGCTAATGTGCAAAGTTAAGAGGATCTGTGACATCATATAAAAAGTTAGGTTAAAAATAATTCTGTTTTTTATTTTGTGTGTGAGTGTGTTGTTTTGTTCCAAGGGTGTGGCTATTCCTTGGTCGCCTGAACTCAGCAAAGAAACTGTTATTTTGATGAAGTGTTAGTGGGTGACTCACATTAAAAAAAATGTTAAAATTTTTTTAAAAAGGCTAATTACCAAAAAAAATGTTGCTACTTTCTCCCTCTACATTTTGCTATTTAAAGTATCTTTTTAAAATTATTCCTTTTTTTCATTTTAGGTGGACACAATATCTTTATTTATTTATTTATTTTACATGGTGCTGAGAATGAAACTCAGTGCTTCACGCATGCTAGGCAAGCACGCTACTACTTGAGCCATATCCCCAGCCCTAAAGTATCTTTTCTAAGTCTTGATTTTTATTTTTAATCCTGAAAAGTAGACAGTAAAACAGCTTCTGAAAGAATTTACAACCAACTGCATGAGGGTCTCAGAAGCTGAGAGGCTGAAGCAGGGCTGGGAGGAGTAGACCAGAAGTCTGACTAAGGAGCAGACTTCCCTTATACACTGGAGGCCAAATATAACTAAAAAGAGACAAAAATCAATAAGTGTTTGTAAACCAGGAAATGACACAGATTATCAACTTAGTATCAGTTATAAAAAATTCATATAATCAAGAAAATAGAGAAATCATGAACAGGATTAGAAAAATAATAGGTGTAAATTTTATTTTTAGAAGCTTATTGGTGATACATAAAAAATAAAGATGAATTTTATGTTTTGATTTTAAATGGAAGGCAGAGAGATATGGAAGTCATATAGTACTTCACAAACTTTACTTCGGTTACAAAAGTATAATCAATTGATAAATTCTACTTATTTTACTCTCTATCTTCCTTGGCATTTTACCTGAGGTCACCGAGTGACCAATAACTAAGCAAATAACTAACCAAGAAGATAGTCACTTAAGTTACACTCTTTTTCAGAAAACCCCAATCAACTTCAGAGCAAAGGTGTGATGAAACACCTATTCATTTCCTTCTTTGGGAAAAGGTCCCTTTTGTGAATCAGATAGAAGAGGAAATTGGCCAACCTCTATCAAAATATTATTAGAAATAAATATGAGTTATCTTCATTTAGAAGTAAAGTGAAATAAAATAACACCATTGTACAGTATCTTTCAGGATTACCCTTGAAAAATAAAAAAATGAAAAAAAACTCTTTCTAAAGAGCAGAATACTTCGCAGCACACTTCATCCTTAATTTCACGTGGAAAAAGATGTTACCTCATGTAAGAAGGTACATAACAAGGTACATAAAATAATAGGAAGAAATCAAAACTTTGTCAATGGTTTAGAAGAAACTTATGAAGACTATAAAATTTGGGGGGTACAGTAATAAGAATGGATCTCTGAGAGAGACAATGCAGTGTAAATATCATAAGATTTCATGCTATCACATACCAAAGCACATACATCATGGACATTGTACAAGAAAACCAAGTTGCAAACTTGACTTGGCCAGTTGTTTTTATCCAGCCTCTGATGGTGCACAGGATGAATGAGGACTGAGTACCATAGTGTTTTCCAGTCCCTGTATTTTATCTATCAAATGCTTCTTCCAAATATCTAGCTAGCTAGGAGGAGGGGTCTATCTCTAGGTTCTTGTTACAGCATCATTCTTTTCATCATTCTCTCACAATAAATTAACAAGTGAACATCTTTTAACCCAGAAATAATTTAAACCAGAAAGACTCAAACTTTTTTTTAATTATGCTTTTACAGACAATAAATGCTAAGCAAGTAACACTAATAAAGTGTCAATACATCATGCCTAAAATTGAATCAGACTACACTTAACAAAAATAATGATATTACTATTGGTCTATGACAATGAGATCCACTGTATTATCATCTAAAAAAAGAAACAAAATGCTGCTGGCCTGGTAAAATTCTGGAACAGGTGATGGTGTTGCTAACACTTCTTAAATTTCACATCATTATATCAGTTTGTGCTACCAAGAGACACACTATATAGATCCAGGAAACAGAGTGTCAAATATTAAGAGTCTTAACTCACCATCACTCCTACTAATGCTCTTGGCAATTATATTTTCTTACGCCATGCCTCTGCATCCTCCACTCTTAGAAATCTTAATTATTTAAGAGGACACTTTTCCAACAGGATGTCTAACAAAATTCCAACTAAACTTTAAACTGCACTTGAGGACTCTAAATTCTATGTACTAAGAAAACAGAAAGCAAGAGGAGAAATTACAATCCTAGCTAGGTCAATTCACTATCTTCACCAAAAGGACATTGATTCCATGTTGCAATGCTAAGCAAGTACAACTAATAAAGTGCCAATACATCATGCCTAAAATTGAATCAGACCACACTTAACAAAAATAAAAATATTACTATTGGTCTATGATGATAGTATCCACTGTATCCAAATATAAAAGTCTATTGTATATTTGTAGATAAAAAATCAGATGATTCAATTTTAAAACAGATGATCCAATTCTCTACTTTTTAGTATTCACTTTCCATACAGGAATTGTAAAAGTATCAGTGCAGGAGTTATGTCTTGAGAAATTATAGTAAGGAGCCTCAAATGATTTGGGGATGAGTATAGAGACCAAAAGAAGTATGTTTAGTGGATCTTAGACTGAAAAATGAGATTTTTGTGGTGTCACTACATGGAACTATGCTTTATGGCACCATTAGGACTGAAGGATTCATTTCCCAGACAATTGCTGAAAGTGGTCATTTCAAAATATTTTCATTAGTAGAAGATCGTTTTTCTGGCTATTACCATTTAAGGCTTCCTAAATTCAAGATTGTTTGGGACTCATGTAAATCACACTCCATTCTCAAGTAGGAAATATATAAGAGTGCAATACAGATCCATAATTTCACTTTGAGTTAGCAGAAGCCTCCTTTGAGATTAGACTGCAACCCCAGATTCTGTGTGCCCAAATGTACTTTCTTCCCTTTATTTCCATTGTGCTGATCTGAAGCACACTAACTTATGGACTTCCAAGATGCCTAGTCATGGTCTTAATCTACCTCCTGGGAAGCCCTAATTAGAAGTCAAATGCATCCTTCATCTACTTCCAGACTTTCTGTTTTCCAGAAGTTCTTGGAAGTCTTTTGTCACTGGATATTACCTCCTCTTTTTATTGTGAATTTTTATCTCATTTTATGCTTCTCTTTTACTGTTACTTTAATTCATTGTCAGTAAAATATACTTGTATATATTTTTTTAAAGAGAGAGGAGAGAGAAAGAGAGAGAGAGAGAGAGAGAGAGAGAGAGAGAAAATTTTTAATATTTATTTTTTAGTTATTGGCGGACATAACATCTTTGTATGTGGTGCTGAGGATCCAACCCAGGCCGCACACATGCCAGGCGAGTGCGCTACCCCTTGAGCAACATCCCCAGCACCAGACTTGTATATTTGAAGATCCAGATCTCTAAATAAAATGGTTAGCTTAGTTTATGGGCTTATAATACACAATCAAAAATTCAATACATTTTAATATGAACTTAGATTCATGAGTAAAATTGGAGGAAATAAAATAGGCTTCATTAGGATGTAATTCTGCACTACAAAATTTCATTGTTTTTGACAAAGGATAAAAATTTTGGAAGATAACATGACAACTCAAAAAAGAATCACTATTTTTTATATATAGTTGTGCTTGAAAGAAAATAATTATGTCACCATTAATTGATAATATAATATAAAACAAAAAGCTTTATAACCAAGTTCTGTTTATTTTTGACAAAACATATTTGAAGCAAAAATACCAAATCCATGAATCTCCTCAAAATACTATACAGTGAATAGCATTTCTACACAAATCATATAATTTTTATCATATTATGTAAATTCTCTATACATAGATGTAGAAGTTAAATACACTAATATTATTTCTCAAGGAATATTTATTCTGAAGCACAGTTTCATAAATCTGCAAATACAATTAAATTTTACTTATTATACACAGATCAGTACCTCAAAAATGACCAAATACCTGGATATATTTTCTTTGACAGATTTTTATTTCCTAGACAATAAGGTCAGCTTTAATATAATATATCTCCTACCTTTTAAGTGACACAGAATTTTTAAATTTTAAGTAAACTTCTCCTATAGGCTCAAAATTTGCCATATAACTGTGGTACTAATGCATTAGTGATGGATGCTACAAGAAAATTTCTTAGTTTTTTTAAGAGAATTTTTTGAAATGAAATACTATATCAACACATGATCCTTCAAACAAATTATGATAATGCATGCACAGAAATAAATTTGGAATAAAAAAGGTATTAATATATATATATATATATATATATATATATATATATATATATATATATATATATTACAGGACTTTGAAAACACATGATTTGGACCTATAAGACAGTTATGTTACTTTGTAATTGTAGGATTTTTATAGCTGTGTGAGGAGTTTTAGGTCTATGTTTTTGTTTTGTGATCTTATGTGCTTCATTTATTCAGATGTATTAATGTAATATATGCTTATATGAGTCATATGCATCTTTCTAATTATAGAATATATTTTCAGAAACTCTTGGTAATCATACAGTTTCTAAATTAGAGAGCAATTACTATTCAAGCTAAAAAATGCAAAGTGGCTTAAAGAACTCATCCCAGAGTCCAGCCTTAGAGTTTTCACATTGTTGATGATCAATAAATTTATATGTTTCATAAAGTTAAGATCTGTTTAATCTTAAAGTAAAGAAATAAGAAGCCAGAGAGGTGCTTCTTCACAGATATCAAGCTGTCATTACTGGGAAACCAAGAAGTTCTAAAGGGCAGTCTGTCCCTCTGATTGAGGTAGTTATGTAAAATTCAAGTTCTGCTTTTCTTCCCCACAACTTTGGCTTTTCTGTGTCATCTTGTTCTTTGTGTTTCAGTGACCAAAGAATGAGATAGGTTCACAATTATTTGTTTATGCTAAAGACAAAAAACAAACAAACAAACAAGTGAAAAAAGAACTAAAAAACAGCTGAGTTTGTGAAAACATCAGAAATTTAAGTACAGTGATTAGGATAGGATGAGATTCCACTGACCTAAATGTTCCTTTAAGAAAAATTAGAATCAGACATTTCCGTTTTGACAGAAATGGGAAAGGGCATATATGTATGTATACAGTCACATATATATATATATACACACATGAAACTAATACATAAAGAAAGAATGAACACAAATATTCCTCCTCTAAACTTGGAAATTATATTCCTGTGTATTTTTAATCCAGGAATGGGAAATTACTAGTACATTCATTGATTTTAAAAAATATTCAGTGTGCTTTCAAACCCTTTTATCATGATCCTCTTATTTGTCATTTTCTAAGTTAAAGAGCAGGGTGTGGAAATTTTTAATCTTTTGAGTTAAATTGGATCCAAAGACTTTATGATAAATATAAGTAGTTTATGGCATTGTGATATTGTCCTCTATGAAATGAAGTTTTTAACATAGAATATCATTTAATTCTAAAATTTAAAAAACTTATAATTACTCAAATTATAGAATTCATATCAATAGTAGTTCTATTTTAATTTATAATATTACAAAAGCAAGTTTATAAATAAAAAATGCTAAGTTACAGATGGGAATATGGCTCAGCGGTGGAGCACTTGACTAGCATGTGTGAGGTCCTGAGTTTTATCCTCAGCACCACATAAAAATTAAATAAAATAAAGGTTTATAAAATATCAAGGTAAAACTCATGTCTTCTTTTATAATATGTATACAAATAAGTAATTTAAAAAATCTCTAGATGACATTCCATATTTAAGTTGTATCACTAGAACTCATTAAAGTTAGAACAAATGGAAAACTAAAATTAATCATTTTTCCCTATTAAAAAATGACTCATTTTAGAGGATATAAATTAAAGAAGCAAACGTTGTTAGAACAAAATATCCTCAGTGAACTATACAGAACACAGTTTTCTGGATTGAGAAAAACTGTTGGAGCTGAAATCTCTCTTCTGAAGAGTTAATAAAGTACCAAAAAATTTAAAAAAGGTATTTTAAGAGAGATTTGGAAACTTAAATTAAATGGTAATAAAATAAAATAGAAACTGTAACATCTACATGTAATTTTCCACATTGTTGAATTTAAAGTAGTTTGAAAGCTGCAAAAAAAAATTATAAGAAATGACAAAGCATGAGACCTCCAAATCCATGTGCAAGAGAAATATAAAAGAGGAGAAGGGCATAAATAGATGAACAAGCATATGTGTGATAAGGCAAGGCACATATGGGGAGGAGGAAGCCCTGGGCTTCATGTGCCATGGAAAAGTTTGTCCTCTAGGCCAGCATTCATCCTGGCCCAGCCACTCCTCTGCCTTTGCTGAAGTGGGTTGTGCCCTATTTCCTTGCATGGCATTGTCCATTGATCACCAAGAAACCACCTGGAATTTTCTCCTCTATATACACTTATTCTCTGAAAGTATTGTGGGGCGAGTTGTGGCAGAGGGGTTGGCTTGTTTCCCCCCAGCTTCATGAAGTCTTCTTTTGTTTGGAGACACCGAGAGCTCTTTGGAGAGTTACACAAGTACAGACACACACCTAGTTTTCCTGTGGACTTGATGCACAACATTGAGCAGGTGAATTCACTCTCTTTGTCTAAGTTTCCATGATTTTTAATAGAAAAGTGATTGCATCCCTAATTATGAGCATTAGAGTCAATTACCCTGATACCTGAACTTTAGCTCCAGTCAATGAAACAAAAATCTCTGGGGAGTACTCTCAAGCATTAAATCTATGAAGCTTGCAGGAGGTTCCTAGATTTTATGACTAGTATAAAATAAATGTTAATGGACCAAGGTCTTGAGTACATATCATACATTTGTGTTCTGGCTTTTATATATTTATAAAGGCTTAAATAGTTTCTTTTTTTTTGGTACTTGGAATTAAACTCAGAGGCACATAACCCCTGAGTCATATCCCCAGTCCTATTTTGTATTTTTATTTATAGACTGTGTCTCACTGAGTTGCTTAGCACCTCAATTTTTCTGAGGTTGGCTTTGAACTCACAATCCTTCTGCCTTAGGCTCCCAATGTGCTGGGATAGCAGACATGTGCCACCTCTCTCAGCTTGAATTGATCTTTAGTTTCTTTACTACTTATTAATCTTTAAGATGGGGCTAATGCGACTTGCTTCCCAATACTATAGTGAGAATTAAATGAAGTCATAGATGGTTGGCACTTAGTGCCTATTGAGTGCTCCATAAGCTAGGGGCCATGACAGGCCTTTGTATTTTTGCTTTGTGGGCACCCAGCTTTAGCTCTTTTTGCAAAGCCTTGAACAACTTAGCAAAACCCTGTTTCAAAAAAATACAAAAATAGGACTGGTGATAAAGATGTTTCTCAATGGTGAAGCATGCTGAATTTCAGTCACTGGTACCAAAAATGTCATTTAATTTAGGTCATTGTAATTATTGTATTAGTATGTTCATTTGTGACCTAGACATATATGGGCATAACATCATTGACCAGTCTCATTTCTCAGTGCCTGAATCTTCTCTCTAATCCTCTCTTCCATCAGTTTAAACTCAAATATTCTTTCTCCATTTTTTTGAGATTCACTTCTTTTTTTCTTCATTTTTCTTTTACCTTTCATATATGAGAGAAAAGACTTGACAATTGACTTTCTACATCTGATTTGTTTCATTTAATTTGATGTTCTCCAGATTCATTCATTTTCCACAAATGATATAATTCTATTCTTGCTTATGACTGAGTAGAATGAGTAAGCTTGTGAAAATATATGTAGATACTATTTTCTGGGGATGTCACCTGCCAGCACAGAGAAGCTTCAGTGTCGAAGCTCAGCCTGCCATTGTGTGAACCAGGGAATTAAGATGCAGGAAGCAAAAGGTCAATTTTGAGGTCTTCCAATCTGTGGCTCTGACTACTTGTACATGCACCAACCAGCCTGGTAACTTCCAGAGTGTCCTTCATTGTCTGCATTGATGACTAACCTGTCTTAGTGGTCTGTTTTCAGTACAGTTTTGTTCTCAAGAGGAGGGAGTCAATGTGAAGGTAAAATCTCCTGATTCTCTAAGTGTCAGATGTAGGATTTGGCTCCTTCCCTCAATTCTTTCCCTTGTGTCTACTCATAAAACTGCCTTTATCTGCTTTACATTAGTCCTCTCCTCATGTGGTACCTTTGTATTCATTCTGCCCTGAACTCTGGTTAGGGGTAGAGAATCTAGAGTCAGAGCAGACCTGGGCCCACTGGCCACATGAACTTAATTATTTTATTTATTTTATTTTTTACTTTTAAAGGATTCATATTTCCCATGTTGCGAAGTGCGGTTGATAGCTGGTAATGGTGACACTTAATGACATCAGGAGCAATTGATGACCATGTTCTAGACTATTGTTTTTGAGAATTTTATCCCTGACCTCTTCAATGGCAATAAGAACTCCATGAGTTGAAGCCATGTTTATACCCATGTTGCAGGACAGGAATACTCAGCTGTGTTGAGTTAACTTGCTTAAGGGCACACAGCTAGCAAATGGCAGCTTCATTGTTTCTGTAGGAACAGAGGAAAAAATGCACAGATGAGCATGGTAAAGTGTTGGCACATAATGATCAGGTCATAAAGTAGAAAAATGATGTACAAGTGCAATGGGAGGCCTGGCTCTAACCAGGATACAGGCAGGGCAACTGAGGAGGTAAGAGCAGAGTCCAGAGTGCAGGGTAGAATGAGGCTTCATTCCTATTTTAAAGAGGTAGTTTAGATTGTTACACCACAGGAGGCCTGCACCTGCCTTGCAGGGATGGGGCCAAGTTGGTGGTTCCCAAATTTAACATGTAGAAATACAGAATATGAGGATTGGGCTTGGTGAAAAGCCCCAAGCTCCTTGCTGTTGTATGTGCATGTACATAGGCACAATACACGGCGGGATGCCTAGAGAGTTTATAATCTACCATAGATTATTATATCAGCTTGATGAGAGTAAGGAAGTACACCATCTCTGTCCTCACAGGATAAATTGAGAAGTTTCTTGGCAGCTTTCTTTAATAAATGACAATAATTCTATTCCATGACTTAATTACCTGCAAGACCCCACCTTTTTCTGCCTAGGCTCATGATAAACTACCACGATATTAAAATACATACTCACACAGGGTCTAGGACTCGTCACTTTCCCTGAAGTGTGTATAGCCAAGCTTCTGAAACCTGGATCTGAAAGTAACTGTCAAGTCCTCTCTGTGTTCTTGGCATTAAATTTTTAAAGAATTCTTCAGTGTATATTAATAGTCATATCTGTGTATTCACCAGGCTGCTCACACTAGATAAGAATTGGCCCCTGCCCTTGTAAACTCCAGTCTAATGGAGAAAGCATAAAACTCACGTTGTCCCTTGCTGTGCTGGCACTAAACATTGCATATGAATCCTGTGATTCTTTATTGCCAATTACTGGTCAGTAAATGTTACATCACAGCAAGCATTGCTACTTTAGATAAACATTTTGTTCACATTGAAAACAAGATCCTGGAAATCATGAAAGCTTAAGAAATTAATTAGTCACAGAATAGTATGGTTAATGCTTGGGTTTTCAGACTCTTAACTTGATATTTGTCCTTTTATTTAACTCTATGTTTTGAACATGGTTTTCATTTATGTGGCTCAAATATAAAGCCATGTTAAAATACACTGAAGACTCACCTATATTCCATCCCCACTAATTTTTAAACATTGGCCTTCATGAACAACTTATTTAATTGTTTCTAGTATATATTCTTACTGTTCTTGTTCTGGTAGGAGACAATAACAATAATATGTTGTTATGTAAATTTCTTTGTTACCCAAAAGAGAGTGCTCCTGTATATCCTGCTGCCCCTTATTTTTCACTCAATGAAACAACCTGGAAAACACTCCACATATGAAATAATCTAACAAATGATGGACATTTGGGCTATTTCTGAATTTCATTTTTTAACAATATTTTTGTATTGAATAGCTCTGGGAATCTATTTTATATTCTTTCAAATGTACATTCAGTATTCAGTCCTGCAAGAATTATTAGTTTATCAATGGCTATTTTTTTTTTACTTTCAAATAATAAAGCCCAATTTACTGGAGGGTTGCAACATTTATATTTCTCCCAGCAGGTATACAAGTTCATGCTTTCTGTAGATGCCCCATATACAGAGGCCACATTTTGGATATTCTGTGCACTATCACAATATGCTTGTAATTTATTTTTTTTCTGAGAGAACCATTTCCTATTTCTGTTATTTTTTTTCTTGTTACGTATGATTGATACCATGTCATGGTTACAGAAGAAAACAGCAGTTTCCTACTCTAAAAAACCCATGGCTTGGTGAGAGTCCAATTCTGAAACCAATAATTTCTTCCCAGTACAAAGATCACCAAGTATACAATGCATTTTGGTATTTTGTGTCTTCCACCAAATTGATCTATGTAATCTAAGTCCTTATACCTATGGGCTGAGAGTTTTAAACATTGTTTATTTTAATGTTCATGTATTTAATAGTGATAACATCATTTATTTTTTAGATTTTATCTATTTATTTACATTTAGAAAGACCCAAGGACATGAGCCTTAGAAAAGAGACTTCCTGGAACACCCCCAATATTGAAAATAAATGCCTTAGATATTAATACATTGGTACAATTGTTCAGCATACATTAGTAAATATAAGATAATGTTAGGTCACATTGATGATGACAGTAGAAGAGAATAAGAATCAAGCATTTAAGACCATGCAGAGGGCTGGGGATGTGGCTCAAGCGGTAGCGTGCTCGCCTGGCATGCGTGCGGCCCGGGTTTGATCCTCAGAACCACGTACAAAGATGTGTCTGTCCGCCAAAAACTGAAAAATAAATATTAAAAAAATTCTCTCTCTCTCTCTCTCTCTCTCTCTCTCTCTCTCTCTCTCTGCCTCTCTCTTAAAAAAGAACATGCAGAATACCCACAAGGAACAAGGAATCACAGACTCTGCTGTGAGAATTTATGCTTCAACTTTGCCAAGCAGGAGCTTCTGGGGCTGAAGGTGATGTCATAGAGAACACTCAGTGGGCAGATGGTACAAATGGAGAATCACCCCCCAAGAAAATGTGAAAGTAGATTATTAATTTTTATTTGATGTCATCTCCAAAATGCTGAGACAAAAACATCTGTAACTATGAACTCCGTAATTATCAACATCCCTAGATATATTATGGCCATGATACCAATGGTAAAGTTCTTGGGCTATATCTTGTACTAGAAAAGGAATGTGAAATTGCAGAAGGAAATTATGGTGTTATCTGAAATCTCCAAACTTCAGAGGAAATGTTTTTTTTAACTAATAAAATCATATAGTTTGTTGATCTTTTTTATGTTTTTTCATATTCTATATCAATAGTATATATCTTATGAGAAAATGAAGCAGAAACCTTTGTTTCAAATAGTGTCATCTTCATCAATCTCACCCTATCCTATTACAAGGGATATATGTGGATTCACCCAAAACACATTTTTCTCACTTCAGTTATCAAGTCCCTCTAATATCCTCCAGGTGCCATTCCAAAATTATTACCAAATTATGCCTGAATTATATAATCGCAAGTGTGTTCCCACTATACATAACTTTCTTATAGATTCAGAATTACCATATATTATCAAAATAGTTTTTAATATAATCTCATGTTGAGGTTTTTCTGGGGTAGTATGTTACTTTGATTTCATTTTTCTCTTCTTGATTAAGCAGTAGGAACATATTGAAAACTCTACAATTTTCAGTGAATTTAAATGGAAAGATTGCACAATAGTAAAGAATTGCAACCATCTGAAAAAATGAATCTCAATGTAGTAGGTGTGCACACTGATGTATTTTTTCAGTGCTGTCTTTTGACCATTTACTACCTGACCTAATGCCTTTAATATATCATCTAAGATGACACTGAGAAGCATGCCCTCTAAGGTGATATTTTTATTTGTATTTATAATTTTTTATTGAGTTAAAGTGTTACCTTGATGATAAATCTGATCATCCTGTATGACATATACGGAGTCATATTACATATATTCTAGAGGTATTGTGTATGAAAGAAGAACACATATGGATGTGTTTCTGAAATAAAAAGTCCTCAGTAGAAATGCTGGCCATTGTTTTAATTATGCAGTTCCTCATATATGTGATTCAATAGATTTAAATCTTTTATTTTAATAATAGCTACATATGCTTTTGCTTCAAATTGTTTTCGTAAAGTTAAAATATTCTAGCAATATGTGTAGAAAGCTCGTTGGCAGTATTTTAGGCCTGCCTTTGAATCCCCAATGTAGCTATCCACCTTGCATATATGTTATAATTATGACCAGAAAAAATATCTTAAGTGACCAAATTGCAGCTATTGAATATCAGTAGAAATATTTTATTATTGTCTTCTCTTCAGTCATCTGGAATAAAGGTGGTAATTCAAGTCACAGTTTAGATAGACTCAAAGTCATTTCATTGAAAGGTTTTTAATTAAAGATCAAAAATTTGACCCAAGCGTAAAAGATAAACTTCCATAAAATCCCAATATTCATCTGCTTGAAGGAAGCAGAATGTGTTTCTTCAATAAAGAAACCATACATAAAATTGATACAGAAAATTTGATGTTAATCTGATGGAATATTTTCTATAAAAGGTATGTTGTGTTTTAAATCAAGTGTCTAAAATAGTAGGTATGTGTTTTAAATTGTTTCAAGCCACATATTTAAAAACACCAGACATCAGGGCTAAGATTGGGGCTCAGTGGCATAGTGTTTGCCTAGCACATGTGAGAAACTGTGTTCAATCCTCAACACCACATAAAAATAAAATAATAAAATAAAGTGTAAACAAGGTTTGAAAAAAAAATAGCAGTTATCATAAAACCATGTGGATGAGGCTAAATTGTTCCATGACTCTTTAGACCTCTTAGATATAAAAGACATAACAATAAGAGAAACCAAAATAGTGAAACATTTATGAACATAGAATACCATTTTAAAATCTGAGGTAATGTAGATATTTGGTTAAAACATCAAAGTGTTGATTTCTGTTTATTTTAATTTTTAACTGGAATCTACTATTTGTACTTGGATATGAGACCCAGTATTGTAACTCAACTTGTGGATATAGTGTGTAATTATCAGATCAGGGTAATTTTTATCTGATTAAAATTATTCTTTGTTTAAAATCTGCAAATTTCTTGCTATTTTGTTTTGTTTAAGAAGTTATTATAGAACATAATCACCTTATTGTGCTTTAAAACCTAAGACTTACTTTCTGGTCTTAACTTTTTTTGACACTTCTTACACAAAATAAGTCTCTTTCTCATTCTTATCATAAATCTGGTTAGCATTTCTGTTTTCAGTTTCTGTGTAATCAACTTTTCAGATTCAACACATAAATGCCACATGCAGTATTTGTGGAAAAATAAATGTCATTACTAGGAAAAATAAAATATTATCCTCGATAAATAATTTGAGAGATTGGCAAAATTCTCTGCATTCACTCATTCAGTGTTTTGAACTTGTCTCTAATAATAAATTTGGAAAAAGAATAAAATATATAAATCAAATATCCATATGTTTTCAAGATTTTATGGGTCACAATTGGTCAATGAGAGTAAGTTTTGTGACATTTATTTTTATAAAAAATGGCATATGCTAATTCTTACAAATTTATTTATAATAAATGTATATATTATATGTAAGTTTTTGTATTGTGAATTTAAATAGATCCATATTTCTATGGAATAAATAACTTTAAAAATTGTATTAGATTTGGCTCAGTAACACAGGCCTGTCATTCCAGTGAATGTGGAGGCTGAGGCAGGAGTATTGAGAGTTCAAAGCCACATAATTAACTTGGTGAAGTCCTGAGAAACAATTTAATCTTGTATCAAAATAATAAAAAAAAACAAGAATGAAAAGAGGACCCACACTCAGTGCTATACACCAGTAATCCCAGTGGCTCAGAAGGCTGAGGCAGAAGAATTATGAGTTCATAGTCAGCCTCAACAATGGTGATAAACTAAGAAAATTAGTGAGATTCTAGATAAAATATAAAATGAGGCTGGTGATGTTGCTCAGTGGTGGAATATCCAAGAGTTAAATCTCAGAAGGGCCAAATAAAATAAATAAATAAAAAGTGCTGGGGATGAGTGGGCCTGTGGTTCAGTGGTAATAAAATTGAATTGCATGGCATGTGTGAGGCACTGGGTTTGATTCTCTGAACCACATATAAATAAACAAAATAAAAATCTATCAACAAAGAAAAAATATTTTAAAAAACTGGAAGTGTGGGCTGGGGATGTGGCTCAAGCGGTAGGGCGCTCGCCTGGCATGCGTGCGGCCCGGGTTCGATTCTCATTCGATTCTCAGCACCACATACCAACAAAGATGTTGTGTCCGCCAAGAACTAAAAAATAAATATTAAAAGAAAATTCTCTCTCTCTCTCACTCTCTCTTTAAAAAAAAAAACTGGAAGTGTATCTCATGGGGTAATCACCCAAATGCACTCACCCTCTACCCCTTCTTCACCTGGGATGCCCACCCTGACACATGTGAAAGAACAATATCTCAGCCTGGCCACCTATCCATCAGTTTTTCTTTAACAGCCCATGAGGACATATTCCTCACTTGATGCCCATCCTTTCACGCCACTGTGTGACTATGCACTGGGCCTACACTAAGCCACCTGAGCACAACTGTTTCTTAAGGTCCAGGTGCACATATCCCTAATTCACTCCACTGGGACGTTATATTTTATAAAATGGGTTTCTAATAATTCAAAATGACAGGTTTAGGGCTGAAAGTACAGTTCAGTAGTAAAACGAGTGTTTCCCATGTGCCTGGCTCTGGGTTCCTCTGCCACACGATCAGCGTGAGCTTCATGAAAGAAGATTCAGTGCATAATAAATTGCTAGAGAGTTTTAAATTAAAGAGACAGACTCTCATATCTTTAATGCAGCTCCGAGATGGCTTCTTCTAGCTCCCGCCTCAAGCCACCTAATCTGTTGGTGAGGTTTACAGAAGAGACTAGTGAGAGAGGAAGAGCATGCCAGGGAGTGAGCTTTTATTGGGCAAAAAAAAAAAATTCAAGGGAAAATCCCAGCCAATGAAAGATAAGGGGGTCATCATCTCAAGGTCAGGGCTGGCAATTGGGTCTTCAGGTCAGTGGCCAGGCACACCTCTGCATGGACAAGCCCTCGGAACTGGGAAAAGGTGGGGAAGGCTTTTTAACACAGGTTAAAGCGCCTCTCACCCAGGCAGGGAGGTAACTCAAATCACATGTAAGGATGGCCTCCCACAGGATCCAACTGGGTCTTGGGTCCAACTGGCAATTGGGTCTTCAGGTCAGTGGCCAGGCACACCTCTGCATGGACAAGCCCTCGGAACTGGGAAAAGGTGGGGAAGGCTTTTTAACACAGGTTAAGCGCCTCTCACCCAGGCAGGGAGGTAACTCAAATCACATGTAAGGATGGCCTCCCACAGGATCCAACTCCAGCATGTAAAAAAAAAAAAAAAGCCAGGCAGGCCTGGTGGCACATGCCTATAATCGCAGTGACTATAGAGGCTGAGGCAGGAGGCTCAAAAGTCTAATGTCAGCTTCAGCAATGTAGTGAGGCCCTAAAAATCTTAGAGAGACACTGTCTATAAACTATAAAAATGGTTGGGGATGGTTGTTTAGTGCTTAAGAAATCCTAGATTCAGTTCCCACAACCAAAAAACAGAACCAAACTCAAACTAAAAATGAAAAACAAACTGTATTTCCCAATATTATTTGCAGGTAGGCGTCTCTATGATTCTGTGCTGGCCAATGAGATATCAGTGGAAGCCCCCTCTTAGATCTTTGTTTTTCTCCTTCTTCCCTTTCCCCTGATTGCTGTATTGAATGGATTGCAGAATGAAAAACAGAAAGGGTTCTGAGGCATGATGGTGCAGCTGGATAGCCATAGCAGCCCAGACTGCCAACCACTGGGCTTTTTGATTTTCAAGTAAAAGAAAATCTTTTTCAGTATTTGATGGGTACATTTTTCTCACAGTGGAAAGACAGATGCATTGATTTTTCTCCTTGTTCTACTTTCTGTTCATTGTCCTCAGGTTCAGGAACAATGCAGGTCAAAAGAACCAGCCATCTTTGTCACCAATTCTTTTTCAGATCTCTGGGGATGAAGTGTAAGTACAACACAAAACCTCTACAGTACCTAATCTGAGCCCTTGGGACAGAGTTAGTCCTGATTAATCTCCAGGATCCCTCACATGTCCCAGAATGTTCACAGAGAGTGAGTATATTTCCTCTTGTTGCCAACACTCAAGTCCAAAATCCCAGGACTCCCATGGCTCTCCTGAGAACTGTTCCACAACAGACTAACACTGGTCCCAATCTCAATTCCTGCACTGATGGGACATTGGAAAAGTGATTTTTAGCAAGCCCTACTGTTCCCAATTTTGAAGTGGGTCTTCTCCAAAAAAAAGTCTTGAATCTAAATGAACACAGAAGGAAGAAGCCAGGGTCCAAGGACTGAAGATGAACCCTGCCTCCAGAAAAATCTAGGATTTTAAAAGATCCAATTAAAGTGAGGTGGCTGGTAAAGTATAGACCTTGACATAAAACAATAGCCTGAGAGCAAAATGTCAGATGTGGGCAAAGACGTATGTGTGAGAGACTGATGTTTCACGCCTCCACAACAGGTAAAAATGAATGCTAAAATTGTAATATGTAACATAAGAAAAAGGAACCACATTTTTTTCCTTTTTTTTTCTTTTTTACTTCTTTTCTTTCTTTCTTTTTTTTTTTGTACAAGTGTTTGAAACTAGGGGAACATAACCACTGAGCCTCATCCTCAGATTTTTCAATGGTATTCTTTAGCTTTGAGACACATTGTTAATCACAATATTGGGGTATTCTTATATCAAATGAGCATTTTGATCACAAAATAAATATGTCATGTTAGCAACTACTTCTTTTTTACTGATTTTGTTTTGTTTTCTTTCCATAAATTCAAGTGAAAATGCTGTTTTTTATATTTAATAACTTTTTTATAATTTTAACCATTATTTTATTTTATATATTTTTTTGTTTTTATGTGGTGTTGATATAACCCAGCACTTCGTGTGCACTAGGCAAGCACTCTCCCACTGAGCCACAAACCCAGTCCACATTTAACCTCATTTTAATTAAATTATTTTCTTTCTTTCTACCCATCCTTGTTTTTTTATTCACCCTCCAATCCATGTGACTAAAAAGTCCTGGGAAATGATACTGCCTAATGTTAATTCTGGTGTTTGGGGCACTGGATTTTGGCAAGATTTCCACGTCTTGCCCAGTTTTGCAGCATTCTGCTATATATTTTGAATTCTTTATAGAAGCCTTTAGCATTTTTTTAGAACAATGATATAAGTTTCCCAAAGTATGGCACTATTTTTGAAAGGTTTGGAGATATTGAATGACATGATGAGAAAAGCACCTGGAATATTGTGGTTGTGTGATTCTGAGAAGACACAAATTTCTTTGTGAGATCACAAATGGTGTTCTTACCTAGAATGTCCTTTCCTTTGCTCTTTATCATACTTTAATTTATCCTTTAATACCTAGTTGAATGTGAAGAATTTGTATTCCCAGCCAATACTTATACCCAGCCTACTGGACCCCTTCTCTTTGTTGTTTTGCAGCAACAAAGCAACAGCAGGAAGGCTTTCAGTGTGCTCATATAGAAATGGGGTTCAGTGAGAACTATAAATGGGTTTTGGCCACTGAAATCACATGGCAAAACCCAGCTCCTGGTTTTATTAAACTTTTCTGTCAGATTCCTTGACCTCCCCAGTGTCATTTTTTTATTTTAAACAAACATACAGCCACACACAGATATATATATATATATATATATATATATATATATATATATATATATATATATATATATATATATATCTGTGTGTGGCTGTATGTTTGTGTGTGTGTGTGTGTGTGTGTGTGTGTGTGTGTGTATGGAATATTACTCAATTCTAGAAATAATAAAATTATGCCACTTGCTGGCTTATGTAACTTGATAATACCATGCTAAGCTAAATAAACCAATAGCAACATTTCAAAGGGTTAATATTTTATCTGATGTGCAGATGCTAATTCACAATGGAAGGCACTAGGGAAGAATAAATACACTTTGATTTATAGAGAGGTTAGTAAGGGAGGGAAAGAGGTATGCAGTTTTGAAGGATCATCAAATGGATCAGATATTATTACCCTGCATGCTTATACAATTGCATGACTGGTGTAATTCTGCATCATGTACAAAAAAAATGTGAAGTTATACTCCATTTATGTATGCTGTGTCAATGCATTATACTGTTATGTATAGCTAATTTTAACAAATGCCAAAAAGATAGAATAAAATAAATTACAAAATACAAGAATGAAATCACTGTTTTACTGAAATATAAAGCAACATATAGACCAATGCACAGAAAAGAGAACAAAGATAAGCCCAGACATTCACTGCACACTCATCTTTGAGAAGGGGTCGAATAATACAGAATAATAAAGGATAGTTAGTCTCTTTAACAGATGGTGCTGAGGACACTCAGTATCTGCACAGGAAAAAAAGAAAACAAAAACTTATCTTACATCACATCAAACATCAACTTAAAGAGGAGAAAATGTAACAGTGAGAGGTGAACCTGTATAATTCCTGGAAGAGAGTACTGGGGTCCCATTTACCAATCTCTTCCCATCCTACTAAGGTGACAAATATGATCACTACACAGTGTTATATGTATTAAAATATATTGCTATACAACACAAGCTGATGAAGTTGCTATTTTTAAATCTAAAATAGAAAAAAAAGAAAGAGCATAAGTTTGTAAGCAAAACGTACAAAGAAAACACAGAAGAAACACTTTAAAAGATTGCTCTAGGTAATGGTCCTTTGGCTATGACAATAAAAGGACAGGGAAGAGAATCATAAACAGAAGTATAATTCCATTAAACCAAAAGCTTCTGCACAGCACAGTAAAGCATGAACAGCAAAGAGATTCAACTGTTGAAATGAGAGAAATGACTGACACATCACCTGAGAAGAGTATAAAATCTGAAACACAAAATATCTCTATGAAAAACATTTAAGTGAGCTGGGTAAAGTGGAACATACCTTGAATATCAGTGATTTGAGAAGCTGACGTGGGAGGAACACAAGTTAAAAACCAGCCTCATCACGTTAGCCAGGTCCTAAGCAACTGAGTCAGACCCTGACTCTAAATTAAAATAAATAACTAAATAAATAAAAAAAATCATGTTGCACAGTAAGGCCTTAATCCACATTGGTTAGGTGTGTTATGAAATGTCCTAATGACCTATAAAATTCAAGAGACAATTCTTATGGTCCTATATGAAAACACCAAGTGTAAGATATTGAAAAGTACTCTTGTCATATCTGCCTTAAGTCTTTTCATTGGTAATTGTCAGTGCCTGTGGTTATAGTATCTATTATCTGAAGTAGGATTGGGAGAGGACTTCATTATCAATTATTCCAAGAAAATTAAGAGATTGTTTCACTGTGATATATTTGTTTTGTCAATTAGAGGATATGTAGTTTCAAAACAGATCACATTTTTCCCAAGAGTCTTCCCTATTTTGCATATTGCTCATTTGGATTTCTTGGTTCTCAATGCAAAGAGAATATGAACTCATAGAAAATAATCTATCTTATTGTATGACTATCACATGTCTTGCACTGTGGTAGTCATACAATAAGATAGATTATTAAGGGAAGCACTAAGAATGTTTCTATGAATGCAAACATTCATGTGCGCGCACACACACACATGCCTATTGCCTCCTCTCGTTCTTGTCTATCCATCTCTCTCTCTCTCTCTCTCTCTCTCTCTCTCTCACACACACACACACACACACACACACACACACACACACACACACACAATTGTGAATTGTGCCGCTATGAACATCGATGTGGCAGTATCCCTGTAGTAAGCTCTTTTAAGGTCTTCAGGGAATAGTCCGAGAAGGGCAATAGCTGGGTCAAATGGTGGTTCCATTCCCAGTTTTCCCAGGAATCTCCATACTGCTTTCCAAATTGGCTGCACTAGTTTGCAGTCCCACCAGCAATGTACAAGAGTACCCTTTTCCCCACATCCTCGCCAGCACTTGTTGTTGTTTGAGTTCATAATGGCTGCCAATCTTACTGGAATGAGATGGTATCTTAGGGTAGTATTTATTTGCATTTCTCTGACTGCTAGAGAAGGTGAGCATTTTTTCATTTATTTGTTGATTGATTGTATGTCCTCCTCTGAGAAGTGTCTGTTCAGGTCTTTGGCCCATTAGTTGATTGGGTTATTTGTTTTCTTATTGTTTAATTTTTTGAGTTCTTTGTATACTCTGGATATTAGGGCTCTATCTGAAGTGTGAGGAGTAAAAATTTGTTTCCATGATGTAGGTTCCCTATTTACCTCTCTTATTGTTTCTCTTGCTGAGAAAAAACTTTTCAGTTTAAGTAAGTCCCATTTATTGATTCTTGTTATTAACTCTTGTGCTATGGGTGTCCTGTTAAGGAATTTGGAACCCAACCCCACAATATGTAGATCGGAGCCAACATTTTCTTCTATCAGGCACAGAGTCTCTGATTTGATATCTAGCTCCTTGATCCACTTTGAGTTAACTTTTGTGCATGGCGAGAGGAGGGGATTCAGATTCATTTTGTTGCAAATGGATTTCCAGTTTTTCCAGCACCATTTGTTGAAGATGCTATCCTTCCTGCATTGCATGCTTTTAGCTCCTTTATCAAATATAAGATAGTTGTAGCTTTGTGGATTAGTCTCTGTGTCTTCTATTCTGTACCATTGGTCCACCCGCCTGTTTTGGTACCAGTACCATGCTGTCTTTGTTACTATTGCTCTGTAATATAGTTTGAAATCTGGTATCGCTATACCGCCTGATTCATGCTTCCTGCTTAGAATTGCTTTTGCTATTCTGGGTCTTTTATTTTTCCATATGAATTTCATGATTGCTTTATTTATTTCTACAAGAAATGCCGTTGGGATTTTGATTGGGATTGCATTAAACCTATAGAGAACTTTTGGTAATATTGCCACTTTGATGATGTTAGTTCTGCCTATCCATGAACAGGGTGTATTTTTCCATCTTCTAAGATCTTCTTCTACTTCTCTCTTTAGGGTTTTGTAGTTTTCATTGTATAGATCTTTCACCTCTTTTGTTAGGTTGATTCCCAAGTATTTTATTTTTTTTTTTTAGGATATTGTGAATAAAGTGTTTTTCCTCATTTCCATTTCAGAAGTTTTGTCGCTGATATACAGTAATTCCTTTGATTTATGCATGTTAATTTTATATCCTGCCACTTTGCTGAATTCACTTATTAGATCTAATAGTTTTTTTGTAGACCCTTTTGGTTCTTCTAGGTATAGAATCATGTCGTCCGCAAATAGTGATAATTTAAGTTCTTCTTTTCCTATTTTTATGCCTTTAATTTCTTTCGTCTGTCTACATCCCATTTTTAGAGAAGGAACAATAGAGCTAGGACTGTTTCACTAAGAATTCCTGATCTCAGGATGTTACATTCCAGCACATTCTACAGTAACTGTTGATAACTATAAACAGGAAAGTGGGAAGAACTGAGTTTGTCCAAAGCCACCACTGGGTCTGTTCATGTTCACTCATCCATTTTTAGTTTGATTACAGCATTCTTCCCTTTAACCATTTAATTCACACTCAGAGATGAAATTTCCACAGGACCTCAATTTATGTCTTTAGAAATGTTCTCTTGGAATATAAACATGATTTTCTGAGAAACTAGGAAAATGTTGGATTTATGATTACCCAGGGTTGCACCAGAGTCTTGGGTTCTGATCATATTTTCTTTTTTTTTGAAGTCTCTCTCATGACATCTTTAGTGTGTTATCTGACATCAAGAAGTTTAGAATACTGTTTTCTTATTTCCCCATCTTTTCTTTCCTCTATGGCTCTGTCGTTCCCTAAATTTTCCTTTCTCTTCCCATAGACATAGATAGACACATAAATACATACACACAAACAGGGCTGGGGATGTGGCTCAAGCGGTAGCGTGCTCGCCTGGCATGCGTGCAGCCCGAGTTCGATCCTCAGCACCACTTACAAACAAAGATGTTGTGACCGCCTATAACTAAAAAATAAATATTAAAAAAAATTCTTTCTCTCTCTCTCTCTGTCTCTGTCTCTCTCTTTAAAAAAATACATACACACGAACAAAAGAGTGATGATGGTGTAGATAAATCTCAATGGCTACTACAGAGTTACAGGGCTACTGAGAATTAGTAACTTTGGCAGACCAAACCTGATAGGAATCAGATGAAGGCAGTGATTATTTTCCTTAGGAAAAAGTTGATTTGGTGTGATCCCTTTGTAGAAAGCAGTTTTGGGGATCCCTTCAGAGAAGAAACACTTTGAACATATTTGTCTATTTCTCATTTTCTGTTTCCCCATTGAATGGCCTTTGTCCCCAGAAGTCTTAGTGCAACAGACCCCGGACGGCATAGGTCATATTTAAATCTCAAGGTAGAACTAGAGGGGTAAATTAAGCTATCCAATAAGCACTAAACTTTTCTCATAAAAAATGGACATTTTCAACAGTTACTTCACAGTATTCACACAAATTACTTAGCAATTTCAAAGTAAAATTAGAAGAAGTTTTTCTGTTACAGTGGCACATGCCCATAATCCCAGAGACTGGGGAAGCTGAGGCAAGAGAATAGCAAGTTCTAGGCTAGCATCAGCATTTCATGAGACCATGTCTTCAAGTTAAAAACAAAACAAAACAAAAAGGTCTGGTGATGTAGCTCAGTGGTAAAGCATCACTGAGTTGATTCCCCAGTACTGAGAAAAATAAAATAAATCAGAAATAGATTCACATTTCATTTTAGTTATGCAATGTACTTCTTCAATAAACAAATATGCATTACTTGGCAAGAATATACAGAGGGCATATTCAGTGATGAACTGATTGTCTATACATCTTGCAGGAAAACAATTTCATACAAAACTCTAGCCTCTATGTTTTAAATGAATCAGGTGATGGAAATTGTAGGGTACCTAACTTTACTCCTTATTCATTCCACCTGGACTATCTTAATGATATGTTAAATTGCAAGTTATTATAGTATTAAAATGAACTTTATTCTTAAACAAAAAATATTCTGTTCCCTATCAAGTCCTGTGTTCTAAATGAATTAGTAATAAACAAAAGTTTACAAGAAAAACACAACCAGAAAATTTACTTTAAACTCCATTACTTATTTTGTTTTATATTTGATAAGCTCCAAGATTCATAATTCAGTTTAATTTTAGACTAACTGTATATTTCTCTAGTACCAAGGAAAGGAATTTTCTAGGTTTTGATTAGTGTGTACTATGACTAAGCCAAATTTTGAACATTAAAATCTGAATGAAGTTACACTACATAGATTTTCTGTGCAATTTCTTACACACTTGTTTGAATATAAAATTGTTTAATAAGAAGCAGCTTAAAATTACCAAAACTATCTTAATACTGAATTCCCTATGATAATATTTCAGCTAAAAATAATTCTTGCAAATATATAAATCTTCTGACTAAAAACATATAACTTAAGAATGAGAGGGCAGAAAAGTAGCAGTTAAGAGCTCATTAATAAAAGTATCTTCTTTTTGGGATATATACTCCAGAAATACATAAAAAAATATTGAAGTTATGATTTGAAAATTTCAAAAACATTGCTGCATATTTGGTATGAGGCTTTGGGGTTTGAATTTCTGTTCTTTTGAAAAAAAATATGTTTCTGTCATATTCTGAGATGGAATTTTTCTTGCATGAAACAAAAAACAGAACTATATTAGATACCCCATTTTGGGAAATAATTTTAATAATAACACCCATGAAATATAAGTAAGTTAAAATATCAACTTGGTTGCCAGTAACTGAAGGTTTTGCATCAGAAGAATCTTTTTTAATAGCAGAGTGAAAATGCATGCATATTTATACACAGTATATGTATGTTTTTCAGACAACAAATCTTCCAGTTTATGCCTTTAAAAAAAACTAAGGTAAATGAATCACTTAGCAAAAGTGAAAAGAGCATACAATTCTTCTATTAACTTTCTATTTGTTTAACCTGGAGGATGCATTTTAATATTTGAGAGAATCTGTCGTTAAGATTAAAATGAGATTAAATTTTATCAGAGAGTTATCAAGGAACTCAGAAAGATACATGTGAGCTACTTACAAACTAGAAAGTAAAATATCTGTGTTAATTTTGCTACTTAAACTTCTATAACAATTCATAAAAATTTATAACCTTTACATCAAGTAACATGATACACAATAGAAACATGAATTATATATCAGAAACTTTGTGGCAAATGTCTTGTTGATAATCAGATGAAACTCAGGTATCTGGTGGCCACTGTCAAAAAGTAATTCCTGCTTACTCTTTCTCTACCTACCAAATCTAATATAAATAAAATTTATTGGTGAAATCTGAGAAGTGTCTTTTTCAGCTCCTTAGCTCTTTTATTGATTGTATTCTTGGGTTTTGGTGTTAAGATTTTTGAGTTCTTTATATATCCTGGAGATTAATGCTCTGATGTACATATTGCAAAAATCTGCTCTCTCTTCATCTCCTTGATTGTTTCCTTTGCTGAGTGGAAGCCTTTTAGTTTGAGTCCATCCCATTTATTAATTCTTGACTTTATTTCTTCCACTTTTTGAAATCTTGTTGAGGAAGTCAAAGCGTCATCTGACATAATGAAAATTTGAGCCTACTTTTTCCTCTATTAGATGCAGGGTCTCTGGTTTAATTTCTAGATCCTTGATCTACTTTGAGTTGACTTTTATGTATTGTGAGAGATAGGGGTTTAGTTTCATTTTTCTGCATATGGATTTCCAGTTCTCCCAGCACCATTTTTGAATAGGCTACATTTTCTCCAATGTATGTTTTTGATGCCTTTTTGTATGGAACATTGTTATGAAAAATTCCAGGGAAATCATTCCCTGATTTTCAGTTCCTATAAAATGAAAGACAGATAGAGGATAAACAACATTTCACAGTTTCCAGCAGACAATAAACAAACAAAGTAACATATATTTTATGCAATAGGAAAAAAATAAGAGATCCCTATTAAGCAGGCCATAAATGTTGTGTCAAAGCAAATACAGAAGCAGTGGAGAACATTCCCTGAACACTGATGAATCCCAAAGGAGTCCTGCAAAGGAGCTGTTAAACAATGTGGCTAAATATTTTTTCTCTCTCTCTTTTTTCCCACCAGTAACAGAGAAACATATAAATCTATAGCAATGTTTCAAAAACAAACAAACAAAAACAGAAAAAAAATCAGAAGGCGACTGGATTTCAAATGCAGTTTCTTGGTGTTGGGGTTGTGGCTCAGCGGTAGAACGGTAGAACGCTTGCCTCACACATGTGAGGAACTGGGTTCAATCCTCAGCACCACATAAAAATAATTAAACAAAATAAAAGTATTGTGACCATCTACAACTAGAAAAGAATTTTTAAAATGCAGTTTCTTTAAGATAAGTCATTTGTGTTTTAATGAAATTTGGGCTTCTGCATTGTATGAAATTTCTTTAATATTGAAACTGTGTGATTAATACATAATATATGGATTATTATCTTACAAAATATATGACCATTTTTTAAAAATGAACTTTCTTAGAGTAACACTAACCTACTAATCTTTTTAAGGGTACTAAATTATATTGCTAAGAAATAGTATAATGTATAAAAATCTTACATACTAAGTATATCTCATTTTATTCCTAAAATTAATTATCAAAAATACTAATAGTGCACATGAACCAAATCCTTGTTAAAATTTTAAATACATTCTTATTTAATCCACTTTCATGATTTATGCATAACAGAAAGTATTAATTAAATGCCATATTGTTATACCCTTTGTTTTAACTGAATACTCTATAGTAATAAGAAAGACACTATTACTAATAATTAATATTTTTTGAATACTTATTTAAGACAGGTAATCTTGCTAAGTATTTAATATGCATTGTTCAACTTAATTTCCATAGCAATGCTATTAAGATAGGCACTATCTTTATTCTCATTTTGCAAATTAAGAGATTTGTGTGACTAATTTAGATGGAACTGGGTTTTAAACCCAAGCCGCCTGAAACCAAACCCACAATTTTAACCACTATTTTTAATGGTAGAAACTGTTATCTCACTGGGCATGGTGTCACACACCTGTAATTCCAGCTGTTGGGGATGTTGAGGCAGAAAGATCACGTGTTCAAAGCCACCCTCAGCAACTTAGCAAGGTCCTAAGCAACTTAGCCAGACCCTGTCTTGAAATAAAATACAAAAAGACTGGGGATGTGGCTCAGTGATTAAATGCCCCTGGATTCAATCCCTAGTACAAATAAAAAAAAAAAGAATGAAGGAAAGATTGAAAGAAACTGTTTTCAAATTATATCATAATAATTTTATAACATGATATGCCCATATGATAATATAAGGGGATTAATTATATCCCAAGCTTTTGAAGAAACATTATTTATGGACATTTGTTCTTTCATGAGTTCCAAATCCCCAAAAGAACTGAGTTGCAAATGCTCATGAAAACCATCATGTTGAGTTTATCTGATCCAGTTCCCAATACAGGAGTGTACACTAAATTCCTCCAAAAGAGAAGATCCCCCTAACCTTTCCAGTGCAGAAAATTTCATGAACACTGAAGAAGTACCCAGCTCTCCATGAGAACAAAAAGAAAGACAGGGAATTCTTGGAATTCTAAATGTGTTATGAGGCATATTTCAGCCATCCTGACATAGGATCTTTTGCTGTGATGTCCATCTTTCAAGATATAAAACTGTCTCAAATAAATATCACTCATAATTTTGATCACTCGAAATTATGGAACAAAATTAAAGAAAAACTCAGTGCTTGAACTGCCCAATAGATGAGGTAAAGCAAACTGCAAAATGCAAAGATGCCACACATGCATTTCAAGAATAGAAAAGCAGTTGGGAAACCATTGCCTGTTGGCACTAAGAGTTATTTCCAGAAAAGATTCTGGTTCTGATTCTTAATTGTACATCAAAATTCATTGATTTCTCGATGCCATGGAGTCACAAATTATCAGACTCTGGAGAAAATAACTGATGTTATGAGAGGTTTTGGTAGTATAAACTAAATTTTATAATCATGTGGGTTTTTTCCTTGCTTCTGTTTTATTTTGATCATGTTGCCAACTAAAATAAAAAAAAGAAAGAGTTATTTCCTCCTAATTATAAAATAGATGCTTTAGTAGAGACATGCTAAATGTAGGTTTTAGAATGCTTATTACAAGTATAAAAATAACCATGTAATTCTTTATTTTATTGTTTTTCATCTTTTCTTATTCACACATTTTACAAGTTTAAAGAACTGCCTTTTTATAGTTTCCCTAGTCTAAATTTCTACACATTAATGGAAATACTAAAACAAAATATAATGATACAAATTGTTCCTAAATAATGCCCAAGAGAGCTCCTAAGAATGGCTTTATCTATTCCTTGCAGACACTGCCTTAACATATCATAAGATGTGAACTCTATTTAGCTGACACTTTGGTGGTGTAAGTGTTTTTTTTACAACTAATCAGCACTAATCAAAGGTGTGTACCATCAGTCAGCTTTAATGAAGCATTAAAATAGTTTAATGGAACTCAGGGTAATTAGAAAGTCTCTTATGCAGTTCATCTACTAACAAGAACATTTTCAGGATTAATAATAATGAAGTAAATTTTCCAACAAAGAATAGACCCTTACTTTACCTCAGCAATCCCATTTGTAAAACTAGAATTGTTTTATGTGTTTCAAGGAGGTGTTGGGTATGATCAATAATTAAAATGTTTTGAAGCATTAATAGCTCCATAGCTGGAATTATAAAAGTCTGGAGTTCTTCCTTAGGGATCAGTCATAATAGAAAAAAGAAAAAAAATAGCTACAGTTTTCCAAAGATTCAAAATTATCTTGAAAAAATCTGGTGTCTTAGAACAACTGTTACCTTAAATATGAACAGTTTTCTAATAAAGCCCATAAGTCTATTAGAACACGAAATAAATAGTACATTAATAGATAGGTTATATATTATATTTTAATATAATAAAATATTATTAATATTATTAATATTATTAATCAAATAATGTTGGTATGACTGATTGTCACCACTGCTTTCACTACTCTTTGAAAATCAACCTAAATGGGAATTTTTAAATAATCTTGGGAGCTCCTGATGCATTGGTAGTGTCTAAGAAATTAATACTCGACTGACTGACTGTTCTGTCTATTCCCCACTTATAAAACCTTTATTGTATTTTTAGATAACAATATATCTATTAAAAATTTAAATCCCCAAGCCTGATGTGTGGGCAATGAAATGATAAGTACTGTGCTGGAACCACACCCTTGGGCCATCTTTCATTCCTGCTACCTGAGATTTAGAGCCTGTAACCTAGCAGCTATTTTCCCAATTGAGTCAACAACCTGGGAGGAATTTCTTCACCATATATGCTGATGGGTAGAGAAATCATAGTTTCTTTGTCTCTGAATGATCTGATTGTTTTTTTTTTTTTAAGTTCTTACTATTCTGAAGAGTTGAGACACTGGTCTTCTAGTGAGAAAATAATAATAATAATAATAATAATAATAATAATAATAATAATAATAATAATAATAATAATACTTTCATTTTTTTTCAAATTTAAACTGCTTCCTCTCAATTTAAAATTTCTATCAATTCATTTCTCAGCTTCCTGTCAGAGTTGGTTTAATCTCCTTGGAAGAGGTTAATATATCAGCTCTTCTGCCCCCTCCATTGTGATTTTTCTTTTTTATTCATAAGGTGGTGCCTGAAGATGGGGAAAAATGTTAGTCTTTTCGTGTCTTTAAGAAGACTAACAAAAGGAAACTTACCTGCCCCAAACTCCTTTGCATTTTAGTTTATCTCTGCTGTTTGGTCCAGTCAGGTGTGACAGGTCCCATCACTGGACCCTGTGTCCTGGACAATTTATCAGGTCTGAAAACCTGCCTGCAGCATTTTATTCATTAGCATGCCATTTCATCAGCATGATCAGTATGACAGTATTCCTAAACTGAAGCACGTGAGACATTCACAGTATCCTGAATAAGACTTTGGGAGTCAGGAATAGTGCCAAAAGCTTTTCTTTCTACCTGCCTTCTCCCATCAGTGCCAGGCTATTTCTTCCACATCATCCACAATACTGAGTCAGACTTCCATTTCAAATTCCCCTAAGCTGATGTGCTTCCCATTATTGATTCAAGGAAGAAATCATTCATTAAGATGCCCATTTTCTTTACTTTCTACTTTGATGGTCTTTCAGAAAAAGCAGAAGCTGAATTAAATTAGTATTTTCCATGACATATATTCTAAACTTCAGTTTCCATACTTTATGATCTAGATCATATAAGGTTTGCTTTTTTTTTCACCCAAGAATTAGAAAAGATAAACATTTGTTTTCTTAGCCATTCTTGCTATTAGAAGCAAACATATGAAAAAGTATGGGAGTAGAAATCTGCTTAAACAATTTACTTCTAAAACAGACAAAAGTTACTAGGGTCACCTCATAATTCCCTCAGCACATTTTCCTGCTTTTGACATAGAAAAACATGGTGATTATAATGAGGGTACACAGTATATCATGATGCTATAAGCTTTACACTACCTTTGAATCTATGTATATGGAAAGAACCCATGGCAATTATTTTTTGGACACAAACTGTTTAGTATTTGAGAAAATGCACTTGTATTTGTGCTATTAATTAAATTTTTTAGTGCTTATATCCAATAGCTATATTGAGTTACACATTTTCCACTTTGCATCTGATCCTTTCTCACTCCTTCAGGTTCTTAAAGTAGAGAAGTTTCATTTAAAATCTTCAGAGAGCAGCTGAAGTAAAATAGCTTTATTTATCATAAAATATTTTATATTTATTTATTTAAAACATATAATTTATAAATTATGTTTTATAAATTTATACATAAACAAAATTATATGTTTTATTTATTTATAAATTTTATATTTACCATAAAACTTTATGTTTTTGATAAATTTAATATATATCTTAGTGAAAACTCTCATCTACTCTAGGGTTCATACTAAGCAAGAGAATTATTAATTAAAACTAAAATTTTAGTATATTTAAAAATAAAATTTCTATGATTTTAAGGCCTTTTATTTCTAAATATTTTTTTTATTGACATTATTTTTTCTGTTTTTGTTGCAGTTGTATTTTACCAGGCCTTGGAACTCCATCTGTAGATTAGTGAGCAGTGAACAAGTTCATGCAGGTTTAAAGGTGCTAGGACACAGAATGGCTCACAGCCGTGCATGCAGCACTTGATCTTACAGTTCAAATATAGTAGCCTGAATTCTCAGTAGTGTTTTATAAAAGCAAATGCTATGGGTGATAATGCACATATAATGCAAATGATAAATAGATTAATGATATATCTGCTTTATTTATGTTTGAATTAATTGACTACAAAAAATATTCTTCATGCAAATAATGAGAACCAAAATTGTCAACAACTACATCAACCTTAAACCATTATTTGTCTACCATTGATAGCCTGGATCATTTACCTCCCATCTGTTTACCTATAAGCACCACTAGGGCAAAAGGACCAAATCTTCATAAGCTGGTTGTCTGGACGGAATATAAAGTTACATGTAGAAGGGATGAGAAAACAGCAGGTTTGGGAGCATGTTTAATCTTGGGTAATTTCATTTGATCTATGTATTGCATTTCCATGTTTAGTGCCAAATTTAATGGATGAATGTCTCTATCCCTGGTGTACAAATGCTGCTACATGGAATACTGACAAACTGCCTGGCTACATTAAAATAACTTGGGAGTTTTACTTTAATTAATTAATTTATATGTATTTCTTATTTTGTTCCCAGACAGCAGTCTTATTAAACATATCTTCAGTGGAACTTTAGAATCAATCAATATTTCTTTCTTTCTTTCTTTCTTTCTTTCTTTCTTTCTTTCTTTCTTTCTTTCTTTCTCTCTCTCTCTCTCTCTCTCTCTCTCTCTCTCTCTCACTCTCACTCTCTTTTTTCTTCTCTTTCATGTCTCCTCCTGTTTTTCTCTCTGTTCTGAAAGAGGACTTTACATTGATCTATATATTATCTCCTACAGATATGGTGTACCTATGTTGCATATCTAAATGCCATTTCAATATAATTTTCAAAATAGGATTTAGTCTAAAAACTTATTCATATTGTCCTTGTAAGTTGCTCTATTTTTGTCTCTAAGCAAATAAATAAGCTGATATTTGAACAAAATTTAAATTTAATTTGTGTATATATGTGTGTGTGTGTGTGTATATATATATATATATATATATATATATATATATATATATATATATATATATAATTAACCCATAGGAGGTACAGCTGACAAGGAGAAGATACTCGTGGGTATAACTGAGCCTGCAATCTGTTGAGAATATAATACAAGCTGGGTGCCATGTTGCAGGCCTGTAATCCCAGTGGTTTCAGAGTCTGAGGCAGGAGTATTGCAAGTTCAAAGCCAGCCTCAGCAAAAGCGATGTGCTAAGCAACTCAGTGAAACTCTATCTCTAAATAAAATACAAAAGATGGCTTGGGATATGGCTCAGTGGTTGCGTGCCCCCCCAAAAGTATATAATACAGCCCAGCTTTATGATTCTTTCTGGCACAACAGTAATTAAGTAAATATAAGCTTCTTAAGGCTTTATTAAGAGCAGATCATTATAAACATTCTGAGAACAAGCTGTTGGAAATTCGTCCACTATAAGAATGAGAGTGTGATGCACAGCCCAGCTCTTGTGTCCTTGGGACTCACTATTCAAACAATATACCTTGAAGATACTCTGAAGTGCAACTCCAGCTCCAAATACTGTAAGTGTGGAATCTATTTTACCTTTAAAGACTGCAGTCCAACTGTGACTCCTACATTACACATTACATCAAAACTACTCAACATGCAAGAGAGAGTTGCTCTCAATGCAAATCACTTTCAAAGTTTTGAGATAACTAGCACTTTGATACAGATTTGTTCAATTGCTCTTGCCTACCATTTTTTTTCAAGTATATTGCTCAGTCCTGGAAAGAAAATGAAAGCAAACAGATATATTTTCTAAATGCATCATTGACACTTTTTTTAGTGAAGGTAGACAATAATCAAAGAAAAATGTATTCAATTTACACAATGAGAGTTAAAATAAATATTACAAAAATATTAAACAAAAAGAGTTTAGGGTTTTATAAAATCATCCCCATTGCTAGGGTGGTATATAAAATGGTACCTAGTAATAAAGTCATATGACACTTTGAATAAAGAAGGAATTTCCCCCCCCTTTCCATAGAATCTACAGATACATGTAAAATCTTCTGTCTCCAGGAACATTTACTTCATCAGGAATTTCAAGCTATGCTTTCAATCTGGAGGTCCTCTTTGAAGTAAGTGTTCAAGATGTGCTTCTACTCCACAAATGGCCATCAATCACAAACCAAAAAGCAGAGCATACTATACTCTTCTCTCTTTATCAGAGTAGAAGTTGAGTCTCATGTTAGTTGTTTCAGAGTTTATTTTGTTTATTAGAAAGTACCCCTTAATATCTGCCTTACTTACCTCTGGGGTTATTATAAAGAAAGAATATGAAAAGTGGAAGCAGACATAGGATAGGAAGGAACCCTATCCAGTGAATGTAGGAGATGTCCACAAACCAGAAAAGGCAAAGACATAGATTGTCCCTTAAGCCCTCTAAAAATTGAAATACTTGGGCTGGGCTGGTGGCTCAGTGGCAGAACACTTGCCTTGAACATGTGAGGCACTGGTTTTGATCCTCAGCACCACATAAAATAAAAAATAAAATAAAGGTATTATGTACATTTACAACTAATTTTTTTTTTTAAAGTGAGGGCTGGGGATGTGGCTCAGTGGTAGAGTATTCGCCTAGCATGCATGAGGCATTGGGTTCAATCCTCAGCACTACATAAAAATAAAAAATAAAGATATTGTGTCTACCTAAAACTAAAAAAAAATTATATATGTTAAAAAAGTGAAACACTACCAACACTTTGACATTAGTAACTGAAATGATTTTGGACTTCTAACTCTCAGAATGGAAAGGTGATAAATTTGTGTGTTTTTTTGGCAACATAATTTATTGTGATTTATAGGTATAATAGGCAACTACTACATAAGTTTAACTGGATTGAATTATCTCACTATTATAGACTTAATGCATGTAACTTTTTCACAAAAATAAATATGAATATTTTTATATCGCATATAGTTTTTGAAAGTATTCAAGATTGTTGTTTATGATCATGATTGCATCAAAACAACAATAGTTGTCAGATTCACTGCTAGAAAAATCCAGTGATAAACTTTAATATAAATTAATGAAAAAGTATATGTATCTCTATATCATTAACTTTTGAATATATTCAATATTTGATAATGATGTCCATAAAAGGGGGTTCCTTTGGAGATTTTTCAAATTTTACTTATTTGGAAATATTAAGTTTGGAAAGATTCCCCAGGCTTAATAAGACTGTTTATCATACCTACATTGCAAAAAGTGCTCAATTTTCATTAGACTACTTTGTAAGTTATTAGAGACTTTGGCTTCCACTCTGAAGGAAAAGAGATTATGACAAAAGAGTAACATGTTTTCCATATAACTAATAATGATCCTTTCAGCCTCCATATTGAAAAAAGTGGATTTAGAGGCAATCAAATAGCAAAAGAAGAAGTACTTAAACTAGTATGGCAATATGTAGGTGGGAATAAATGGTACTGTTCTAATGATATTTTGAAGTATGGGTCAATAAGATTTCCCGATAAAATAGATGTAGCATTATGACTGTTATATGAAGTTGTTTAATGGTTTTAAAAGGTGTTTAGGTGATGATTCAGAGGAAGAGATCTTCCTGATGAATAAATGTGAGGAGTGAGTGTGGAAAGTAGTTCTTGAGTACATAAAAGGATGATATATAGTGCATAGCGGGAAGCCTGGTTTCTACATCAGGACAGATAATGCATCTCTATATCTAGAAATTATGTTGAAATAATTTATTCTGCAGTTCCTATTTATCAAATCTTTAACTTCAAATTTACAAACTGAGTTACATTCTTTTCAAATTACAAACTAATAGCAAGTATATTCCTCAGTATTAATAGAAAAAATAATAACATGCAAAAGCTTGCTAACAATGTTTTAAAACTGTAGTGTAGTGCATATTTTATCACTGAACATTCTTTAACTGAAGCAAGTTATGTGATATTTAGCATCTTGTTTAAGCAAAATATTGTACTATATGATATCAGTAAGGGAGATTAATCATTGGGGATCATAGGAAGACTGCATTTCCAGTTGTTCCATGGTTAAGAATAAAGCAGCAAGAGTAGCATTTCCCAGTAAGTTCAGTGGAAGAGAGATTTCAGTAAAGTTCAATATTGGACAGTCCAAGGGTCTTAGAGACTCAGAAATTTGAGTGCATTAAACAAAGTGTAAGAAAGAATACATTAGAGGTCAAGCTGGTTTATTCCTCTTCTTTCTCTTCTGCTGCTAACAATCAAATTTGCTTATTCTCTCTTTCTCCCTTAGTTTTCCTTATTTTTCTCCTTCTTTATAACCATCACTTGATTCATCTCTTCTGCATTCTCTTTTCACATTTTGTATATTCTAAATTCACTTCTATCTTCCTAACATGTTTTTCTTATCTTTTAATGAAATTCTATCTTTACTATCCTTTAGAATTATTTGATTTATATAATTCATACCCCTGTCATTTATGTTGTTTTCATTATTAGGTCTGTTTTGACACTTGCAGTTTACATTAAGGCCAGATGTAGTTCACAGTTATATATGATTTTTGTAGTTGGAAATCATTGACTCCACCATACCTCTTTTTGTAGTAATTAGAATTGTGCATATTATATTAGGCACTGGATATTTATTTTTATCTTGTATATCATTTGCATTAGCTGTTGCTATTATTTGTTTACCCCTTTTCTAGAAGATGCTGGGAATCTTCAAGGAGAGTACACAAAATGAACACTCTACTACAGAACTAAACATAGCCAAAAGACGTTATTCTTTGCTTCACACACAAATTAATTAGACTTATACTTCATCTATATTTTAATACAAAGAATAAAAGAGACAAAAACCCAAACTGACAGCTGGGCTCTAAGTAGGAATGACCAGGGATTCCACTCAGGTTCCACTCACAGATATCCTCTATTACAGCAAAGAGAGAGAGAGAGAGAGAGAGAGAGAGAGAGAGAGAGAGAGAGAGAGAGAGAGAGAGAATCAATGCAAAGACTGTGGATACAACACATATGATAGAGTTCCAATATCTCAATCTAGGTCACACTAGGACAAGAGAGATTTCTATAATAAGAGAAGGCCATGACCTCACATAAAAAAGTGAAAGAAAACTCTATCTCTCACCAAATACAGAAAACTAAAAATGTAAATCCAAGTAATATGAAAAAGGGGTAGCATGATACCTTCTAAATTTAATAATTCATCAGCAATTCACAACAGATGAACTATCAGGTAAAAAATTCAAAATAATAAGTGTAACAGGACTGGTGATGTGGCTCAAGCGGTAGTGTGCTCGCTTCGCATGTGCAGGGTTCTGGGTTCAATCCTCAGCACCACATAAAAATAAAATAAAGATGTTGTGTCATCTGAAAACTGAAAACTAAACATTAAAAAATTCTCTCTCTCTCTCTCTCTTAAAGAAAAAAAGAATAAGAATGATCAATGAATTCCAAGAGAACACAGAAAAACAACTGAATGAATTAAGGAAGTCAGTATCGAATATGAACTAGAAATAATGAGGAGATAGCTATATTGAAAAAGAAAAAAATCAGAAATCTTCAAAATAAAAGACACAATAAATCAAACTAAATGTTTAGTTGAAAGTCTCTCTAATAGAGTAGAACATGCTGAAAATAGCTGAAAGACAAAATGGCCTGCCTTTAACATTCAGACAGCATTAAATAATAGAAAATAATTAACCATAATCAGAACATACCAGAATTTTGGATAATGTTAAGAGACTAAATGTAAGAATCATTAAAATTGAAGAAGGTGGTAAGGAGAAGGTTACTGGATAACTCTCCAGGGAAATAATAACAAAAAAGCTCCACACCTTGAGAATGAGATGCACATTCAGATACAGGATGCATTAGGAACCTCAAATACAAAAGCTCCAACAAAGAGCCTCGCCAGTATACATTATAATTCAAATGTCTAATATACAGATTAAGGATAGAATTTTAAAAGCTTCAAGAGAAAAATGCCAGATGACCTTCACACACAAGTCCATCAGAATAAACTTGCTATTTGCACAAGAAGCCACAAGAAGCCAGAAAGGAATGGAATTATTTCAAGTTAAAAACAAACAAACAAAAACTATCAACCAGGATTGCTTTATCCAGCAGTCATCCTTTCAAATTGAAGAAGAAATAAAAACCTTTCAAAATAAGCAGAAACCAAAGAATTCATGACTACTAGGTAGCACTACAGAAAATTCTTACCCGAATACTTCACACAGAAGAAATCAAACACAAACTCCAGAGTTAAGAATAATACAAGGGGGAGAAATGAATTACAGTAGAAGGGGTAGAGAGACGAAGGGAGGGGAGGGGAGGGGAGGGGGGATAGTAGAGGATAGGAAAGGCAACAGAATACAACAGACATGAGTATGTCAATATGTAAATCAATGGAAGTGTAACTGATATGATTCTGCAATCTATATATGGGGTAAAAATGGGAGTTCATAACCCACTTGAATCAAAGTGTGAAATATTATATATAAAGAACTATGTGATGTTTTTGAACAACCAATAAAAAAAGAAATAAACAAATCTCATTTGAAAAGTAGCTAAAAAAAATGAAAAACAATACCAAAATAAACATTACTAATAAATTAAAATGGCTGGAATTAATAACATCTCTTTATAACAACAGCAATGGTAAATGGTCTCAATTCTCCAATTAAAAGATATACTCTGGCAGAATGGATTAAAAAACAAGACCCATGCCAAGTTCAGTGTGCATGCCTATAATTCCAGAGACTTGGAAGACTAAAGACAAGAATCACAAGTTCAAAGCTAGCCTCAGCTGAAAGAGAAAGGATTAAAATTGAGATGTGATGCAAATAGAAGCCAAATGCAAGCAAGAGTATCTACTCTTAAATCCAACAAAGCAGACATCAGCTTCAAAACTCCTTTCCAGAAATAAGATGATAATCAGAGGTTGGGAAATTAAGTGTAGATGTAACTTTGGGGAGACAGCAATTCAACCCACTAAAGGGCTAGAAAAAATAGGGATGTAGAAAAGTAAATATTCCTAGCATTTTGAAGTCTATGGAATGTAGATAAACTAAAGCATAGCATATTCTTCATATTCAGGGTCTGCTAATACTGATTTTAGAATCAGATTCATAGTTTGTAAATATTTTCTCTCCTTTTATCCTCATGATAAAAATCTATTTTAAAAACCAAACTATAATCCCAATGGCTTGGTAGGCTGAGACAGGCTGAGATACAGTTCAAAGCCAGACTCAGCCAATAGCAAGGGGCTAAGCACCCCAGCGAGACTCTAAATAAATACAAAACAGGGCTGGGATGTGGCTCAGTGGTTGAGTACCCCTGACTTCAATTCCTGGTATCAAAAAAACAAACCAAAAATCCTAGATACTGAAAAAATAAACCTTAACACAATAAAGCTCAAATGTGACAATCCCTCAGCTATCATCATATTAAATAGAGAGAAGTTGAAATCTTTTCTTTTATGATTTATAACAATATAAGGTTGTTCATGCTCAGCACTCAGTTTGAATATATTGTTGAATGTCCTAGTCAGAGCAACAGATAAAGTGCATACTATGTGAGAAGGAGGGAGCTATATCGTACTTGTTTGTGAAAAATATGATCTTATATATAGAAAACCTATTAGCCCTTTCTTGTGTGATATTTTTTTCTACAAATTTATCTAAAGAAAAACGTCACAAATATTTGAATTCTATTCAAAATATCTTACCCCAAAATGATTTTCATGTTTTGTATAAAGCAAAAAGTTCTCCACAAAACTAGGTCTTGATTTGTTTTTGTATATATATAGCAGAATTAAACCCTGGGTGCTTTACCACTGAGCTACATCTCCAGCTTTCTTATTTATTTATTTATTGTTTTAATTTTGAGACAGGTTTTCACAAAATTAGTTAGGGCTTCACGAAGTTGCTGAGGCTGACTTCAAACTTGAAGTCCTCCTGCTCAGCTTCATGATTTACTGAGCTCACAGTAGTGTGATACTATGCCCTGGAGGGTGTATTATCTTTTTGAAATTTGTTGTAGAAGAAAATCTGATACTTGCTTATTTTTTATAAATTCAGAAATAAAGTTTTCATGTTTTCTTCAGAGATAGTTGCTGTATGCTTAAAATTTAAAAAATCTTTTATCAAACAATAACTGATTCCCTCTAAGGGGAGGAAAGGATATTAAAAAGTGAAAGAAGACAGAAAACCCTCAGTTACACTGTTCTGTTCCATATAGAGAGCAATGTCTTTAATTACCAATCAGTGTTTTTGAATTAAATCTTATCAAGTGAATCCAAATCTAAACTATATCTCATTGTAAATTAGTACACTCTTAATGAGAAGTGCAATTTAATAATTACAATTTAACCAATCATGAAACTTAATTGCAAAGAAGATACCTAATTGAGAGCCCAAAAAGAACTTTAAATAGTATAGTATAGTACTTCAGGTCTTATGTGTCTTATGATGTTCATGGAGCAATTTTAAGTGGATTAGGTCAAATAGTGTAATGAAATATAATTTGTATACAATCTTATATAATATTTGCATATACCATTTTGCCAATCTTAATATTAGCACATATCCTTTACTTTATTTTTGTAATTGTTAACCTTGTAGATTTTTATGAATTTTTATCGAGATATCACTTAAATTCTTGATGACAAAGTAAAAGGCTTGGTTCCTTTTCATGTTAAGCTTTCAGTAATTTAGTATTTGAAACTATTAATATAGTTTTATTCAATGAGTGTATGGTTTGGATGTGAGGTACCCCAAAAAACTAATGTGTAAGACATTGCAAGAAGGTTTAGAGGAAAAATTCCTGGATTATGAGAGCCTTAATCCAATCAGTGAAATAATAACCTGATGGAATCAATTGAGTGGTAATTGAAGGCAGGTGGGGTGTAGCTGGTGGAAGTAGAAAATTAGGGTCATGGTTTAGGGGCATATTTTTGTACTTGGCCAGTGAAGATCTATTACTTTTGCTGCCTAGTTATCATGTGAGCTGCTTCCCTCTGCCTCACTCTTCTACCATGATTCTCTGTTTCACCTTCATCCCTGAGGAATGGACCTAGTCTCTTATGGACTGAAACTTCTGAAACTGTGAGCCCCTAAATAAAACTTTTCTCCTCTAAGATTGTTCTGCTCAGTCCTTATAGTCACAATATCAAAAAAGCTGCCTAAAAGAGTGAATAATTTTACTCCTGCCTTCAGAAGTGAAAAGAGTTTCTATAGGACCTGGAGGGACAGAACATAGAAGTTAAAATATATGTCTTGTAACCTTTTTCTCATTATTAAAATCCAGTTCAATATCAAATACCCAACAAATAATTTCTGATAGTCAATTGTGCATGTGTAGAAAGCCTCACTGAACTGTTAATGAAGTTTAAACTACTGAATTAAATTAATATGTTTGTATATAATTGTCTGATAATGGTTTCATCTTATCTGTTACAGAAGCTTATTATGACAGTGATATAATTATTCTAGATAGATATAAAAATATGTAGATACACAATAACATGCACCATATTTTTCAAATGGCAAAATACCTGTTAGCTGTATTTACAAATTCAAAATTAGTACAATTTAAATATGAAAAGTTATTATCCAGCACCTTGAAAATTTCACACTGAAATTTCTTAGTAATTCAATTCAAATACTCTTTGTTTTCTTTTGCTTTATTTTCTCCAGTATATCTTAAAATTAAAAAAAAATCTTAATATGGTATCTTATATGAAAGACACTTTGCAGTATTTAAAGAACAATCAAATAGGGTATCTCTCCTTTTTTTATTCTTAGGATTTAGATAAATCAAAGTATGCCTTGCTTTTTTGGCAAATCAGAAAACAACATCAAATACAACAATGGAAACCCAGAGGAAATTATTATAACCATTTTAAATAGAACTATTTTAATACAAATATTTTAACCATCTGGAAAATATAATGAAATAATTTAACCCTAAAGATTCAGCCTTGTTAGTAAAGGTGATCTCTTCGAATATGGCTGTGTTGCGGTTTTGAAGATACTTCCTAAATTACAAAGATATATACTTTTGTTTTGAAACTCATTGTAAAATTGTTCCCAGTAGTCCTAAAATTCTTAAAAAATCATCATAACATTAAGCTCAAATAAAAATGTTGAAATAAACTGCAACATTTAATTTTTAGCACAAAAATCTGTAAATTTTCTCTTTTCACTATAGAGCCTCTCTAATGTTAATGTACATATACATCAACTGACGGTATTGTTAAATAATTCTGATTCTGGTGCTTGAGCTACAAAGTAATAACTGCCTTTTAGGCAAACTCTCAAATGATGTTTATGCAAGTAGCACAAAGAACACATTTCAGAGAGCATGATATTACCAGGACAATGTAAACCCATTATAATAATTCCCTTATGGGATTCATAAAGTATTATGTATAATGTTGGTACTATAGAAAAAGAGGGAACCTGAACATGGATTCTGATTCAAATAAGATAATAAAACTGAAGACATTCCCTCTAAAATCTGGAACAAGACAGGGATGCCCTCTCTCATCACTTCTATTCAATTTAGTCCTCGAAATACTAGCCAGAGCAATTAGACAGACATAAGAAATTAAAGGCATAAAAATAGAAAAAGAAGAACTTAAATTATCACTATATGCAGATGATATGATACTATATCTAACAGACCCAAAAGGGTCTATAAAGAAACTACTAGAGCTAATAAAAGAATTTAGCAAACTAGCAGAATATAAAATAAACACGCATAAATCAAAGGCATTTCTGTATATCAGTGACAAATCTTCTGAAATGGAAATGAGGACAACCACCCCATTCACAATATCCTAAAAAAAATAAAATAAAATACTTGGGAATCAACCTAACAAAAGAGGTGAAATATTTATACAATGAAAACTACAGAACCCTAAAGAGAGAAATAGAAGAAGACCTTAGAAGATGGAAAAATATACCCTGTTCAAGAATAGGAAGAACTAACATCATCAAAATGGCGATATTACCAAAAGTTTTCTATAGGTTTAATGCAATGCCAATCAAAATTCAAACAGCATTTCTTGTAGAAATAAATAAAGCAATCATGAAATTCATATGGAAAAAGAAAAGACCCAGAATATCAAAAGCAATTCTAAGCAGGAAGTGTGAATCAGGAGGTATATCGATACCAGATTTCAAACTGTACTACAGAGCAATAGTAACAAAAACAGCATGGTACTAGTACCAAAACAGGTGGGTGGACCAATGGTACAGAATAGAGGACACAGAGACCAATCCACAAAATTACAACTTTCTTCTATTTGATAAAGGGGCTAAAAGCATGCAATGGAGGAAGGATAGCATCTTCAACAAATGGTGCTGGGAAAACTAGAAATCTATATGCAACAAAATGAAACTGAATCCCTTTCTCTCGCCATGCCCAAAAGTTAACTCAAAATGGATCAAAGAGCTTGATATCAAATCAGAGACTCTGTGCCTGATAAAAGAAAAAGTAGACTCCGATCTACATACTGTGGGGTCGGACTCCAAATTCCTTAATAGGACACCCATAACACAAGAGTTAATAACTAGAATCAACAAATGGGACTTAATCAAACTAAAAAGTTTTTTTCTCAGCAAGAGAAACAATAAGAGATGTAAATAGGGAGCCTACATCCTGGGAACAAATTTTTACTCCTCACACTTCAGATAGAGCCCTAATATCCAGAATATACAAAGAACTCAAAAATTAAACAACAAGAAAACAAATAACCCAATCAACAAATGGGCCAAAGACCTGAACAGACACTTCTCAGAGGAGGACATACAAGCAATCAACAAAAGTACATGAAAAAATGCTCACCATCTCTAGGAGTCAGAGAAATGCAAATCAAAGCCACCCTAAGATACCATCTCACTTCAGTAAGATTAGCAGCCATTATGAAGTCAAACAACAACAAGTGCTGGAGAGGATGTGGGAAAAAAGTACTCTTGTACATTGCTGGTGGGACTGCAAATTAGTGTGGCCAATTTGGAAAGCACTATGGAGATTCCTGGGAAAGCTGGGAATGGAACCACCATTTGACCCAGCTATTGCGCTTCTCGGACTATTCCCTTAAGACCTTAAAAGAGCGCACTACAGGGATACTGCCACATCGATGTTCATAGCAGCACAATTCACAATAGCTAGACTGTGGAACCAACCCAGATGCCCTTCAATAGATGAATGGATAAAAAAAATGTGGCATTTATAGACTATGAAGTATTATGTAGCACTAAAAAATGACAAAATCACGGAATCTGCAGGGAAATTGATAGCATTAGAGCAGATTTTGCTAAGTGAAGCTAGCCAATCCCTAAAAAACAAATGCCAAATATCTTCTTTGATATAATGAGAGCAACTAAGAACATACAGGGAGGAAGAGCAGGAGGAGAAAATCAACATTAAACAGAGACATGAGGTGGAAGGGAAAGGGAGAGAAAAGGGAAATTGCACGGAAATGGAAGGAGACCATCATTGTTATACAAAATTACATATAAGAGGTTGTGATGGGGAAGGGAAAAAAACAGGGAACGAATTAAATTACAACAGATGGGGTAGAGAGAGAAGATGGGAGGGGAGGGGAGGGGGGATAGTAGCGGATAGGAAAGGTAGCAGAATATAACAGTCACTAATATGCCATTATGTAAAAATGTGGATGTGTAATCAATGTGATTCTGCAATCTGTATTTGGGGTAAAAATGATGTGATTCTGCAATCTGTATTTGAGATAAAAATGGGAGTTCATAACCCACTTGAATTGAATGTATGAAATGTGATATGTAAAGAGTTTTGTAATGTATTGAATAACCAATAAAAAGTAAAAAAGATAATAAAAATATTATGTATTGAAACATTTCACTCATTATTTGTGCTTCAGATTAAGTCATAAGAATAATATGTCTTCATCCTTTCAAGGTAATTGTCTCTTGTTTGAGGCAAAAGTTTTTTATCGCAAATTGCCACCCTTAAAATTACTGCTCCAAATCTGATAAGGTTTTTTGAATAACATCTCAGCAGGCACCATCTCAGCATGACTACTGTCTAAATGGTTCTAACACAATCAGTGTAAAATTACATGGGGAATATAAAACACTTTGATCATATTAGCAACATGTAGACAATCCTCACTCTGAGACAATACCAGCTTCTAGCAATGTTAGCTACTTCTAATTTGTTGTTTTATTCTTTCTTAAGAAAGCAGGTGAATAACTTCATTAGATCCCTGTCTAAAAATTTTTAAAAGACAGTAAATAAAGGAAGGACTTTAGGATATTTATGAATAATCTGTAACATATTTTAATTATTTACTTTCATTTTAATTCATCAAATATTTTGTTTCTTATCCTCAAGTTTTTTTTTGTCCAAATTCTGAATATGTAATATCCAGAAAGAGAATAAGTATTGGTTTATAATTAGCAATACTTGGCAAAAAATTCCAAGTTAACTAAAATATCAAAAGTATATTTTATTTCTGTGTTAAATGATGTGTGGTTCAGAGATGAAGAAATGTGGGTGTTCCTTCTTAACAGAACATTGGGAAACTTTGCAGATAATGTCATCTTATATTTCTAGAACATTGAAATAGTTCTAAGGTCTTCAGATACAAAGCTGTGTTGGAATTCCACAGCTTATCTATATTCTAATATTTGCTCCCAGATCAAATAGCCTTGTGCTAAATTGTGGCTAGTCTATTCATAGAGATCACTATCTAGAGTCATGTCAATATAAATTAAGCTAAAACAATGAAAAATAAATTTCCATCAATTTGTTTTATTGATGGGTTAAGATCCAGACACCCTATTTCCATTGTTATAACATTTGTATTACAAGAAAATTAAATCAAACTCATCTCATGGCCATATTCACAATTCATCCACAATATATAAATCCAAAGTATAATTTACTTCAATACAGGGATAATGGTAGACATGTAATGCACAATAAAACATTCTTGTAGATGGCTGATTTGCTTATGCTTCCCAGCACTATACTCAACCTTTATCTCTGATAAAAGAAACTCATTGATTTGGCATGCTCAATGCTTAATGGAAAGATTTAGAGTCTTGGCAAACTGATGATCAAAGGGCTTAGCTTCCTTATCACAGTCTAGATATTATCATGATTAATTCTTGACTCCAAATGTTCTGACATTACTCATGCTGTTCATGTCTTTTTAAAAATCTTCACTTAGATATTTCTTTTTCCGTTTCTTTATTCGTTCCCTCCTTTTTCACCTATCTGCTCTCCTATTTTTTGTCATACATTATGCCAAGCACTAGAAATATAGTAACTCTCATGCCTTTTGAATGACTTCAAAAATACAACACCTTAAGGCCTGGCACAGTGGCGCATGCCTGTCCAGTAGTTCTGGAGGCTGAGAAGGAGGATTGCAAGTTCAAAGACAGCCTCAACAATTCAGGGAGGCCTTCAGTAAGGCCTTCCCTGTCTCAAAATATAAAAATATAAAAATATAAATAAAAAAACTGGGAATGTGGCTCAGTTGTTAAGTACCCTTGGGTTCAATACGTGGTCCAAACACTTTAAAAATCTTAATTCCAAGGTGATTTGAGAACACACTCAGAAATGTGTCTATTATTAAGTTAATTTGTATTCTTTTTCTTCTGCAAATTACATTTGTAAAATACTTCTAATTTTCTTAATTGAAAAAAAAGAAAATCTCTTTTCTCATTGTGCTATTCCATGGGATTGCAACTTCAGTGTGTCTTCCTTAATTGTGAACTAAAATAGTACTTAGCTCATACAGTAGTCATGAGGATCTAACACAAAAAGCATATGAAATGCTTTGATCATTACCTGGCATTAAAGAACTCAATATATTTTAGCTAAATAATTATCAGTGCTAATGTTATAATTAGTATGCTCAGAGTGTCTCTGCAATTAAAATTACTAATAGCATTGGCCATGACAGAGAGTAAACCTGAGAAAGTGTTGGGGCAGGTCCCTAATGCCTGCTCCTAATAGACATTGCTTTAAATACATGTAAGGAAAGAGGTTATTTCCCTTTTAACTCCCTTTTGAGTGTTTGGATTATGTTTAGGAAATAGATGATTTGATTCAAGTCATATTTGGCACTTGTCTAATAGGAGCTAATATCCCTTTTCCCCAAAGAGAGATCAAACAACACAATAAGTCTTGCCTGTGCAAGGTTATCCAGCTGTTTTAATTATATTTTTAGGTTGTTTTCTATTAATAAAAATTAATACTAGCTTTCCACTTAGGATACTATAATGTCCACTTTAAGCCCCTATGTAATAAAATGAGTTAATTAAATAAATACTAAGTAAACCAAATAAGCAATAACTGTGGATGTCTCAACATGATAAGACTGGAACATTAAAAAGTTAAGTTTGGAAATTATAAGCCTAATTGACACCATTGTTTTACTTAGGAAAATTTGAGACCTTGAATAAAGTGGCCTATCCAAGATTAGGATACAGGGCCAATTGATTTTAAAACTTACTAATGTACTTCAATATCAAACTGGTTTTATTAAAAACAATAATGTTCCATGGTCCTCATTCTCACTTTAATATATATCTAGATTTTTATAGCCTTGGACCTTATAACAATATATAGAGCACATAAACTTGATTTCCATAAAAAAGATCAATAACACATGACCTGTCTTCAAGAAGAATAAATGAAAAATGCATAGCAAAAGAAAAATTATTAGAAGAGATCCATTTAACTATTTTTAAACTCAGATGACATTTAGCCAAAGATAGGATTCACAAATGTAGTGCTCACACACACACTGAACGATACAACTAATTCCCATTTAGGGAGCTGGTGTAAGATTTTTCTGTGAAGTGTAGAGATTGCACTTCAAAAGTTTAAAGGAAAGGGGGTTTTAGTTCATGGAAATTATTAGGAGAAATGGTGTCTCTTCCAAACTTCAGTAGCTAAAATATCATAAATTTGTTACTGTTAACAGTAACATAAAATTTTTGCGCATATTTCTAAAAGTCCAATTCAATAAAATTGCCTGCTAATTCATATTTAACCTAAAATTAAGGAATGATCTGATAACTGATAGTTGATAGATGGAATTTCTTTAGAAAGAAAAATTAAATTTTCTCAGTCCTAGGGATCTTCAGCACAGATTTTCAATTATTTAAAATAAAACTGAAGGAAAATTGAGAAAGTTTTTGGAAATTAATTCTGTAGAATGATGAATAAAAAATTATCCAGTGTATCCACTGTAAACTACAGATAAATAAATTGGCATTGCTATAATAATTTCCACATATTATTACAACTTTGAAATATGTCTGTATAAAGGAGTATGTGTGAAGTTATACCATTATCTTATTTGGAAGTCTTCAGGCTTAATACGTTGAAGTACCTCATGCAACCATGAGACTATAGAAAACATTAAAGTGTACAGTGGATAGAAACTGAGGCAATTTCTGAACCTGGCTTGTACACAAAAGCCATGATTCTCAAATGCACTCATTTTCTTGCTGAATTACATTTATTTTCATGTTTTGCATTTGTCTTTATCTTAAAAAAAGTTTTCTTAAATCTTTGAGGGCACTTAAATGTAGTCTTTGATTTTTTTTTTTTTTGCACTTTAATTCAAGACTGAAAACACTTAGATATATTTTAAAATATATTTTATTCTTTGTAATGGGAAAAAGGAGCTATAAATGCATTTGTCCTTTTATGATTGATTATCATTTTTTTATTGTGGGCTATTCATATTATGTTTTTTTTTTCCTGTCCTTGAATTGCTTTTAGTTTATATTTTAAGTAGTGTTAGGAAGGAGATGTCCTTTGCTCAACATAGTGAGAGGAGAAAGATCAGGATAGTGGGATGATATTAAAGCTGCTTTTATGATGAACGGTTAGTGAAACGAATTTTGTTTGTCTGAAGTAAAATGAAAATGGAGAGATTGATAAAAGCAAAGGAACATTTAAAAACTGCTATATTTTATCATACTTTAACACTCATGAAGAATCATACAAATGAACTCAATTAATCCTCTAAATAACCTAAACACCTATAAAAGGCAGGAATTCTTATTTCAGTATCATAATTGAAACAAATAAGGGTCAGAAGAGCTCTGATCCTTAAGCAACATTATAGGATTAGCAAATGGCAAATTCTTCATTTGAAATCACATTTATGATTCCTGGTGCTGCCTGTATGTGTCTGTGTCTGTGTATGTGTGTGTCTGTGTGTGTACAAGACCACAGTTATATATGTAAATATAGTATAAATCTTGAATACATAAACACAGTAATAAAATAAAATTTCATAAATAGGAGCTATAAGGAAAAACTGTGGATAAAGTAGACTTTTTAAAAATAAATCTATTTCATTTTTTGCCTAAAAATGAAATAACTTACCTAGAAAGATAATTCTTGTAATTTTATTTGATTATATGTGTGATATACTTTGAAAGGATTATTTTTAAAATAGAGAATACAATAATTAATGAATGAAATAATAGGTAAATGGATCCCCTTGTTAAATACTGTAATTCAATATCTATATTGGATTTTATAATATTGCTTGATTTGTAGTAAAATATTAAAATAAATCTAGAAGTATTGGGAAAGGAAGTTGAGCAAACTATGTGCATGTATTAATATGTTGAAAGGAATCCCTCTTTTATGTATAGTTATAAATCATCAATAAAATATAAAAATAGCACCTTTCAACAATAGTTTAAGGAATGTTGAAATGATGCCTATAATAATAAATAAGTAAATCTAAAAAATGGGTACAAATATAGAAAAAAGCCAAATAGTCATTTGTCCAAACCTAAGATCATAATTTCCCATTTAACTCAGCTAATTTAAAGAAACAGCATTACAAATACCAGGAAATGGGGCCTTATTTATAATTTCTTTTGATCTCATTCTCCTCCACCCCTCCTTCCCTCCTCAAAGCATTAGCATCAACTATGGAGATCCTTCCTTTGATCTCATTCTCCTCCACACCTTTTTTTCTCCTCAAAGTATTAGCATCAAGTATGGAGAACCACTTCCAACATGATATGTGTTTGTGTATGTGTGTGTCTGGGTCTGTTAAAACGGATTATCAAAAACTGTTAAGGATCTGACATAGCAACCTTCTCGTATACTAACAGTTTAACCTGCCATATTACCTGGATGGGGCAGAATATCCATCCTGATTACTGAAACACAGGACTTTATATTCATATTAATAATGGATACACTAATGTCTTTTACAAGCACAAATTTCTTGAACTCTAATTTTTACAAGATAACACAAAAAGTGCTTTGTGACACTTGTCTATCTAGTATGGAATATTACAGTAGAGAAACCATGAGTTTAAAGATCCTCAGACTTTTATAATAAACAATCAATAGACATGTTGGCCTTTTACTCCAGAGGGAAAGTTGGCTTTTATCTCTGAAAAGTGTTCAATATATATATATATATATATATATATATATATATATATAGAGAGAGAGAGAGAGAGAGAGAGAGAGAGAGAGACAGATATATTCTGGTATAAATTTGGAATGCTTATACTATGATACTTTCTTGCTGTATTTCATATGATATTGTGTCATAGGAAGAAATATATTCTAAAATAAGATATATATAGGTAACTCTGACTCAATTTCATACGCATATTTGAGAAATATAGTTTCACAAAATTCTATAACATTTTCACCAGATTAATGAATACAGAGTGACTACAGCCCCCCTTATCCACAGTTTTGCTTTCAGTAATTCCTGTTATTATAGTCAACAATTATCTATTAGAAAAAAAAAATTTTTATATTGTTTTACAAGTTTTCAAGAAATATAAATCTGTAAGTTTTAAATGACTTTTATAACATTATATTTTATATTTTATTATTACATATTTTTAATCTGCAATTGTGAGTAATTTATAAATTACATTTTATCATAGGTATGTTTTATATAGGAAAAAAAAACATAATATATATATATAGTGTTCAGTACTATCAGCATTTTGAGGAGTCCATGGGGTCTTGGAAACTATCACTCAGAGATGGGGGCGGGGCTACCTAAATTCTTTTGATTTATTTTTAAATTTGCTAGGAAATAGAATGGATTATGTACTCCAAATAAAATTATTATACAAATAATTATAATAAATTGAAATATATTATGTCATTTCTCTACGTAAATCTCAATGTTATTTTGTACACCAAATGTTATGATTATTATTACCCACTTTTAAAAATAGTATTGGGATATAAAATATAAGCCAAAAATTTTTAAACAAGACTGAACATGTTACTGAACAAATAAAACAGAATGTCATATGTATATTGTCTTCTTTAATGTCTGGGAAGATTTTTTTCCCTAAGATATTAATGATTGAATTACAAATGAGAAAATTCAACTATTCGAATATTGAGCTTGATATAAACAAAACTGGGAAAATGTCCGAATACCTTCAGATCTGAGAATACCTTGATTTCCAATGCTAAAATTTGAAATAATGAATATAACGACCTTTGAGAGAAGTCCTATCTATACATTATATCTTATTTAGAAAAGTAAAGAAAAATATTGGTTTTAGAAAAAGAGTACTCAAGTGTAACTCCAAACAGCTACAAGAGAAATAACTATACATTTTCACATACTTCACCAGATTATCAGAGAATATTCTGAAAGAAATCCTTTGTTAGAGCTAAGCTACATTCTATAAGTTAGAAACCATTGTTCTTTTGTAATTTACAGAAGAAAGTCTATTATTCTCAAAAACTCACAAATTCATGCATATCACAATGTCCTCCTCCAAATAATTTTTAAGTACATATTTTAAATGTTAAATTTTTCTTGATTCTCTTTTACTTCTTAATAGATGTAGGTGCAAACACATACAGTCACAATAAATCTCCAACTTTTGATGCCAAGATAAAGAAACATAACCAAGTGTGTTCAACTGTATTAACTTGCAGACCTTGTGCCAGAAAGAACAGGAGTACTCTGGTTCAGGTTACCTTGTTGGGTATATGAAACTCCTATCACTCAGAGGGAAAAATGAAGTAATCAAGACTGTTCTCACTAATAAGACTGGCATTTAGAATTTAATTAAGAAGAAGTCCAACATAATTAGGTGGTAGCATGAAAGTTTGAAACTTCAAATAGTAAGACCCCACCATTCTTTTTTTTCCTTCTTTTTTCCTTCTTTCTTCCTTTCTTTCTTTCTTTCTTTCTTTCTTTCTTTCTTTCTTTCTTTCTTTCTTTCTTTCTTTCTTTCTTTCTTTCTTTCTTTCTTTCTTTATTTTTGGTCCTGGGATTTAACCAAAAAATACTTCACCACTGAACTATGTGTCCAGCCTTTTAATTTTTTTTTTTTCTTGAGACAAGTTCTCACTAAGTTACTTTGGTCCTTGCTAAGTTGCTGAGGCTAGTCTAAAACTTGTGATTCTCCTGCTTCAGTTTCCGGAATTACTGAAATTCCAGGCATGAGCCACCATCCCCAGCAATCCCCACCATTCTTGATTCCCATAATATGCTCTACTAGTATGAGTTCCTTCTCAGATTCAATTTTCTGTTGATAGAAATTATATCAAGGCAAGAGTTTTATGCATTTTTGCTCTCCTCATTGACAAAACTGTGTTTTACTTTCTCATACGTATAGACTGAGCAACCTATTTATAGAAAAGGCCTTAAAAGCTCTCTTCTATCCCACTTGTTAGCTAATTAACAATACTTCTTGTGTTTGGATACCACAAATTCCAAACAATGATTCTTATACTTTGTTGTGCTAACTAACTTGACTAAAGCTATGTATTGTCTCATCAGAAAGAAAAAAAATAAAGCACGTATGCATGTACGTGATATTTATTGTTTTTTGTCCATGAACTTATGATCAATCCTCACAAAAAGTATTTTGGGTTGAGAATTCTAGGTCCTACATAGTAACAATATAGTCACCCTGTGGGAACCAAATGTGTGGGTCTCTATTCAGGTAGATACAATCCATGATACAATATTGTGAGTCTGAAGGTCCTATTTCAGTTTCTAATAACTCATAAAGTAGAACTCAACATTCCATCTGACAATTTCTATATATTCTGAAAACTCTATATACAGATTTCAGACACATTTTGCCCATTAGCCATTTGTATCGGGGAGTCTAATGAATACTTGGTATAAAACATAATATATTATGTGTAATAATGGCATAAGTCAATGCTGAAATTAAAAAAAGAAGTAACATTAAATGCTGTACAGTAATAGAGGTTACAAAACAGGGAACTCTGTGAACCATTCCTGAAATAGAATAGTTAGAAAAACCACAATCTTATTGTGGTTTTTTTAATACATTTTAAAGGAGAATATTTATCATACTTGTGAGCACACATCTTCCTGTTTTTCTGGTAAGCAAATTCCCTTGAAGAAAGGTGACTGAAGAAGATATCACACCTTGTTGAAATGCATGGTGGAATGCTTAATGTTGAGAGCACATTCATCAATTGAAAAAAAAAAAGTTTGATTTTAAAGAGATTACTAAGCAGTTTTCCCACTGGGGATGATAATATGGAAGCCAACTAAAACAAGTACTGTGATATGCTTAGCAATACTGTTTTTGTCCATGAATTAATCAATTACTCTCCTGTTAGTGTGAGCTTGAGTTATAAAAGCCACATTTTCCAGAATTTTAAAAGCTCTGAAAAAGCTGATGGTGAAAGATGAGGACCTTCCATATGTAGTAAACATACTAACAGACAGAAACTGATCAAATTCAATGTACATAATAGAGTTCTTATCTTGCCATAAACATTGAATTTTAAAGAGAATGAATAATCCCCTTAAGACCTTAATGAAAGAAATTAAATACATTTATGTTCTTTTACTGAAAATAATATATAGAACACCATAATGCTTAAAATTAATGAGAAAATATTGTGATTTTCAACAGTAAATGAAAATAATCCATGTCTGTCTGCAAATCCACTCTCCATTGATCTGTCTTAAATGACTCTTTTTTTCCAAATACTATGGTTTATATACCTCTTCTAACAAAAGTACAAACCTGACATAAATACCCACAGGTTAATTGAACTATTGTAGGAGTTCTTTCAGATAGTTTGAATTTAAATTTGTCATGTATGATGTATTATTTTTGCTCACTTTTGAGTAAGGGTACACTTGGAAGTAATCAGAGTGACTGATTACTCACACTATGAATATTTTCCCAACACAGAGGAATTGTACAGAAACAGGACTGAGATCTAAACAGTTGAGGTGGAAATAAGTATGCCTTCAGCTGAAAATGTGCATTATGTAATAGCAATTCTATGAGCTGACTATAAACAGACACCAATATCAAGTTTCAAGTACTTTCTAGATTAGAGTACATTTTCTGCCAAAAAATGAAATTCATTCTGAATTTTCCCCAGAAATTAATCTTCTGCTATGTGTTAAATCATATGTATGAACTAGGCACAGGGAACTGATGCAATAATTTATATCTTAAAGTAAAAAAAAATTACCAAAGTGCATGCTTTTTATACTCAGTTTAACAGAGAGCAGACTTTTGGCTCCACATAAGAAACACATTAATAGCCTATCCTGAACATTATGCATCCTTTACCTCCATTTTATTCTCTGTTCACAGTCATCATTCCCTTCATTTTACTGTTTCAGTACCCAATATTTATGCTACAGGTTGAATCTCCAGATGAACTATCTTCACAATCTTTTGTATGCTTATCTAATCCTCTTGTTTAGAGGACTTACAAACTAGATCAATAGTCCATTTCTTTCTGTCATGGGCATATAGTCTGACTGTCACTTTGTTGTATATAGAGGAAATGCTATAAGTTGTTATAATTTTTCCTTTTCAGTGTAACAACACCAAGTTTTGTGAAGTTTCCTGTGGTGTTTCTTTGGCATAGAGCAATAATTATCAAAAAAGATTTTTGTCTTTGCAGTGTCCCTTTTTGGTTATCATGCAAGAGCAAACCTTGTGGGGACCTTTCATTGTTCATATATTTTTCCCTAAAGTCACTAGTGTTTCTAGCTTGCCAGCTTTTCTGGCATCCTATAAAGAAAATATGATGAAAAGAAATACACAGGAAACTCATTTTTTTTTGTTAAGTTCAAGGAGTCGAAGCCTTTCTATCCTCTTCTCTCTATGTTTCACTTTCTTTTTAAGTTTTTTTTTTTTTTTTACATTAAGCTCTAAGGATAGAATGGGGAGAGGTACTGCTGCTTCATCTCTCCAGAAGTTCTGGTCTTATCAAGTGCATTAAACATGGTGATGGTGTTATTGAACTTCAATTTACTCTTTCATTAGGACAAATTTGTAGCAAATACTAAACAACAACAAAAAAATGAAAAAAAATAACATGTTATTTATTCATAACCAATTATTTGATAAAAAATCTGTTTAAAAGTTACAATATTCATGATGACCATCAGAGCTTTTTCCCCATATATTAAACATTCTGTGGTTCTGAAGATTTTGTTCTCATTTACTATAATCAAATTAACATTTTAACATATAAAATGAGAACCACAACACAAAATATGGGAAATTTAAAGAAAAAGTACGTTTTAACCAATGATAATAAGATCCATGATAGAATTATAATCATGTATTTATAGTAGCTACATTGCAAACTATATTCAGGGTGATTTATGAATACTAAAGAGTAAGATGACACAGTAAGAAACACTGGTAATTTCAGAGTCCCATGTTTCCACACTAGTAAACCAGAAAAAAATGACAGGGTCTAGTGATAATAATTCTTCATGTGAATGGTTTAAGTGGTAAAACTATTACTTTCCTTTTCCTATTAAAATTAGATTATTTTATAAAGAAACCCATCTGATAAAGAGGAAAATTTTTAAAATCAAAAACAAATTGACATGAAAACCTCAATATTAATTATACACTTATATAAACATATTGTACATATATATAATTTTATGGTATTGACAAGATTACACCAAATCCAATTCCTTAATGTTCAATATTGAAAAAGATACAGATACACAATATAGAAGGAACATACAGACACATGTTTCTTATTAACAACACAAACACCTTTTTGTATTTTCATTCATCAAATATGTGTTGGGTGTCTGTTATGTTCTTTTTAAATTAAATATAAATCTCTGAGTTCCATAGAAAGAGCATTGCTTTATTTTATTCAACATTATTTATCAATCAAAGGCAACTTTGATTTCAGAATCTCTGATTGCTTACTTTATTTTTTTAATTGTTTATAGTATTGCTTATGATAGGAAAGAAGAACACTGATTTCACCTCTGGAAAAAAATTAAACTCTATAGAAAAAAAATAAGTTTTTTTTCAGCATGTCTCAACTAAGTAACTTCAATGAATAAGAAATCTCAAGCCTAAGTGCTAATAATTCTGAGGGACATTTATAGCCTTACTTTTATTGTAGATTCAGCACTTAACTTTTAACAAATTCCTCCAGGTCTTAATTGTCTTTATGAAATTGTGTTTTATAATATTTAATTGTAAAAGTTTTATAAATACAATAAATATTTTGTATATACTTCTCATAAACATTATTATTTTTTTCTACTAAATACATGATGATAATATAATAACACTTAACCCTAAAACAGGCACTGTACTAAATGCTTTTAAGTGCACAATCTCAGTAACAATTTAAAGATTATCTTTGGGAAGTTGCTCAAAATTCAGCTATCAGATGTAAGAGAAGTATTCAAAATACACAGTATCTCTAAAGTATGTGCACTTAATTCTCATAACACTATGTTGAATTTGGATATGATTAAATTTTTTTTCAAAACTGTTGTGCTGATGAATAGACTGAAAAGTGTTATCCAAATCACAGAATAATTGTATTAATATGAAATGTTTGATATTTTGACAAAAGTAAAATTGTTTTAACATAAGGAAATCATTATACTAATATTGGAAAAATAATTCTTTGGCTGATGTTTGGACAAAATAGAATATATTTCTCCAAGCATGGTTTAAATAACATGTCTTTTAGGTTGAGGAAGCTCACACATAGTTTATGAATAACATATTTACAAAAATCAATCAGGAGCTGGGCGTGATGTTTGCTTGCCTGTAATCCCAGTGGCTCAGGAGGCTGACGCAGGAAGATTACAAATTGAAACCCAGCCTCAGCAAGAAGAGAGGCACTAAGCAATTCAGTGATACTCTGTCTCTAAATAAAATACAAAAAGGGGCTGGGGATGTGGCTCAATGGTAAAATACCCCTGAGCTCAATCCCCAGTACAAGAAAAAAATCAATTAGGATCTTCATAGATTTTGCTGAACCTGTGAAGTATGTAAGTTGTTACCACATTAAACAATCTCTTTAAGGCCTTTGTGAAAATTCTATTCTAAAAAGATTAAAAAAATATTTATAACATAGTACAAAATTTATTATTTTTAAAATTGGTAATTGGCATACAGTAGATTTCTTATATTAAATGTTTACTGTGAATATTACATCCAGTAAAATATTCAGGATAATCTAATCAAACCTGCTATAGACAGTAACAACACTAGGCTTGGCTTCATCTGTATAACAGCAGTAGCATCTCTAGCTTCACTCAATTGTTTTTATCTGTATATGTATAAGATTTATCACAAAAGGTGATGTGTATACAAATGTGGAATAAAATGCTGAAACCTTTTTCACAAGTAAGGAAGAAACAAGTTGTATTTTAAAATGGAAATGTAATTGATGTAACTGATGTGATTCAGCAATCTGTATACGGGGTAAAAATGGGAGTTCATAACCCTTTTGAATCAAAAAATAAAAATAAAAATAAAAGCAATACAACTAGCTTTTCCACAATTTGTGAATATACAAAAGACTGTGTAAAGATATTATTTGAAAGCCAGGCACAGTGGCATATGCCTGTAATCCCAGCCACTTTGGAGGCTGAGGCAGGAAAATTACAAGTTCAAGGCCAGCCACAGCAACTTGGTGAGGCCCTAAGCAACCGAGCAAGACCCTGTCTCAAAATTTTAAAAATTATAAAGGGTTGGGGATTGGCTCACGCCTCTAGGTTCAAACCCTAGTACCAAATAAATAAATAAATATGAAAATAAAATAAAATAAAATAAAATACTTCTCATATACAACCTTGAATCTGATTTTTTACTTTTCCTGTAGCTGATTTAAAAAGTAATAATAATTTTTTATTAATAATAAATATTCTTCAAAACAAATGACAATGTTCAGTAAGCTTGATGCTTAATATAAACCTGTTAGAAAAAATCTGAATATTTAAAATTTGAATTAAATATTTTATGAAAAATATTTAAGAAGCCATTTCCTACAGTTATTTTATTGTGTTATATGACAAGATAAGTTTTGCAGGTGTAATTAAGGTCTCTAATCACATATCTGACTTAGTCAAATGAGTGATTATCTTGGAATGACAGGACTGAAACAGGTTGGCCCTTTAAAAGAAGGACTGGAGCCCTCAGGGGTTCAGATATGTTCTCTTATTGGCCTCAAATAGGTGAGGTGCTTTGTAAAAAGTATCTGTGACAGGAGGACATAAAAGGGCAAGGAGCTGAGAGAGACCCTGAAGCTAAGATTGGTCCTTAGGTAAAATTAGCAAGAAAATGGGAACTCAGCCATACAGCTATAAGAAACTAAATTCTGCTAGCTGCCATTTAAGCTTGAAAGAAGAGCCTGGGCTCTGGGAGGGATACAGAATGGCAACCACTTTGATTGCATCCTTTTGAGACTTAGTGAAGGACTCAATGAAATCATGTGCAGATTCCTGATTCACAAAAACTGGAAGATAATACACATGTGATCTATTTTTTTTTCTTTTTTGATATTGGGGATTGAACTCAGGGTTACTCAACCATTGAGCCACATCCCCAGCCCTATTTTGTTTTTCACTTAAAGACTGGGTTTTACTGAGTTGCTCAGCACCTCACCATTGCTGAAGCTGACTTTGAACTCTGGAGCCTCATGCCTCAGTCTCCTGAGCCTCTGGGATTATAGGCATACACCATTGCACCTGGCCCACATGTGGCCTTTTATGTTATTTAGTATTTTTGGTAATTTGATATATGCCCATAAATAATTTATCTACACTAACCCTCAGAGTGATCTCTAAACTCTACCTATGAAATTAACCTTGGCTTTTTCTATTATTTTTATTATAGTAAAAGTATATTTTCTATTATTTTTATTATAGTAATCTGTATATTCCCATCTGTGAAGAAAAATGTTCTTTTCAATTAGACATATGCATAATTTGAATAAATAATTTCTCAGTTTTTAATCTCAATCAGGCTCAACTTATTGATATTTCTCTCACTGAGGCATATTTAATAGTGGAACCTTAAAATTTCAACTCAGTTGAAAAAAAATAAATGTTGTTAACTCATATTTACAAAGTACATCAATGTAATATCTAAAAAGCTGAAAAATATGCAACCATGCACAATAATAACTGCTTGAGAAAATAAATAATTATAAAAATGAATTTTAATTTGCTATTCTTTGTAAAATAGATACAGTAATTTTTTTAACAAAAGCAAATATGTTGCTATCTCTGATAGTCATTGCATTTGCTTATAAAGGTTACCTGGAAAGTATTCAGGTTTTCTGGCTTTAGAGTGTTAACCAGATGGATATTGATTCTATTTGCAAAGCACCTGTCAATGTGCTCCTAGGTATGCCTAAATTATTACCAGCTCACAGAGATCTTACAATCTTTTAACTCAACAGGAATTAGTGTCTTCCTTTCTCAGAAATGGTTAACTCCAGATTCAACACATTTCTTAGTAAAGATAGATAATTTTGAGAATAAATATATAACATGGATTTTATCTTTATTTTTACATATTTCACATTGTGGGAAATCATAACACTTCAAATTAAGTAATTATTCTCCTTATGCTTTTACTCTGTTTATTCTGTATCACTAAAAAGGAATGGAATGTCCTATTCCTAATGTCTTGCTGTTATCTTTTCATTATTCAATTCATTCATTCAATGTACTAGACCTGTTGCACCCATTGGTCTTGTATTTATCACCATAAATCTAAAAGGTGGGCTTGAACCTCAAATTGAGACTAAAGTTTAACCACCTAGCTTGAGGTACTGCTAACAATGGTGGAGACACTAACCATCTTCTGAGTCTGTTTTTCTTCCTCCTTTGAAATGCATTCTTTTCTATCTATGTCTGTCTTAGCAGCAGAAACTAAATAAATTGTTTTCTTCTTCTTGACTTTCTCAAAGATCATCCTACATCTCATTGCCTCTCAACATTCTATTCTGATGTTACATTTAATAAAGAGAGGACGCAACATGAAAAAAAAATGTGGCTTTTGTTCTAAAGTTGGTAAAAAGACTGAACATGAAGGCCAAGTTATCATTTTAATTCTTTCTTGGACTAGGCAATATTTTTATCTGACTCAAGACAGTATTTGAAACTTAAAGTGATTTTAGGGCACTTTATGGCACATAATGCAAAGTGAAATCATGATCCTGTTAGAATTTTCATCTGAGAGAAGTTTATGCTCAATGAATAACTGCTGAGGGGATGGTAGAATATGATAGGTTGTTCTTTCACTAAACAAAAGTTTCAGCATTTTCTTAACTTATGTCTATTTGCTTTTCATGCTGTTCTATAATCTTGCTTAAATGGATTTAGCCTCTATATTTAACTATTTTGTGACAGAAAAATCAATGCAAACTGGCTTAAGTAACAAGGGAATTTATTGACTTGTGTAAGCACAGACCTAAATGATGGCACTGGCTTCTGGTTTCTTTCTACTTCCTTCAATTGTGTTTTCTTTACACTGCAGCTCTGCATAATGGCAAGCAATGTGGATACCTAGGTGGTCAAAATCCAGTGCAATGGAGGTCTTTTCCTTAGGTGGTCTGAAAAAGCCTAAAATGAAAGTTAATTGGGCCAGATTGATTTAGATTATGTGTTCACCGTAATTGAATCAGATGGCCAGGAAATGTTACTTCAGAATGAATTTATGCCTGGATTACCTGCTACACACTTGTCCCTAGAAGAAAGCCTTAGTCTCAAGTCATGTTGATGAAGAGTAGGAGAAAGATGAAATAGCAAGTGAAAAGTAGTTATGGGAAGAAAGAGAAACTGATATTAAGCAAGCAAATAATAATTGTCCCCTAAGACAGATTTTTGTGAAATTTCTATTCCCCAGGATTTATTAATTTATGAAATTTCCCAGTTATATGGTAGAGTTAAGCAACCGATTCATATATGTTAAGCCTTGTTGCTGTCTAACCACAGTCTTTGTTCTTCCTCTCTCTATATGAGCTTCTTACCTCTTTGACTATTATCCACCATCTGCAGGTGTTTAGCCCTGGGTTATAATAAGCATCCTTCAGAGACCAACTGTTTTCCACAAGCTCAATGACAGCCTTTCTCCCTTGCCCCATTGTCAAAGGTGGATTCTATATTTGCTCATAAATATTTCAAGAACTGAGATGTAATGTCTAAATCAGTAAAAGGAATAGTTAAAAGTGATTTTTCCATCTGTGTAGATTTTACTTGATGTTACATTTGTGAGATTTTTTCCCATTAAGTCTCCAGAACTACAATATTTTTTCTAGAATTCCTTTGTCAGAACATTCAGTGGGTCTGAAATGCTGAACTGTAATGATTAAGTCACATAATGACCTTCAATTCCATAGCCATTTGCTTCCACTTGTGCATTTAAATTTGTAGCAGAAATCTAAATGTTTAGCTTAATTGCTCTCCTATGAAATAGAGAGATTTATGAAAGGATGCTAACAGCCTTTCCCAGTGCCATCACTGAAAAGGCTCACTGGGTATTCAATAATAGGAAGGAAAAAAGGCGTAAGTATAAAGAGGCAAAAATTACATTTAAATCAACAAGGCAAAAGGTTTCTACAGTACAAAGAAAAATTAAATCAAAAAGTAGGGTTCTTTTGAATTCAGGCCTTTAAGAAAATGGGCAAGATGCAGTGTTCTTTGTCAGACAAGTGACACAGTTAATAAGTGCTAATTTCTCAGGATTGGCTTCTCAGTAATGTCAGTTAATTAAAACCCATTTTAAAATACTGACCAAACCCCACTATGTGGTGGGTAGCAGAAAAATGAAAGGTACAAACACTGATTTAGTTGGAGCAGAATTGAGTCATTTTGTCTGCAGTCTTTTTATCTGCAAGGCCCCCTGGCTATCAGTGTGGGAAAACATTCACAGAAGGAATGCATTTAGCAAGAGTAATCATCATCATCATCGTGAAGTGCTTATCAGAAATGAAGACAAAATGCAATTAGGCTAGATTTACAGTTGGACCAATAATTACCACTCAGATGTTTCAGCTGAATGGAAAATACATGATTCCAAACCATGACATTTGTGTTCGATTGCTTTCTCCTCCTTTCTCTTGTGGTCTCTAACCCTCCTCCATTTTATTTTCATTTTTTTTTATCATTTATAAAATATTTCAGTCATGATGTAGCACAGCTGAATAATTGTCATAGAGTCAAATGCTTGCAGATGGTTAATGGAAACAGAAAATTAAATGAACAGCAGTAAAGAAACTCATACAAAATTAAAGAACTCTATTGCAAATTTAAAGGGTCATTTGGTTTCATCAAAAATCAAATAATATGAATATGTTATCCTCTGCATGAAATATTCTATGTTAAATTGTTTTGAGAGCTGAAAAATGAGCAATCAATTATGTGCTAATGAAATTTGTGAAAAAATCATGCACTATCGAAATATACGGTAAATTGTCATTTAGTCTCTTCAGAAGCAAACCTACTTTAAGGGATCACTTTTTGTTTTTGTCTTCATTTTTTACTTGAGCTTATTGTTTACTTAAGTCATTGATTTGATGTGGAACTTGAAACAAGTTAATACTGTTAGTAAAAAGAAATAAGAGTAGGATTAAACTAAGCAGACTTCTCTGAGCTTCAAATAAATATATAAATGAACTAGTTACCCTTTTGAAAGTATATTATCTGATTTTTTCCTCATACGACAGAAACCTAACAATTCATAACACATTCAAAATATGTCCAAAGAACACAATCAATGGCTCAGAGACCTGGAAGGAATTAAGATGATTTAGGACAACTAATCTTTCACCTAACTGGCATTTTTGAAATATATAATTGATAAAACTTTTGTGAAAAGCAAAGATTTATTTCTGGTGATGTTGTATGGTGTCATTCACAAGTGGATTTCAGTTACAGATTCTTTAAAAATAGATCAATATTACAAAGCACTACATTCTTTATTCATTTTTTTTAATTTTTCATTATCCTTACATTCTCTAGGAAGCCCAGAAGTCAATATGAAATGTCTTTTGTCCATCATAGAAATGACTTTCTTCTTTGTACTGCTCTTGTCAAATGGGAAGAAAAATAAAGGCATATAATTGAGTGTTCATTAAAAATAACTTAAGACATTTGTGACATTGCCATGACTGACTATCTAATGGATGGATATTTTTAATGACCAACAAAATCTTAGAGGGTGTTTGAAAGTGAGTCAGTTTTTCACTTTGAAAAACAAGGCTTCAAAATAAATATTCCTAAAAGAACATTTTTAAAAAGGTTAGAATAGAACATTTTTGATAAATCCCTTAAGATGAATTTAGTCTTTTCAAATGCAAAATAAAATGTATCCAATATTGCATTAATGAGAAGGAAATATTATAAGCATGTATTTTTTCTTTTCAGTGACTCTTGATGGTTTAAACCATTAAACTCATATCTGATTTTTTTATTGTTGAGCTCAAATTATGAATTGTCAATATATTATATACAAAATTGATAAAGAGGTGAAAATATTGATCTAATTTTTATTTTCCTAATACAAAATCCATTATTGTAAATCATATATAACAAAATTAATGTTTGTTATTTCATGTTATAGTAAGATAGTAATAAAATAGCTCAATAATTTTGAATAGTTTGTATTATTTATAATATGTTTAATTTTAATGAATTAATGCAGCTTTCTGTGCATTTTTCATATGTAACTCCAATTAAGGTTTCTACACTTCTGCCAACTAAAGGTTTTTAATATACCCATCTTTAGATAATGGAGTTTGCACTCAAAATACAGCCATCTTCATACTAAATATGTACACATTTTCCACATAATATAACAAAGAACCTAACAAATATGTTCTTTGCCAGCCAAAAACATCACCTACAAAACAAGATTTGTAGGACAGACGACATTTTTAACCCTACTAGTAATTATCACTCTAAGATTTTCAAATTTACACTTGAATAATTTTCTTTTACTCTTGAATAATTTTCAATATATTTATGGTGTCAAATATAGTTAAAGAAGCAAACATTTTTATTTTGATTTATTAAACTTCAATTTCAAAGATAGATGTGATGGTTTATGGCTATAATTCCAGCTACTCAGGAAACTGAGGTAGGAGAATAGCAAGTTTGAGGGTAGCCACCCCAACTTAGTGAGTCCTTTCTCAAAATAACAAATGAAAAGGGCTGGTAATGTAGCTTGGTGATAGAGCACCCCTGGGTTTAATCCTTAGTAACACACACAAAAAATAAGTAAAAAATATTAATAAATTGCAATTTTTACAAACATCCTAGCCCTACTGAAATTGGGCATTAGTAGTTCTGTACAGTGTAAAAGTACAGTTACCATTCATTCGTATAAGGTACAGTTCATGGATGTGCCTCAAACAATACATATCTGAAAAACATATTCCATTTTTGATAAGAATATTCCTTAAATCAATAATATATCAAAGTCGCATGTCTGAGAAATACCTATAATTCATTTGCATGGTATTTAGAGCATACTTAGGGTTTAGAATGGCACTGGAAGCTAAGAAAAATGATGCCTCAGCAATTTGAGATTCTATGGTTAAGACAAGTTTAAGAAACATGAAATGAAGTACCAAATACATGTTGTATTTTCAAGAGTTGTCGTGATTTTAAGAGGATGCAAGAAGATTATAGTGGGTGGTTAGGTTTCCCTACCTAGGTGTACCTGCAAAACCAGGGCATTCCTTACTCCACCTGCCAGGAGTATATGCCGCTGACTGATCACTACTGAATATCTCCTCTCAAATTAGCCTTCCCTAACAGAACTAACTGGCTTCCTTTGCAAGGAAATGTGTTTATCCTCACGTCAGTGTTTGATATCGGTACAAAAACCCAACACCATTGCCTAATTCCAGAAAACTCTTCAAGACTATACTAGCTTCACTGCTCCCCATAGGTACAGATGAAGCTATTATTATTACTACAATAATTTGCTCAATAATGCTTCCATTATTTTCACATGGTGGTAACTTTTGAGAGCAAGCTTCAATAAATTTTTTGGCTTATGGATCTCTGTCTCAGAGACCAGTTTGTAATAACCCAAGAATCTTTCATTTGAATTCAAATGATAGGCAGCTTTTTGATGAGTGGAGAGGTGAAAGGAAAGTAATCATAGCCTGGTGTGTCCTGGATCAACACAAACAAAGGTGAAAAAGCTGAAGTGACTTGTTAGGTTTGTCAGAGGGTAAAGAGACTCTGTTCTGACAATTTCAAGTATTTTTAGAAAATTATCTGAAATGAGAATGGAAATGATAGGTGGCAGTAGAATATGAAAGGCATTAAATGCCGTGTGAAGGATTTGGATTTTATTGAGCAGATATTTGTGAGTCACTCTAAGACTTGAATGCAAATGCACTGTTTAAGGTAGCTTGATATAGCAAAGATATGCAGTATGGAATAGAATAAAGAATGACACCACAAATCCATTTCTTAGAAATAAAGGACTATGAAATTGGTAATAGAAAGGGTGGAAAAAATATTTTCCTTCATCCCTCTCTTTCTCCCTTTGAAAAAGGAATAAATTTCATATATGCCTTGTAAATAAGCACTTGTGAGGTATGAAGAGGTCTTTTGACCACTCCTTGTTATGAATTGTTTTGTCATAATTGCCATCGAAGAGATAAATTTCTTGCTACATATTTACTTCCATTACATATTTCATGTTTCTATCTCATGGAGATATTAATAAAAATAAAACTATGAGAAGAAAGTCAAAGAAAGATGTGTAATAAAAAGCCCTGGATGATGATAATGAGACAAATTGAGTGGTCAGCTTCTGGTATCACTGAGAGCTAATGGTTAGTTGGTTGGTTGGTTGGTTTTTGTTTGTCTCTTTGTTTATCACAAACTGAAATATTCAAATTATCTTGCCAGTAAACAAATTAAATGACAAAACACAGAATTGCAATAGTGAATTTCTATAACTGAATTATTTTTTTCCCTCTGTGTTATTAAGACACTATATATTCGTCACATAATTTGTTCCACAGGAAGCTGTTTCAATATTGTTCTTCCCAACTAGAAGTTTGAGGTTGTTATTTATATAATAAAATCCATTATGCTTTAGTGAGTTAACAAATATATTAGTAGGTAATAATCAATATCCAAAAAATCCTAGAAACAAATTCCTAAAAATCTCAGAAGTACCCTCAATTATATCACATATTTCTATTATGTGTTTGTACTTTCTTCAAAATTAAGAAGAGAAGATGTCCAAGTGGGTTATTTTACAAATATTTCTGTAGACACAGATGAGAAGACATGCAACAAGGTGAATATGACTTCAAACCACAAAATGTATTCTTCAGAACAAAGCTGAGATCACATTAAAAATTTAGGTTGTACTTGATAGATACATATATAAATACTCGTGTGTGTATATATATCTATATGTGTATGTGTGTGTGTGTGTGTGTATATATATATATATATATATATATATATATATATATATATGTGTGTGTGTGTGTGTGTGTGTGTGTGTGTGTATGGCATTGGACCCCTTCAGATAGATCCTATAGGCTGTGGCACAGCCAAACTGGGCAGGGAGGGAATATAGCTATGGGCCCAGCCAGCCAAAAGATAGATTCAGGGAAAGAAGCCAGGTGGTGTAGAATCTTCTAGATGGAGCTAGAGCTGCCCCATAGGAGTCTGAAGCCTCCAAAACTTTGGGAGCTGGTTCCCAGCAATCAAGCCCCCTGTTTTGTGAAAACTCTGAGTCTTGTCTGGTTCCCTGATGATTCCTTCGTCTTCTCTTCTAGGCCAACAAAGGGATTGAGGCCCGCACTCACTGCCCCGTCAACAGCCAAGTACATATGTACATATATACCTGTTTATGAATGTATGTATGTATATATATAAATATATATATGAAGTATATATTTAGATTGCACTTCATAGATACATATATGAAATATATATATGTGTGTGTGTGTGTGTGTGTGTGTGTGTGTGTGTACATAAATAAAGTACATAGTCAAATTCACAGTCTTAAAGATTTTAGTGTAGTAGCACTAAATTTGAATGGCTCTTCATTTTTAGTTTAGAGTCTTAAAATAATCTGATACAGACCCAACATTTAAATGTCTCCAACTGATGATGAGAAAAAAGAAATCAGAAGGGAGTGTTTTAAATTTCTGTAAGAAATAAAATTTTCACTTTCTTAATTTACTGATTCTAAGTATATACCAATTTTCCTGTTTTCTAGAAAGAAATTCTACTTTATGTGATTATAAAATATTGAATCTTGACAAAAATCTCTTATTTTTTTAAAAAAAATGAGCAATTATTTTCCCCCAAATTTAAAAAGGGTACATTTATTTTTCCACAAGTCATTAATTCTTATAAACATTATCAAACAGTAAACATATTTTTTACCAGGCTTAGCATTATTTAGGCATTTAACACTAATAATATATGCTATTTCTTTTTCCCTAATTTTCTAAGTATATTTTGATTTGATTTTGTAGAGGGAAACACAGGTGATTTTATCTAGGTTTTCTCATCTATATCTTTCTTTGTGACATTATTGTACAAATTTTTCTTTAAAAAGGGATATTATGAGACCTCTTATAATATGAAAAACATTCAAAGAATTGTGACATTGCTTTTGGAAAGGTTAGTAACACTGGTACACTAACACCATTTTGGCTACCAAATTGCTCTTTGAAGATAAGTTTGATTGTTGGACCTCAAGTTCGGCAATCATTGTATAAAAATCTGAAGATTTTTTCAGATCGCTCTTGAAGGAGACCCTACCCAACAGGAGGTCACAGAGGATGGAGGTGAGGAAGATAGGGGATTTGAGAGCCCTTTAGAGTCACTTCTCCCCAAGCTAGGGGAAAATGGCTAACTTCTAAGCCAAAGGAGGTAATGTTTATCAAATGGAATGAGATTATTTTCAATCTGGGTTATCTTTATTATACTACTAATGGCTCCTCTGTCATTACAAAAGTTTCTATTCTAATTGGCCTGAAGCTTTCAAGGCAAATAAAATTTAAGTAAAAAATCTCAAGGAGGAAAACTTTTGTTTGATAACTTAAGATGAAGATAAAATATAATGAGATATTAATTTAAATAACATATGGGGTTACTATAGGGTATGGCAGCTTAATAACCAGAATAAATAATAGTGACAATGAAAATGATCATTCACAGAGCATGTTCTATGTTTAAGGCACCATGGAAAGCTATTTTTTTACCTTATATAAAGTCATTCACCTCACTTAATATCCCAAATAGCTCTCCTTCTTTTTGTTTTAACCTTACCTGAAATCCCTTCCTTAGAATCATTTAAATGAGTCATGATCCATAGATAAGGAAGCATTTTCAATGACAATATTAAATTTCCTAATTAATTTAAAGGGTGACTCTGAAGAAGAGATTCTGTGCTAGACATGTGAGAAATAAAAAGTCCATTTTTGGCTGGCCATGATCCTGCTGACAAGTAGTGATGGAGTTATAGAAAAGTGCAGAACATTTATAGACCTTGAATATGAAAACATGCTACCATTAAGCAGCTTGCAGCTTAAAAGATTTTTTAGACTTTTTGTACATTAGAGAGCATATGGAATTCAAATCACCAATAATATATCTAAGAAGATATAATTAAAAACAGATGAGTTGACTTGAGCACTGTTGGGTGATCATAAAATAACAAAGATAGGGGAAGAGAGTTATGTCTCAATGTCAGAAAACACCTCCTATTAACTTAAGAGATTAAGCATAGTATAAATATGTGGGGAAGGATACCAGAGAAAAATATCTAATCATTTCTGCCAACTTCATGGAGGAACACAATGGCAGGCACCCAATGCTATACATGCCCTGGCCACTCTGTCTGACACTTCTGTAATCTAACACAACACCAGATTCACTCCTCTACCATCTCATTTCCCAATAAGGGGATGAATGGCTCCCAGATCTAAAAATCACTTCTAGGTAATCACATTTTAGGGCAGCTACGGTGATCAATGCCTATTAAATATTACATTATTTGAAGTTATACTACTTAAAACAATGACAACAGAGCACAATTACTAAGAGTCTTGGAGTATACTTGCCTGATTTCTTCAAGGAAAGAGATGTCCATAAACATATCCTTTTTGTTTTAGTCAGCTTTCTATCACTATAAAAAAATACTTGAAACAATTAACTTGTAAAGAGAAAAGGTTTATTTTGGTTCATGGTTTTAAAGGACCTAGTCTATGATAAGTTGGCCCATGGATGTTGGGCCTTTGGTGAGAGAGCATATTATTATAGAAACAGGTGGCAGAAAAAAAACCTACCTGATGGCTAGAAAGCAAAGGAAAAAAAAAACTACTGTCATGTATAACTAATTTAAATACATTTTAAAAATGAATAAAATTAAACAGGAGACCAGGATCCCATAACCCTCTACAAAAGCATGCCTTCAGTGACCTAAAATCTTCCTGTTAAACATACATTTTAGAATTTCCACCATACTTATAGTTGCAACTTCTGAAAACCATCTTGTAACACAAGGACTCTTGGGGACATTTAAGATTGAATCTATAGCATATTTGGTGTATTCAGCTTGATTTACTCACAAATTCATAGAAACTGTCCCTTTATAGTTGATATAAACTATTGTGAACCATAAAACTCTTCACAAAAGCAGGAAGTGTCAGGGGTTAAGTCACTGTATAGCAATTTCCCTAATAAAATATTTGCAATTCCCTTAGATAGAAATTTATTTCTAAAGTGACTGCTCAGAACAGAGCAGTCTTCACATCAGTTATTTTCTGAAGATCTCTTTTGACTCATTTTGTTCAGTCATGATATCAAGCTAAAGTTAGATCTGTTAATCAGTTTTTCAGTAACAAATTTACTGAAACTTTAAATTTAGATTTCTTTACACAATAATAGTGTAGTAGGTTTAAAAATAAGCCTTGAAAAATTTCTTCGAAGTACCTAAATATTGTTTATTCAGAATATAATGGATGATGTATACAAACTTGCTTAACTTTGAGAAAAATCCTAGGGAAATGCTATATTCACTGTATGTCACTAAGAAATAGAATCAACTGCAGCATAGTAGGATCATTCAGAAAGACTATACAATAAAGTATTGTAGCAGAGGACATTAAACACAATAACTATAAAATGAACCAAAATTAATTTCTTTAGTTTGGGGCTTTTATGGACTTGGAGTCAAGATTTACAAGTCTTTCTTCAATTTTTTTTATAATTATTATTTTTTTCATAATTTCCCATGAGTAAGAAACTAAACAGCATTTGTTTGAGACAGAGAGAGAAATCAATTTTAAGCTTGAATTAGCTGCTTTGGAAAGTGAAAATTAGTATGGAGTATTTTCTACTTAGATTCAAGGGGTGCAAAAATGTTTTGAATTATTTTATTACAAAGACATCATCAACACTGTTGTCCTATATAGATGAGAAAATGTTGCATAAAAATATTTATCTTAATATTTTTAATCAACATCTAACTCCATGAAGTTTGTCATGTGTGTTTCACTTTAAGGGATCAAAGGGATTTATTTTTGAATTATATAAAACTATGAAACTAACTTTAAAAACTTAGCCCAGATTGTAACATTAATCTACATCTATGCAAAATTCTCCACACTGGTTACCATCTCCAATCCAACAATAATTTATTAACTAAGGCTTCCACATTGAATTTCTCAGAGGAAGGAAACACTGAGGCCACTTATGAATGATGCCTGTGTGGGGGCCTCAGGGCCAAAGCACAGGGTGCAGGCAGCCGCTCTGCAGCCATTAAGCTGCCAGTTCCACTCCAGCTACTGAGGGCCTTTCAACACCAAAAGCTTTTGGGACAACTCTTGATAAGCTCACAGAGTGAACAATCAGGCTTCACTAAAAGTTTTAGAAGCAGTCTCAGTTCTCAAGCTTTCCCACATATTTATTCACTTCCTGTTCTTGTTGGTTGGGGCACATCCTCCACCCTTGAAGTAATTATTTGTGTCTTCCTTGCTTTTTCACTTTTTAACTTTCTCTCTTATGCACTGTGCTGTACATCCCCCCTCCTCCCAGTATTCACATATCCTACTCTCATCAAATTTTTTCACCTTCTTTTCCATGTTTTTCTTATCTTATGTCTTCTCATTGCTTTTAGTTATTATACTAATGTTCTGAGTTTGAAATGGATTCAACAACATATCTCTGTGCTTATTGAAACTTTTCAAAAGACACTATTATGTTTCTCATATATATATAAGGTAATAGAGAGCACAGAGATCCTGTAGGATCTGACATAGAGGAATAGACTCAAAAACATCAGAAATAGGAAAGTAAAATAACAAAGTGACAAAAAGCAAACTAAAAGAAAAAAATAGAAAACACTGTAAGATGAAAATAGAACAACTCAATATTCCAAAGGTAGTAGAGAAATATGCATGGGAAGGGCTGATAAGGGTAAGAAAAAAAAACAGTTGAACTTTTTGGTCACAAGTAATGAATGTGGCAGGAGACTGGCACAAATAAGAGAACCATTTGAAGGGAAATAAGAGTAAATTTATTTTGATATTTTTATATAAAATTTGAAAACTAAGCCCAAAATCACTAAACAAGAAGAAAATGTCCAAGGAATAAGAAGTGTATAAATTAGAAGAATAAAAGTTACCATCCAATTTTTTTTCTGATGATTACAAATTTGACTATGAAGAAAATTATTTAAGGAAATACATCTATCTCTACTTATTTCACCATAACTGATACAATTATTTCATTGTGATACCTTCTGGTGATCACTCACTTATCATAAACTGGTTTGATGCTATATAAATGTTTGTAAATGTAGGTAAAGAGAAAATGGAGGCAGATTATTATTTAGGCCCAAAAAAGGATATTGAGATTCTCTGACATTTAAGAAAACAGAAATAGCTTCATACCAGCACAAATTTAGGTCATTAACACTTCTAAGTAGGAAACACAGTAACCAGTCAAATTATACTTTATTTATTCTAGGGACATCATTTCATTTCTTGGAGAAAAACTATATAAATATATCAAGTCTTATTCATAAAATCCTCTTCTTTGGAGTCTATGATATTCACTAGTGAAAATAAAATTTTCATTGAAAACCTGTGATATATCTTTCTTTTTTTCTTTTTTGTTGTTAGTTTTCTATTGTCAGATTACAGATGTTACCTGGCTCTATATCTTTAGTTTTTTCTCATGTAAAAAATTGCTTCAGATGCTTATTTTTACATTTCTTCAACATTTTTTTTAATTTCTATAATAATGTGTATCATCTTTCTGAAAAAAATTGAGAAAGATAGTTCTTATACACATAGGAAGATCAGATTCCATTTTCTAGAAAAATGAGCTCCACATGACTTTGTGACTGGCTCACTAAGGCTGCCAGAGCATTTTGGCCCCACAGATAATGTGTCAGAATAGAAATTCATGGAGCAATGTGCAAAGAAAAACATTTGTTTTCATAAAATATTTAGGAATCTAGTGCTTTATTTTTGTATGTTCCAAGAGAGAGCTTGAAATAAAAGAAGGAAAACATAAAAAGTCATAATTTATGAGAATCTCACAGTCTAAAGAAGGAGGCAGTTATGGAAATAAATAATTTACATTCTGAATAAAATTGCTAGAAGAGTAATATAGACACCATGTACTTATAACAGAGTGGCCAGCTAACTTATGACCTAAAAATTTTTCATAAGGAAAGCTATATTCACTATAGTTTTCTTATTTAAACTGCTTTATTGATTTATTAGTAATGCATCACAAATAAATGCATTTAGGATACATAAATCAGTAGTGGTTGTGTATTCACAGGTATGTAACTGTCATGAAACTAATTTTAGAAAGGTTTCATCACTCCAGAAAGAAACCACATGTGTATTAGGAGTCACTTGTCACAACCTGCCCCATTCCTGCACCCTAAGAAAACCAAAACCTGCTTTCTGCCTCTGTAGATTTGCTTTCAGCCATGTCATGTCAATGAAAATAAATAAATGGTATTTTGTGACTTATCTTTCTCTTTCCATAATATTCTTGAGGCACATTCATGCTAAACCATGTATTAGTACCTCACTTTTTACAACTAAATACTATTCTATTGTGTACACATATCACGGTTTTTAATTTATTAATCAGTTAATGGAAACTGCTGTTTCCACTATTTAGCTATTAAGAATAATGCTGTTATGAACATTTGTGAAAAAACTATTGTTAAAATACCTGTTTTCAATTCTTTTGGGTATATGTCTGAAGCAAAATTACTACACTATAAAGTAGTTCTTGGAGTGGGAGCATATAGACAGAGGTTTATTTGGGAAGGAAAATGGAGGTTTTCTCAAGTGAGAGATGCTTTTGGGTAAGGCAAGGGATTCACTTTCAAGGGAGAATGCAGTCTATTTCCAGAAAGAAAGACAGTCTGGATCATAAAGTTGTTCTATAGAAAAACATCAAAACTTCTTTCCAGGGGCTGAGGTTATGGTTCAGTAGTAGAGCTCTTGCCTGGTATGTGTGAGGCACTGGTTTCGATTCTCAGCATCATATATATATATAAAGAAAGAAAGAAAGAAAGAAAAGAAAAGGTCCATTGACAACTAGAAAATATTTTTTTTAAAAAAACTGCTTTTCATAGAAGCTGAAAAATTTTACATTCTCACCTTCAATGTGATTTTTTAAAATATTATTATCATAGCCCTCCTTAGTGGGTATGAATCAGTATGTGATGGTTTTGTTTTGCATTTACCTAATAGGATTTAGCATCTTTTCATGGGCTTATAAGTAATTTGTATATCTACTTTCAATAAATGTCTATTCAAATGTATTGCCTTTTTGTAACTGATAATTTATCTTTTTAGTATTAAGTTGTAAAAGTCCTTTATATACCCTGGATGCAAGTGACTTATTTGATAAAAAGTCTTCAAATATTTCATTCCATTTTGTGTACTGACTTTTCACTTTTTAGATCTTATAATTAACATTACAGAATTTTTTTTTGTTTTATGACATCTAATTGATATTTTCTTTCTTTTATCACTTGTACTTTTGGTGTCATATCTAAGAAAGTGTGGCTTGGTGCTAGGTAACAAAGTTACTCATTATTTCCTTCTAAGATTTTAAATACTCGGCTTTTTCATTAAACCCTATAATCTATTCTGAGTCATTGTGTATGGTGTGAGGATGAAGTTCAACTCCATTTATTCCCTCTTGTGAATATCCAATTGTACAAGCACAATTTGTTGCAAAGATTACTTTGCCTGTATTGAATTTTCTTCAAGCCTTGTCAAAATCATTTGCCACAAATGTGAGGATTTATATGTGAACTCTTAATTATATCTGATTAATCTATATGTCTGTCCTCACCCCAATGCCACATATTCTTGACTACTTTTTCTATGACTTATGTTTTGAAATTGGGATGTTTTAATCAATCAGTAGATTGTTTTAACTCTACTGGGACTTTTACATTGCATAGGAATTTTGGAATAAGCTTGTCAATTGCTACCAAGCCAAAAGAAGCACAAATTTGTATAGGGATTGTATTGAATCTTTAGATGAGACTATTTCTATTTTATCAATATTAAATCTGATGCAGAAATATAGGATATCTGTATATTTACTTGTATTCCATTCAATTTCTTTTAACAATGTTTTGTTGTGATCACTGTACTTTACACTGATTTTCTTAAAAATCTTCCTGAATACATTATTCCTGTTAATGTTATTGTAAAGAGCATTGGTTCCTCATTTAGTTTTTTAATTTCTCATTGATAGAATGCAGAAATTTAATATAATTTTAAATATCAATTACTATCTTATAGTCTTGGTGAACTCATATATAAGGTCAAATAGATTTTAGTATACTTCTTAGGAATTTTTATATACATTATTATATCTTTTACAAATGGTAATAAATTGATATCTTCTCTATGTGAGATTGATTTTATGTTAGTTCTCTTAAGTAAATTGACTGGAACTTGCAGTGATGTTGAATAGACGTAGTAAGAGTAGATATCCTTGTCTTCAAATGGATTTAGAGAATGTTTTCATATGATTTCAATTAGATGTGATGTTTACTGTGAGTTTTCCATAGTTGGTGTTTCTCATTATTTTATATTTCAGGTAAAAGGATGGAGCTGGAGAATTTCATGCTCGGTGAAGAAAGCCAATCTCAAAAAATCAAGGGCCTAATATTTTCTCTGATAAGTGAATGCTGATCTATAATGGAGGGATTCATGGAAAAAATGAAGGAACTTTGATGGGGCAAAGGGGAGGGAAAGAGTTGGGTATGGAGGCAGGAAATATAGTGGAATGAGATGGACATCATTACCCTAGGTACATGTATGACTGCACATATGGTGTGATGTTACATCATGTATAACCATAGAAATGAAAAGTTGTTCTGCAATTGTGTACAATGAATCAAAATGCATTCTTCTGTCATATATAACTAATTAAAATTTAAAAATCAAGATAAAGTGATCTTACCGTTGCATCTTATCCTACATACTCAATATTTTTAGCTACATACTCAATATTTTTAGAATAATTACTATCTATTAATTTCCAAAAACTATAACATGAGGAAATATGCCTAATTTATTCTTTGAGGCAATTATTACTCTGATACTAAAAACAAGTAAAGATACTATGAGAAAATTATAAATCAACTTAAGAAGGTAGATGTAAATATTAATAGCAAACCAAAGCTAGCAACATGCACAAAAATACACACCATGAGCAAGGAGAATTTAATGTAGCAATGCAAACTTGGTCTAGCATCTATAAATCAATCAATATGAACATCACAGTAAAAGTAAAGAACAAAAATCACAAATTTTGTTTATTCAAAAACATTAGAAGTATTTCCACTTCTAAAGGTTGTCTTCAATTTGTTTCTATTTACCATTTTATAATTTTCATTGTTGAAGATTTTTATCACCTAGGTTAGATATTTTACCAAGTATTTATTTTTTCTGGTTTTGTGAATAAAATATTCTCCCCAATTGTTTTGAAGCAGGTTTGTTTTTGCAATATAGGAATGCAATTGATTTATGTATTATGTTCTTGTATCATCTCCTTTGGTAGATTTGTTATCAACATTATAAATTTTCTGATGGAGCATTTTAAATCATCTAAGTAAAATGTTCATGTTTTCAGTACACAGAGGCAACAGGACTTCTTCTTTCCTATGTGTATGCCATTAGATTTCTTCTCTTGCCTGTTTGCTCTGGCTAGGGATTCAAGGAGTGGTGAAAGTTTACTTCCTTGTTTTGTTTTTATTTTTAGAAAAAAAATTCAACTTCTTTTTATTCAGTTTGATGTTGGCATTTGGTTTCTCACATACAGCTTTTACAATTTTGAAGAAATGTCCTTCTGTCACTAGTTCCTCTGGTGTTTTAAATATGAATGAGTGCTGAGTGTTGTGGACAGGCTTCTCTGAATCTATTGATTATCTCATGGGATTTTTGTAATTAAATATGTTTTTACAGTAACTTTTGTATATGTGTGTGTGCATATGTATATATACATATATATGTAATTAAATTTTTTTTGGTATTGGGAATTTAACCAAGTTATGATTTGCCAATTAGGTTCTTATACCACTATACACTTTTTAATCTTTTCCAAATTGTTGTTAATGCATTATAGTTTTACAGAGCAATGAGATTTATTGTTATACATTCACATATAAATCTATTATAAAAATAAGCAATATCATTCCACAGTGTTTCCCTTTCCTCTTTCTTTCCCTCCTCCAGGTCCTTTTACTCCTTTTTATTTCTTCTTCTTATATATATGTGACAGCAGAGTACATTTGGAAATATTATACATACACGGAGTATACCTTATTCTAATTAGGTCTCATTTATGTGGTTGTACATGATATGGAATTTCACAGGTCATGTATTCATATATAAACATAAGAAAGTTATGTCCCATTCATTCTAATATCTTTCCTATTCTCATACTGTTCCCTTATCTTCATTCCCCTTTATACACTCCAATAAACTTTTTTTTTCCCTCCCCATTTCTTATTTCCATCCCCATTCCCTTCCCATTCCACATATAAAAGAAAATAGTTGGCCTTTGTTTCTTGGGACTGACAAATTTTTCTTATCTTGACAGTCCCTAGTTCCATCAATTTACTGGAAAATGCCTTAATTTGACTTTTCTTTAAGGCTGAGTAATTTTCCATTGTGTGTGTGTGTGTGTGTGTGTGTGTGTGTGTGTGTATCCACATATTATTTTGGATATTTGATTTTAAGAGAGACTAGGGTGAAGGGTCAGGAGCTTGAAAGAGAAAAGTTATTGGTATGGTTCTGCAATTCCCAGGTGTCTTCATGGTGAATAAAATTGATGCTTCCATCCCAGGCCATCTGTTCAAGACTAGAATAGTGTATCTCAAATAGGGTGCATGACAGTCAATTGGAGAGCTCACTCAAACTCAGACTTCTGGGTCTCAACTCAGAGTGTCTGACTCAGGTGCCAGGGGTGGGCCTGAGCTTCTGTATTTTTTTTTTCAAAGAGAGAGTGAGAGAGGAGAGAGAGAGAGAGAGAGAGAGAGAGAGAGAGAGAGAGAGAGAGAGAGAGAGAGAATTTTTAATGTTTTATTGTTTAGTTCTCGGCAGACACAACATCTTTGTTGGTATGTGGTGCAGAGGATCGAACCCGGGCCGCACGCATGCCAGGCAAGCACGCTACCACTTGAGCCACATCCCCAGCCCACTTCTGTATTTTTTATAAGCCCCCAGGGTTTGCTAATGTTCCTGGTCCAAACACTTTGAACTGATGGTCCTTGTCTAAAAATTTCAGGGGCAATGAAGGTGACATAAGGTCTTCTTTGGGTGCACCCTTCACCTTCTTTACCTGCCTCTTTTCCCAGTGGCCTACCTGTAGTGTCTACGTAGATTACACCTGAATATGTTCATGATAAAATGGGGCACTTGGGATCCTCCATTCTCATGGGCCTTTCTCACTTGCAGACCTTTTCCCTGAAGACTGCAAGCCCTACCTCTGTATTTCAACAACTGTCTACATATTAGTTTTTAGAATCTCCTCTTTTGGATTGTTGATTTCCATATGAATTTCAGAATATCATTAACTCTTAGAATTCCATACTGAGTTTTCATGATATTTTATCCAAATCTTTGTAGACACAGGATGTTGATGACCACGTGGAATTCCTCTTTTTCCCTTTGATGACAGGAAGATACCAGTCTGGGTCTAACCCCTCTACTGAGTGTTAAGGGGAAGCCAAACATATGGACCCTACTCTGAAAAATAATACTTACTGGGTGTCTTAAAGAATCTGCAATATGTATATGGGATAAAAATGGGAGTTCATAATCTGCTTAAATCAAATGTATGAAATATGCTATGTCAAGAACTTTGTAATGTTTTGAACAACTAATAATAAAAAAATAAATAAAGAAAGAAAAAAGATTATAAAACTAATGTAATTTAAAAAAATAAAATTAAAAAGTAATCCACTGTTAAAAAAATCAAGTTACTGTAACACAGTTGTGGAGTCTAGGAGTCCAAATTGAATTATAAGGTATATGCTCTGAAAGCTCTAGGGTAAATTTTTCCTTGATTCTTCTAGCTTTCAGTTGTTGTGGGGAATACTTGACATACCTTCACATTTGCACTCATTTCTCCTTTTTCGGTCACCATTATCACATGGTGTTCTCTCTGGACAAGTATATTTGTCCAAATTTTCCTCTTCTAAGGTGATGAGTCATCAGATTATAGCCCATTATAATTGACTATGGCCTTATATAACATTTTCATGCACAAAAACATCATTTTCAGATGATGTAATAAGCTGATGTGCTGGGAAGAATATGACAATTCAACCCAGAGCATGTACTGAGCACTTAATGTGCGCTATTTCCTGTATTTCTCATGGCAGCAAGTGAGGTACACACAGGCATCACTCACACTGAATAAACTAGGATATGAAACTCAGTAAAGTTGTGGTCCAGCTAGAAGCACATGAAACCCACAAGACTGTAGTCACAGTGTAGCTGTAGCATGCCCTTGAAAGAATAATTATGTACCCCCTGCATCTCTGTAGACATGATACTGCTTCCCAGAAATGGTCCTAGAGTACTACAAATGACTCCAAATCTTTTTAGTAGCTGCCTCTTTGAGAATCTTAGAGCAGGAATTGATGCATAAAATCAAATTGCTCAAATTTACTCATCATGTATCCCCAAAGTTACAATATTACTCTTCTAAATTTAGATTACTAGAATTTCATTGAACATCCTATACAGGTTTATAGTATGAAAGTTTTAAATTAATTTTCTTCACTATTTTTAGATATGTAAATGACAGAAGAGTGAATTCTGAAATACTATATATACATAGAATATACTATATAACTTATTCTAATAAGGATCCTATTCTTATGGTTGTATATGATATGCAGTTTTACTGTGTGTATATTCATAGATGGACATAGGAAAGTTATGTTTGATTCATTCTGTCTTTTCTATTCCCATTTCTCCACCTTCCTTTTATTCCTTTTTATCTAATTCAATCAACTTTTCTCACATCCTTGTCAACATGTTCTATTACTTGTACTCTTGATAATTGCCATTCCAACTGGAGTGAGATGGAATGACAGTGTAGTTTTAATTTGCATTTCTCTAATTTGTAGCAATGTTGAACATTTATTTCATTTATTTGTTGGCCATTTGCATTTCTTTTATAATGTGCCTGTTCATTTCCTTTGCCCATTTGGTGATTGGAATACTTGTTTGTACTGTGTTAAATTTTATGATTTCTTTATATATCCTGGAGATGAACACTAAACCTGATGTGCAGGTGCAAGAATTTTTCTCCCATTGTAAGTGTTCTTCACATGCTTGATTGTTTTCTTTTCTGTGAAGAAGATTTCTAGATGGGAAACTCATGTAACTCTTGAAGCAATTCAATGATAAGTGAAATATGGAAACCAAAATATAACTTACATGCTTGTCATGCTCATTTAAAGAGCCATAAAACATTCAAGAGATAAAGGCAGTGATAATACTATTTAAAATCATGAATGTAGGTTCACCAAATGTAGGCCCTATAACCAAATCCCAGTGTCAGTAAATCATAGAGTACAGATAGAAACCTAGATCTCCTCTGTTATTTGTGTTTTCCCTGAGGCAATCTGCAGTAACAGGCCCAACAATCTAATAAATTCAGTTTGTTTGAATAGACATAATAAGACATTCTTATTAAAACCTATCAGTCAAGATAATATGATGGTTTAACATTATGTTCTCTTTGCCAGTGTTAGATGTTGATGATTTAAAATATTGTTTAGCATTCATCACAGATTTTCTAAACACAGAAATGTGGGTGGATAAAGTAGGAGGAGAAGCTCTGCTAATTATCATATAAAACAACAAATTGATTCATTCAAAAGTTGACAGATGTTGCTGAATGGTGTTAGAACAATCAGTGAAAGAAGCGCAAAAACTCAGTGAGAAGTAAGCCTGTATTCTCATTTCAATTGATATATATGTATATATATATATATATATATATATATATATATATATAAATGTATTAATACAAACTGCCATTTGTTTTGCTTGCTTTATTTCCCCTTGTATTTCTTTACTTCAGAAGAAAAGATTAAAAAAGAAAATGCATAAAAGTACACAGGAACAGATAAGAGAAGCAAAATCCTTAGACAACAGGCATATGGAAAAGTAAGTAAAAAGGGTCTTCTTTCCTGTACCTTATACCTAGAAATAATTTTATTGTGCTTCAGAGTAACAGATTTATAACTAGACAGGGTTCTTCTGTGAATTTCTCCACTGATTAACTTTCTAAATGATCACTAAATTTAATAGAGCTCAATCAGGGGGTACTTCAAGAGTACTTTAGGCACATGCAGTGCCTTCTAGATAAAAAACATAAGAGTTTAGGAGATAGTTAAAGCATCACTATGTGAATTGGCCAAGATCATTAATTTAGATCACATGGTGAAAACAAAGCTTGTGTCCTGGAGGCACCTTACCTTTGTACAACAGCTGGCAAATAGCTTCCTCATAAGAGTTGAAAGAATGTTGGGAGTTCATTTTGAAGTGTGAGGTTCCAGATTAGTTGGTATAATGATCTGTTGTTTAAAGAAGATAAAGATGGTCTGCTTCTGCACCCTGAAGGTGGTGCATCAAGAGTTATGTGGGCTCATGATTCTTTACACTCTTTACAAAACGTGTGTGCACTTTGTAAGCTTGTTGAAAACTTATGGAAGTAAATACCATGCCCTACTGTACCTTTTGATTACTAGCACCCTGCAGAGTTGCTACAGGTGTAAGCCCTTCATAATCAGTGTTTCTTCACAAACCACTATCTGTATAAAAAGGGTTACTCTGAAAATAGAATAATTTGTTGAAACAGGACCCTTTAGACATGATGTAACAGGCAGTTTTTTTTTAAAAAAAAAGAATTTGGAGTCATCATCAGTGATAGAGAAGACTCGCAGACTCCAGGTGTTACCAGACACAAGTCCAGGCACCTCATCAATGGAAAACCAGTAGTCAAAAGATGTGAATTAGTGGGAAAGAAATCAGGTTTACTGAAGGTCCAGCACACTGGGGAATTGTGGGGCTGTCATCTTCATAATGCCCTCTTGGGGATCTCAGGGACACAAAGGGTTTTTATAAGGACAGAAAGATGGGACTGTGAAGTACTATGAGGGAAGGTTTCTCTTAGCAGGATTTTTGTCATCCAGGGTGTGTCTCCTTTTCTTCATTTTTGAATGGACCATCACAATGGAGCTTGACTTTCTGGAGCTAGTACCTATACTTTCTTTAAATAGACAAATTTATTTCTGCATGTAAAAATTCACAGAAATTTACTTGCTTTGTGTTTATATATAACCAAACACTAAGAAGACGCATGAAACATTTGATTTTATCTGAGGATCACTAGATGTTCTGGGTTTTTAAAAGGTGGTTATTTAATTAGAGTGCCATGTGAGGGACAGATAAGGCTACTGGACTGCAGGTGGTCATTGTTTGTGGTGATGGTAAGATCATCTATGTCTCCCCTTCATTTCTCAGGCTGACTGCTCAGCTAGAACCTTCCATCAAATACTCACTCTCCCTTCTTCTTCCTCCCTTTTTTCTTCTGGGAGAGAGATGCTAGTCTACACAGTAGAAAAACAAAACAAAAAAAAATACAATAAAGATTCTCCTGAGTTTATGAAATGTATCATTTTGTTATCTTCCATTTGCAAATCACAGAAAATGCAATTAAAACAGGTTTAGACAAACAAGAAAGAATAATATTTTGTATTGCTGAAGTATTCAGGGGAAGAGTGGACTGCAGATCCAGTAGCATCTAGGGACTCATCAGGGTACAATTTCCCTTCACTTTCCTTTTTGCCTTCTGCCGTGTGTATCCCGTGGTCAGACAGGCTCTTCCCTCATGGAAGCAGCTCTCACCAGCTCACGTCCCTCTGCGTTTAGAGCCAGAAGAACAGAACTTTCCTCAGGGAGTTATCCAGGCCTAGATGTGTTCTAATCTTATCCTGAGTGGAAGTGGAGGGGGCCTGGGTTTTCTGGACTCAGTCCTTCTTAGGCACTTATCTGCAGAAATGGCAGTGCACACAGTGGCAAGGTGACTAGCAAGTCCACTGCAGTACTAATGGACATGGGGGAGGCTGTCACTGCCAGCCTGGGAAGCAGCAGGTGAGAGAAGGAGGTGCTGTGTTCAACTGATGGCAGGTTTTTATATGTCTCCAGGAAACCATTTCAGGGCTTTAGACTGATAGCACTTGGGAGAACAGAAACTTGGTGAAGCCTCTTATAGACCTTCAGGTGGAGGACCAGACCCAGCACAAAACCTACTCCTGCTGTGAACTTCACCTTCCATTAGATTTGTGCATGGCAGTGCCACTCTTCTAGGCCACTGATCTTATTTTCTGTGGGCTCTGAGGTCACATGGCCATTCCCCTAAAAACTCCTCTGGTTGGAATTGTTTGGCTGACTCACTACCTTTCTCCTCCTCAATACCCATGATGCATTATGTATAGAGGATTTGCAAATGTGAAAATATGTGCAGACACCATGGAGAGCAGTGTGAAGGTTCTTTGGAAGAATAAAAATAGAACAATCATATGGCCCAGAAAGACCTCTTTTGTGTACATTTAAAAGAAATGAAATCAGCATGTGGAAGAGATGTCTGTACTCATGGGTTTGCTGCAACACCCTTCACAATAGGAAGGGACATAATCCATCTTAATTTCCTGTGGGTGAATGGATGGATGGATAAGCAAATTGGCAGGTGCCTGTGGAATATTATTCATCCCAAAAAGGAAGGAGATTCCAGGACTTTCAGTAACTTGAGTGATCCTAGAGGACACTGTGCTGAATTACATAAGCCAGGCACAGAGAAATCTGGCACAACCTCAGTTACATGGGCAATCTAAAAATGTAAACTTACAGAGGCTGAGAATAAAGGGTGGTCAACAGGGGTGAGGGTGAAAAATAGGTGTTGGTCAAAGCTACATGGGCACATGTATGCCAGGTGAGTGAGACCTAGAGATCTGCACCCTAAGTGCATGTAGTTAAGAAAATGGTCTTTTGCCCTTTAAAACCTGTTCAGAGGACAGTTCTCTGGTTAAGTATTTTTGCATTACAAAGCAAAGCTCACAGGGGAGCGTGAGGAAATGGCAGGAGGACTTGTGGCCCCAGGGTGTTCCAGGTGTGTGTAGTGGCCATCCCACTTAGGTGCCATTAGATAGAAGAAATTGTTTTTATTGTGCCTGCTACTAAGAAAGGCGTCAGGAAGTGGCAGTGAAGGTGGCTTCTCCAGGGGCCAGGAGGCATCTCTTCCACCTGAGCTCCTAAGTGGACTCAGCTGCTCAGGCTGAACCCTTTCCACCTGCCCTCACCCTCCTCACTGCCTGCATCTGTGGGAGATGTGCTGCATGCACATAGATCTTTGGCCAAAAGGCCAGGACTGGGAATGTAGCCCTGCCCTGCTTTTTGAAGTAGGGTCCCAGGACTGGCTGCTGCCCTCTTCTTCTTCTCTGCTTTTCTGCTCTGTTCTACTTATTTTTATCATAAGTAGATTAGTAACAAATCCCCTGGTTTTTTGGGGGTTGTGTGTGTGTGTGTGTGTGTGTGTGTGTGTGTGTGTGTGTGTGTATGATAGGATGGACATAGGCCTGAGCCTAAGCAACTCCATTTTAAAAAACCTGCAGTTTCACCAGGCACACCCACAGATCCCTCCAGTATGGCCTTAATCAATTTCTTTCCCTTACCCTGATAAAAAGAGTGAAGCCCCTGGCAGGCTGTCCTCACCTGATAAGAGGAAAAAGAAAGAAGATCAGGGTGGAGACCCTAAAAACAGATGTTTCTGACCCCAGGGGTAATGATGTCACTGAGAAATCTGGTGGTAGCTGATAAGAATTGAAAGGGAAGTAAAAAAAAAATTTAGTATAAGTGATAAAGCAAATGAACCGGGATTCAGCCAGCCAAAAACTGAAATCCCAGTGTCAATGGAGACCATCTGGATGTCTGGACTTTCCCCCTGTCTGGAGGTAACAAGGCTCTTTTTCCTTCCCAGTGAGTTCCTGCCAGACGCAGCTAGTGGAGCGGGAGCAATATATCCCTGCTCAGAAATGACAACACCATCCCACAGCACAGCACCACTGGGGACTTGTGAAGCTATAATAAGGTACCTCTGCCCCTCAGTTGAAGGTGTTTCTAGTGGAAGTGCAGTAGGCAGTTTGAACTCCACCCAAATCTATCAGTGATGAGCTTGCATTGAGAAAGCTGGACTTCCTCCTTTATTGGGTGAAAATGGAATGTGCCTCTCACCTCCCAAAGGAGTGGTACCAATGCGACCAATAAAAATAGAGGAAGTTGGTGCCTGCATCTTCATGATGGAGTGTTAACCCTCTGTTTTCTTCTAGAAGTTGCAAGGTTTCTATTCTAATTCCCAAGTTTTGGGTTCATTTAGACTTGACTTTTGTGCAGGGTTAGAGACAGGGGTCTAGTTTTATTCTTCTACATACGCACATCCAGTTTTCCCAGCACCATTTATTCATGTGGACACAGAGGAATGGGCATGAGGGCTCACTGAAAGTGGAGTCCTCAGAACATGATGTCCAGAGATAGCCCAGCCTCTGGAATCACAGGCTGTATCTATAGCTTCAGGTTGGCACTATACAGTGAGCCAGGAAAGATGGAGAGAGCAAACCTGTCACTGAGAGGCTTTCATAGCTCCTTATCCTGAAGAGCAAATCATGTATGAATTTTTGCAGAAAACCCTTATGTGTATGGTCAATATTATTATGTGCTGAGGCATCACCAAGAATGTATGGGCATGTGAGAACAGAAAAGAATGGAGTCAGACTCACTACATTACTTCATACACACACACACACTCACACACACACACACACACACACACACACACACACCCTCAAAATATATCACCCAACTCAATACAAAATTAAAATTACAGACTCCTAAAAAAATAGGAATACGTTATTTTGGCCTAACATTTAGAAGTGGTTACTAATTTAAGGCACTAGCTATGCAACAAAAGAAGTAATAAGTAAATTAAACTTTATTGAAAATTGTAGCTTTTGAGCATCAAAGAATGCACTAAAAATGAATTGACAACTCACAGAATGGAAGAAAATATTTGCAAATCATAGATTATAACTCAGAACTGATTGTTACCCCAAATATAGAAAGAACTGCTACAACTAAACAACAAAGAAAATCCAATAAAAAAGTATCCAAAGACTTGAATATGCACTTCTCTAAAGATCATTATGTTTGATAAGTAGTCATCATTTATTATTTATCATTAAGGAATTGCAAATCAAAGTCATAACAAGAGAACACTTTATGAGTAGAAGGATGGCTACAATCAATGACATGGACAATAGCATATGGTCTCAGGGGCAAGGATACACTGTGACCTGGTGAAGAAATGTAAACGATGTGTCTGATTTCTAGCACAGTCTGGAAACTCCTTCCATGTTAAACACAGACTTACTAAATGACCCAGCAATACCAATCCAATGTGTACATCCAAGAGAAACAAAGTTATATGAGTGTTCACAGCAGCTTTATTCAAATAGCCAAAAAGTACAAGTGACTAAGTCAACAAATAAAATAGTTTAATAAATAAGGCATATCCATCTAATGAAATGTTGTTCTGCAATAGAAAGGGATGGAGTACTGATAACATGCTATGACATGAATGAACCTTGAAAATATTATGCCAACTCAAAGACAGGGTCTCACTAAGTTGCTTAAGGCACTGATTTTATCTTTGAGGAAGGAAGGGTCACTTGGCACTTTGTCCACCATACAGACAGCCACACACCTCACCAGGCACAGTTAAAAACATGCTTACTGAAAAGTTCCTGGGAGAAGCCAGGTTTCACAGCATGCTTTGCATGGTCCTCTCCCAAGTTCCTTGATGCCACAATTCCTTTCAACACCTGTTTCTCTACTAGGTCCTCCAGACAGAAGGCAGCATCTTCTGGAATATTTCTTGTCATGCTATGCTATTACCCTGCCCAGACTTTTCCATTCCTCCTTCCTCCGGACCTCACCAGAGAGCCACTTTCAAGGTGGCTCAGGGCAGAGAACACTACTCTCATGGAGCATGCCCTGCAGCCTCAGAAGATGCTCTCCTTAGAGGCATGGGATAATGGAAGAAAGGGGACTCAGGAAAAAGTGCATCATGTAATTTATATCAGAGAATTTTTCTATGGATACATAAAATATATTCATATTTTGAATAGAGATTTACATGTTCCAAAGGAATTGTCATTTCTTATTTTCAGGAATCTGTCATTTTAAAACTCTAACAATAGGAGGCCACGTTTGTCATATTTTTCACCTTCATAAAGTTGTATGTTGAAAAAAAAAGTTGCATGTTGTCCTCTGACCTAATATTAATATAGCTAATGCCATAATGACTCATTCAACCAAAATTTTAGGCAAGGATTTATGAACAGCATGCCATCACCAACCAAGCCCTCCCAAATGAATCCTCAAATGGACACCTCACCAGGCTGGATATCCCGGGATGTGGAACCATCTAAAACACCTATTGAAATTAGGCCACCTGCCACCCTTACTGAGAACCCACCTGTCTGTTTTCCTTTAGACCCACAGCTCCCTCACTGGTACCCCTGAGTATTTTATTTTCCATTTTACATGTTTGATTGTGGTTAAAATATACATGACATGAAATTTGCTATGTTAACCATTTTTAAAAATATTTTTTAGTTGTAGATAGACATAATACCTTTATTTTTTAATATATGGTGCTGAGGCTTGAAACCAAGACCTCAAATGTTCTAGTGAGTGCTCTATAACTGAGTTACAAACCCAGCCCTCATTTTTTTTAACATACAGTCCTTTTACTCAATATGAATACTCTCTAATCCATAGAGAGGTACATTGGAATCACCTAGATCAATTTTAGTATCATTTCTACTAGATTCCATTTCTAAATATGTAGGCCCATTCATTTTATCCAAAGGCAGCATAGTGGAACTCCTGAGTTCTGCTGATCCAGATGGTCTACCATATTTAGAATAACATCCATCTTGCCTTTGTAGAGGAAGATGTGAATCAGAATATGGTTGGCCTGGTGAAGGGATCATTATCCTATGGGCCTGTTCCCATGGATGTTCCAGGGGCCGTATGTCAGAAGGTGCTCTCTGAGGATAAGTTGACTTATCACAGTTTGATTCTCTTCTTTCATTGCTAGTTGGATAGTCCAGAGGATTCTCTGGGCCCCTTGAGCCTCTTTCTCCTCCTACAGGCATCAAAGTTGAGGGTATGAGTGTAGCCTTCTTTTCCAAATGAGAAGGTTTTATTTCACATGAAGGTTGACCCAATGATGAGGGACCATTTGGAGAATCTTTTTGCCAAAGGCTGTATTTGAAGCATCAAGCACAGAAGGATCTTTTTCTACAAGCTTAAATTATAACTCTATTTCAGTTAATTTTTGTATATTGTGAGCATTTTTCCTTAAATTATTGAGGTATCTTTCAGCACATCTAGCTGCCAATTCATTACCATGAGCTTTTTTCTCATAGTAAATAATGTGTCCCTGATAAAAACAAATGGTTCTCTCCAATTCTTCTTCAAGATCTTTTGATCGCTTTCTATTGGTCTCCAGCAGTTTAGTTGTATGGCTGATCTTGTCTTCCTCTTTGAAAAGTTTCTCTTATTGCTCTATCTGGTAATTTTTCTCTCATATTTTCTTTGGAGTTTCATTACATTTTCTTGATATAATTCCATCACGACTTTAAGTTTCTGCTGAAGATTCTGATTCTCACTTTCAAACTGTGTATTTTCTGTTTGCAAAGATGCTTGTTCTGTCTGAAGATTTCTAATATTTTCTATTAGGTCTTCCTTTGTTTTAATTACTTCAGATAATAAAGTAAAAATTTGATTTCTTTCTCTTTCTGAGATTTTAAAAGAGGCCTTTAACTTCACATTATAAACCAGTGTCTTCCAAGACCCTTTTGGCTGATCTTCTAAGTGACCACTAATTTCTGATTAACTCTTCAATTCCAATTCCAAGTAACCATCATCTGTTAGAACTTTTTCAAGCATGGGAGCCAAATCTTTTATCTGCAGTAAGTGTTCAGTCAGAGAATTAATGTGATTCTATTTGTCTCCTAGAATTTGTTCTGCAAGTACTTTAGAGTGTTCAAATATAATTTTCGGTTTAGTAAGGCCATTCACTTTTTTTTTCCATACTCAACTTCTTGTAAAAGCTCTTTATGACTTTCCTGAACTCATTCAAAGCCTCTTTTATTGCTACTGTAATTCTTTCTTTATTCATTTGAAATATTCTCAAGTTTGTTTTAGCTTCAGGTATTTGTGATTTAAGAGATTTTGATTCATCTTCTAAGGACTTAATCCTTTTTGATATATCCACCATCAATTTATCCTGTTGAGAATATTTAGTTTTCTTTTTTTTTAGCTCATTTTCTAGAAAGAGTATTTCATCCTCAAGTTTAGATATGGACCTCTCCAGGATTTTATATATTGCCTCCAAGTTTTCTATTTTTACTGACTCCTTCACCAAAGTGATATCCTTTAAAGGTGACTCTAAGCCTTCCTATGCTTTTTGAATAAGGCTAACATTTTCAAGTAATTGACATTTTTCTTGAATTAGTCCAAAAAGTTTTAGAGCAAGTTTTTTTTTTTAATCTTCTCATGTAATGCCTGTTTCTCACAGACTGATAACTTCTCCACAAAAACAAGAGAACAACAAAAAATCCAATAGCTGCACATATCACCAACTTTCATGGACAGCCATAAGGACTAGGGTGTGTTTCCATGTCTTCAGTCAAGGTAGACCACAACCCTACTTCTTCCAGGACCACCCCCAAGTATGGCTGAGAGATAGCTGTTGCCTCTCCATCGTGCTAAGGCTACTTTGGCCATTCCCTCCACAACCATACAATCCCCAGCCACGCCAAAATAGGCTTTGAACACTCAGGCCTTTGGTCAGGAGAAAACCCACACCAGGTAATGGAGCAGACCGTTTTTTACCAGTGAGGGGCGGGGAGAGGCTGTGGGCATGGGCATGGGCATCCCTGGTCATGGGATCTCAGGGGCCTAGCACACTTACACTGCCTGTAAGGGAAGTCTTGGTCCCTCCACTATGCTATAAATTCTGAACCAGTGAAGGTTCAAGACAGTCCAAATAAAGCCAGAGAGAAGTCCTCTCCAGGTCACCCACCCATTTATTTGTTTTAGGCAAGGCTAAGGCAGAACTTATTATGTGCCATTCTATATAGTCATAATATCACCCAGTTTTATGTAACTAAAATTCTACAGCTTTGTAAATTTTTTAAAGAGTTAGTACACCACATATTTATATTTATGCCACTTGCCCTTTTGTTTTAATTACTCATTCCTTTCCCTCCCCTCCGGTCCCCTCTCTTTATCCTTCCTTCCTTTCTTCTTTTTTCCTTTCCTTTCTTTTCAGTGTTGGGGGTTAAACTTCACGGCCATGTACATGCTGGACAAGCTCTCTACCACTGAGCTATATCTTTAGCCTTGTTGACAATTTCTACAGAAGTCATCTGAATTATTCCATATAAAAACTCTTGTGTTAGAAATTTGAAAAATAACTTGAGAAGAGTTGCAAACATGGGAATAAATAAGTTTTGATAAGTTGTTTTAAAATAATATATGATATTAAATGTTTCTAAAAATAAATTGAGTTGGTTTTCATGTCATTTTTGTAGACAACTATTTATTTAAGAGTCTTTGAAATCTTTTTTCAGACGTTCTTTTCATTTCTCACAGGATATAAATACTTCTAAGAAAGCTGTTCATTATAAATATATATCAAAGAGAAGGATAAGATAAGTGAGATCCTTCCTCAAACAAAACAAAATAAAATGTTGTGTGGGATTCTCACACAGACAGAAGACACCACGATATTCAACAGAAGCAGTGTTTATTTGTGTGTATCTAGCCTCAGTGGATTCTTATCTGAATGCTGAACATTTAGTGTAGAAAGTGATCTCATAAATTCTAGTTATTTTCCTTTTACATACTAGTCTTTGTCTTCATATGAGGTAATAGACATTCCTGATTGAACATTCTATTTCAATACTACAAAGTAGAAAGAATATTCAAAATTGATTTCTGGAGGGCTCACAATGATACAGATGGCATCATGTTCTTTTTCTTTTCTTCTGAGATATGTTTACCATAAAATGCAGCTCAGTGGTAAAGCATCCCTGGTGCCTATTCCCAGTAACAAACCAAAGAAAACCAAATAAATGCATATGCACTTAATTTAAGGCAGAGAGTTTAGCATTATAATGAGTTATATTGAGCAAAGTTTACTCTAGGTCACTTAGAAGAGCAGCTGTGTATCTTTGACTGGTTTAAGGCCTTTTCTAAAGAGCAGATTCTGAAACAAAGAAACAACTTCAAGTGAAGTTAGCCATGAGCAACTCTCTGCCTGCAATCACAAGTGTTCCTAAGTTCCTGCATGTCAGCTGAACACTTTGTAGGCCATTTCCTAGTGGGGATAAAAGTCTGAAGGGGGAGGAAACTTGAATTCTTGGGTGATTCCCTTCTTATTTAACTATTCTAATCAACTTTCTGTCAGTACCTCCAGTATCTAACATGCAGAGAGGTTGAATAGCCTCCAAATCTGGACCTTTGAGAACTGATCCTGGCCCTCTCCTCACTCCACATTCCTTGGTTGTTTTCTGAAGCACCTCAATACCCGGGTTTTGGAGGATTTCACTTTCTTCCACCTCTATGGCTTGCAGTTCACTAAAATTCTATACAATTGTATACCTGAAATTGGGAAGGAGTTTCTCCAGGCAGGAGATTCAGCCTTTCTAGCAGGCTCTCTTGACCTTGAACCTACATAAGGCAGTCCCTTTAGGGCTACCCAGTAGACCACATTTGGGCTATTACTTTTGGGGTTGAGTGTTAGCAATTGTTTTCAGAAAGACATATCTCCCTTGTTCCCAGGATCTCCCTCACTGAGGTAGTACTTACTATTTGATGAAGGATGAAGGCTATCTAGGTGCCCGCCACTCACTTTTCTCACCTCCTTTGCCAACTGGTATCAGAATCAGCTTTCTCTCACACAGCCCATTGCCCAAGGCCCCAATGACTCAGGAGGTTTTAGAGGCTAGTTCTGTAGGAGGGGTGAAGCCATTCTGCATTCTGCAAAGAGACACCTCTGTTCTTAGAGGCTGTAGTGATAGGAATCACCTGCATGTTTTCTTCTAGACCATCTTGACAGTGGGGTTGTGAGGGATGCAGTCAGGAATTCCTTTAAATCAGCTGTCAATTATGGCTAGAGATAGACCCAGGATCCTGTATTCTTGGGCAAGAGAAAAGAAAGCATATTGGTTCCTTCTATACAATTTCAGCACAACTTTTTATTTCTCTGGTTGTACCCGATGCAACAACACACTATATGTGCATTCATATATTTACCTAGGTTAATTATGTCCATCTTAGTCCACCATCTTTACTCTCCACATGCTCTCTTTCATCCCTCCCTCCCCTTATCTCCATCATAGTTCCTCCACCCCCCCATTATGGATCAGCATTCAGTTATCAGAGAGAACACTTAGCCTTTGGTTTTTGTTGTTGTTTGGAATTGGCTTACTTCACTTAGCATAATATTCTCCAGCTCCATCCATTTACCTACAAATGCCATAATTTTATTCTCTTTTAAAGCTGAGTAATATTCCATTGTGTATACATACCACAGTTTCATTATCATTTCATCTATTGAAGGGCATCTATGATGCTTCCACAGCTTAGTCATTGTAAATTGAGCTGCTATAAACATTGCCAGCATTACTAAGCCATAATCCCAGCCCACATTAACCATTTTTAAGTGCAAAAAGAATTCAGAAGTGATCAATAAATTCACTATAACCACCATTTATTGCTAGACTTCATCTTCATAACAGAATCTCTGCACCCATGAAATATTGCCACCCCATTGCCCATCATCCAGTCCCCTGCTTTCTGTTTCTGTGGGTTTGATGTCTCTATATACATCATCTAAGCAGAATTACATAGTAAGTGTCCTTTTGTGATTGTGTGACTACACTTAACATAATGTGGGATGAATCATATTCCATTGTGTGGATGGACAACATGTTTATCCATTCCTCCATCAATGGATGCTTACATTAATTCCACTCTTCAGTTTTGGGGAACTCCTACTTGGCATTTCTAGAAGCTTGAGCAGTAGAGGAGGTGGGGAATCTACAGGAAATGAGCTGTGGTTGGGATCTCATGGGTCCATTAATTCCAACTTGATGTAATCTTTAGGCAAGAGGAGACATGAGCTGATCCAGGTGAGGAAACCTGCAATTAGCACAGAAGGAATTTTTTAATTTAAGTTCATTCCATCTATTGATTCTTGATTTTAATTCTTGTGCCACAGGAGTCTTATTAAGGAAGTTGAGGCCTGATTCCACATATGAAGATTAGGGCCTACATTTTCTTCTATTAGTTGCAGGATCTCTGGTTTTATTCCTAAGTTCTTGATCAATTTTGAGTTGAGTTTTGTGCATGGAGAGAGATAGGGGTTTAATTTTACTTTGTTGCATATAGATTTCCAGTTTTCCCAGCATCATTTGTTAAAAAGGCTATCTTTAATCCAATGCATCTTTTTGGCACCTTTGTCTAATATAAGATAATTGTAATTTTGTGGGTTAGACTCTGTGTCCTCTATTCTGTACCATTGATCTACCAGTCTGTTTTGGTGCAAATATCATGTTGTTTTTGTTACTATTGCTCTGTTGTATAGTTGAAGGTCTGGTATAGTGATGCCACCTGCTTCACTTTTTCTGCTAAGGATTGATTTAGTTATTTTGGGTCTCTTATTTTTTCAGATGTATTTAATGATTGCTTTTTATATTTCTATGAGGAATATCATTGGAATTTTGACTGGAATTGCATTAAATATGTATATTGCTTTTGGAAGTATGGTCATTTTGATAATATTAATTCTGCCCATCCAAAGCAAGATATAACTTTCAATTTTCTAAGATCTTCTTTGACTTCCTTCTGTAGGGTTCTGTAATTTTCATTACATAGATCTCTCACATTCTTTTAAGTTTATTCTCAAGTATTTTATGTTTTATGAGCCTAATGTAAATGGGGTAGTTTTTCTCATTTCAGATTTCGGAGGATTTATCACTGGCATAGAGAAATGTTTTGATATAGGGGTGTTGAGATATATATATATATATATATATATATATATATATATATATATACTACTTTGATGAATTTATTTGCTAGTTCTAGAAATTTACTGGTGCAAAATTTAGGGTCTTCTAAGTATATAATCATATCATCAGCAAATAGTGCCAATTGAATTTCTTTTTTTTCCTATTTGTATTCCTTCAATTTCTTTCATTTGTCTGATTGCTCTGACCAGTGTTTTAAGAACTGTGTTAAATAGAAGTGCTGAAAAAGGGCACCCCATCTTGTTCCAGTTTTTAGAGGGAATGCCTTCAATATTTTTCCATTTAGAATGACATTGGCCTGAGGCTTAGCATAGATAGTCTTTATGATTTTGAGATATATTTCTATTACCCCAAGTTGCTCTAGTGTTTTGAATGTAAAGGGGTACTGTATTTCGTCAAATGCCCTTTCTGCATCTATTGAGATGTTCATATGATTTTTATCTTTAAGCATATTGATATAATGAATTACATTTATTGATTGTATATGTTAAACCAACATTGCATATCTGGGATAAATCCCACTTGATCATGGTGCACAATCTTTTTGATATTTTTTTTTTTGATTTGCTAGAATTTTATTGAGAATTTTTGCATCTATGTTCATTAGAGATAATGGTCTGAAGTTTTTTTTTTCTTTTTTTTTAATGTATCTTGGCCTACTTTTGAAATAAGGATGATATTGGCCTCATAAAATGAGTTTGAAAGTTCTGCCTTTTTTTTCTATTTCCTGAAATAAATCGAAGAGTATTGGTACTAGTTCTTCTTTAAAGGTCTTTAAGAACTTGGCTGTGTATCCATTCAGTCCTGGGCTTTTCTTGTTGGTAGACTTTTGATGACATCTGCTATTTTTTCACTCAAAACTGATATGTTTAAATGGTTTATATCATCCTGATTCAGTTTGGGAAAACTATATGACTCTAGAAATTTTTTGATGCCTTCAAAATTTTCTATTTTATTGGAGTACAAGTTTTTAAAATAGTTTCTAATTATGTTCTGTATTTCCGTAGTGTTTGTTGTGATATTTTTATTTTCATCACATATGTTAGTGATTTGGGTATTCTCTCTTCTTCTCTTCATTAGCATAACTAAGGGTCTGCCAATTTTATTTAGTTTTTTCAAAGAACCAACTTTTTGTTTTGTCAATTTTTTCAATTATTTCTTTTTTTTTCAATTTCATTAATTTCTGCTTTGATTTTAATTATTTTCTGCCTTCTGCTGCTTCTGGTGTTGATTTGATCTTGTTTTTCTAGGGCTTTGAGATGTAATGTTAACTCATTTAATTGTTGACTTTTTTTTTCTTTTAAGGAATAAACTCCATGCAATGAGCTTTCCTCTTAGAATCACTTTCATAGTGCCACAGAAATTTAGATATATTGTGTCTGTGTTCTCAATTACCTCTAAATTTTTTTTTGAATTTTCTCTTTGATGTCTTTGGCATCCCATTGTCTATTAAATACAATATTATTTTGTCTCCAGGTGGTGGAATGGATTTTTTATTTTATCATTGATTTATAATTCCATTCCATTATGACTTGATAAAATGCAGGGTAGTATCTCTACTTTTTATATTTGCTAAGGGTTTTTTTGTGGCACAGTATATGGTCTATTTTAGAAAAGGATCCATGTGCTGCTTAGAAGAAAGTATATTCTTTCATTGAAAGATAAATTATTCTATATGTGTCAATTAAGTCAATTTATTTATTATATTATTAAATTCTATCATTTGTTTGCTCAGCTTCTGTTTGTAAGGTCTGTCTAGTGAAGAAAGTAGTGTGTCAAAGTCACTCAAAATTATTGTGTTGTGGTCTATTTGACTCTTGAACTTGAGAAGAGTTTGTTTGATGAATGTAGAGGCTTCATTGTTTTGGGTGTATATATATATATATATATATATATATATATATATATATATATATATATATATACATATATTTAAAATTGTTAAGTCTTGTTGTTGTATGGTTCTCTTGAGTAGAAGGTAGTGCCCTTCTTTATCCTTTTTGATTGACTTTGGTTTGAATTCTACTTTATTTGATATAAAGATGCAAACTTCTGCTTGCTTCCACAGTCCATGTGAGTGGTACAATTTTCCCCCACTCTTCACCTTTAGTCTGTGGATATCTTTTTCTATGAGATGAGTCTCTTGGAGGCAGCAGATTTTTAGTCTTCTTTTTCTTAATCCAATCTGCAAGTCCATGTCTTTTGATTGGTGAGTTTAGGCCATTAACATTCAGGATTATTATTGAGACATGATTTGTGTTCCCAGCCATTTTTTAAAATTTATGATATTTAATGTGGCTTGGTTTATCCTCTGATTTTCATCATTGTTTTTATTTTCTTATCTTAAAATATTTTGCTGAGGATGTTCCATAGTTCAGGCTTTCTAACCGTAAATTTTTTTAACTTTTGTTTATCATGGAAGGTTTTTATCTCATCATCAAATCTAAAGCTTAGTTTTGCTGGATATAAGATTCTTCATTGACATTCATTTTCTTTCAGGGCTTGGTATATGTTGATTCACAGTCTCCTGGTTTTGAGGGCTTGGGTTGAAAAATCTGCTGAGATATGAATTGGTCTCTCTATATGATCTGATTTCTCTCTTTTGTGACTTTAAAAATTATATTTTTATTTGGTATGCTGGTCATTTTTATTATAATGTGCCTTGGTGTAGATTGGTTGTAATTTTGTATATTTGGTGTCCTGAATCCTCTCGTATTTGGTTTTCCAATTCATTCTTCATGCTTGAAAAATTATCTGATATTATCTCATTGAAAAGATTGTGCATTTCTTTGATTTGAAACTCTGTGCCTTCCTTTATACCAATAACTCTTAAATTTGGTCTTTTGATGCTGTCCCATTATTTTTGGATGTTCTGCTCATGATGTCTAACTATCTTCACTGTGTGATCAAATTTATTCTCTAGATTTTATACTTTGTCTTCATTATCTGACACTCTTTTTTCTAGGTGATATAGTCTATTCATTATGCTCTTTGTTGAAATTTTTATTTGATTTATTGTATCCTTCATTTCAAGGATTTCTGTTTTTTTTCTAGAGTCTCTATCTCTCTCTTAAAGTAATTTTGTGCTACCTGTATTTTTTTCTCTTATTGTTGAAGTGATCAATTTCTGCCTGTAGTTGCTCCTTTAGGTAATTTACAAATTCACAGATCATTTTAATTATAACATTTTGAACTCCTTCTCTGACATTTCATCAACTTCACTTTCCATGGGTTCTGTTATTATAGTGTCCTTTTTTGTTTGGGGCACTTTCCTCTATTAGTTTTTCAAGTTGTGTTTGTGCCTCCCTTTATTGCAGTGTGGATCTGAGGTATTACATTTTTTACCTATATTCTTGTTGTACCTGTGCAGATTATCTGTATCTTGACTCAATGTTGAGCTTCCAGACTCTACTGGTGTCCCTCAATGAATGCTTCTGCATACTGAATCTGGGTCCTGCATAAGTTGGCATGGGTAAATGTGGGCAGCCAGTCTGAATGTTTCACATTCTCCTCCCTTGAGCAGAGAGGCTTTGACCATCACTACATTATGAAGTGACCTGGACATTGCCCCAGTCCTGGAGGTTGAGGATGCATCTTCAGAAGTAGGCATGTCACCCCATGGATTGAGCTATGCTCACTTGTTCTTTTGTGATATTACCCCTTTACTCTGTTTGGGATAGAATGTTCCATGGAAATGCCTTTTGTGTGTCCATTTCTCTTGCTCTGGTTTTGGGTATGGCCTTCTTATATGTCAGCCAACCTGCTGACAGCAGGCTTCAGAAAAATAGACTCAATCCCTGAAACCAGATCCCTTGCCTCATTTGAATGGCTTCTCCTCAACTAAAAGGTTCAGTATGCACTTACTCTTTCTTTCTGCAGACACTTAAGGTCAGAGGAGACATCACAGGACCCCCCCCCCCGCAAAAAGAAGGTGTTTCTGTCTCTTGTGTGGTTATTTCATGCAGCCCATTTGACCTGGAGTTACCCTTGGTGTTTTTATCATGAGAAACATGACAAGTGAATCTGGGCCACTGGGCTTGACCTCTCTTGGCAGTCAGGTGACTGTGGTGGTCTGGGCTGAAATTTGGCTGCCACAGTACTCTGCTGGTCAGAAGGAGTTGTCCTGCACCTGAGGCTATGCTCTGGTGGGTGTCTGACCCACCAGGGTAGGGTGGAATGGGATTGCTGTGAGCCTGGGACCACCAGGCCAGTGATGATTTGTTCTTCTTTAAGTTTACTTTGTTTCAGGAGAACCAAGATGGCAGCATGCAATTTTTTTTATTGATTTTTTTGAATCTCAAAAGCAGTGCTTATTTGTTTTATTATGTTGTTATGAGCAAAATTTAAATAAAAATAAAGTGCTCTCTCTAACCATGCACTAAACTTAACTCAAAATTGAACAAGGACCCAGAAATTAAATCAGAGACTCTGTGTCTAATAAGAGAAAACGTAGATTCTGATCTTCTTCATTGGGATTAGGACACAACTTTCTTATAGCCCAGGAATTTAAACCAAGAATCAATAAATGGGATGAAATCAAACTAAAAACTTTCTTCTCAGCAAAAGAAATAATCTGTAAAGTGAACAGAAAGCCTACACCTTTTTACCCCTCACACATCAGATAGAGCACTAATCTCTTGGGCATATAAAGAAATCAAAATGCTAATCACCAAAAAAAAATAATAACCCAATCAACACATGGACTAAAAACTGGAACAGGTACATATAAGAAGAGGATACACAATCAATCAACAAATATATAAAAAAAATGTTCATCATCTCTACCAATTTGAGCAATGCAAATCAAATCTAGTCTAAGATATTATTTCACTTTAGTCAGATGGCAAGTATTATGAAGACAAACAACAATAAGTGTTGATGAGGATGTGGGGAAGGAAAGGTACTCATCCTTTCCTGGTAGGACTACAAATTGGTGCAGCCCATATGGCAAATAGTATGGAGATTTCTTGAGAAGTTGGGAATGAAACCACCATGTAATCCACCTCTCCCTATCCTCGGTCTATACCCAAAGGACTCAAAAAGAGCATACTTCAGGGACACAGCTACATCGATGTTTATAGCAGCACAATTCACAATAGCTAAAGTGTGGAGCCAACCTAGATGCCCTTCAGTGGATTAATGGATAAATAAAAAAACATGGCATATATACACAATGGAATTTTACTTAGCAATAAAAGTCAATAAAATCATGGCATTGGCAGGTATATGTATGGCATTGGAGAAAATAATGTTAAGTGAAGTTAGCCAATCCCCCATAAAACCAAATGGTTAATGTTTTCTCTGATATAAGGAGGCTGACTCATAATGGGGTAGGGAGGGGGAGCATGGGAGGAACAAATGAATTCTAAATATGACAGAGGGGTGGGAGGGAAGGGAAGGAGACAGGGAATTAGCAAGGATGATGGAATGTGATAGACATCATTATCCAAAATACATGTATGAAGACACAAATTGGTTTTCATCATACTTTATATAAGAACAGAGATATGAAAAATTGTCGTATATATGTGTAATAAAAATTTTTATGCATTCTGCTGTCATCTTTTATTTTAACTCAATTTAAACAAACAAACAACAACAACAACAACAAGAAAAAGAGCTCTGTCTGGGAAGGGAATGGAGAAGTTCCAGGGTACTTTGGAGAAACCTATTGGATAATCAATATCTGCAAACAGTTGAGAATTATTGCTAAAAATTTTAGGAAATGGTGAATCCCTTTCTACACCTATAAGGAAAGGAGCATGAGCCATGAAGGTCCACAAAGAAATAGTCTGTGTACTATTGATGATTAAAGTAGTTAAAGAATAAATTAAGAATATAGAAGGCTGGGAGACATTTTGATGTGAATTTATCTCATCTGTTCAGATTGTTTGACCAACACTTTGACATCACCACAGGTTTTTGGATATTGTGGTTTATTGTCGTTGATGATGCTTTCTCATCTTGAGAGTCAGTTTCTGCATCTGTGGAATCAGACATCAAGTGTTGCACAAGTCTTGCTGGGATCCATATTGGTCTACATATTCTGGAAAAACACAAGCAAAAGCTTTCACTAGGGTCAATAAAGGGGGCTGGTGGTTGCCATTGTTGTTTTTGAGGATATTTCCAGACCACTTATGGTAACTTGAGGGACTTGTTAATGGCTCCTAGTTTCTCTGTATTGGGTTATGGTTAACATCCTCAAATTTCAAAAAACATAAGGTAAATAAAGCCATATTGGTTAACATATGAGGAATTGCATCAGTTAGCAAGGGATTCTAGCTCTAATTTTTGTGTTTTGAGCCATAAAATTTTGATGGGCTGTCTCAAAAATGGTGTTGTGCTTGGGGGTTAAAAGGAATTCTTGGAAAATATTTAATGTTCTATTGTGCACAGAATAGAGCAAACATTTTGAAAGTATAAGCTGAACCATTGTGTGCTGTTACATTATGTGGAAAACATTTTGTCACAATGCATTTGAGCATATGTTGAATGACATGATTAGTTTATTCCCGAACCATAGGAGTAGCTGTAAGTAGTCCAGAAGATGTGTCAATTGTGACATATAAATAGTTTAATTTACAAAGCAAGGGTATGTATATGACAACAATCTTCCATAAAGACAATGCCTTTAAACCCCATGAAATGACTCTTTGAGGTTGTAAGACACCCCCCCCCAAAAAAAAAGAAGCATAACTTTTACAAGTTTTCACTATCTGTTTAGTTTGTAGGATACTGAGTGTAGAAAAAAAAGTGTTTAAGGGAGTGGACTGAATGATGTAATTGAGCATGTAACTCTTGCAGATTCCCAATCAGTGCCATATTCACTTCACATGGCTTGATCTGTTAAATTATTAAACTTTGAGATAAATACAGGTAAAACAGTATGTGATGAATCCAGCCTAATTTCATCCTAAGACTGGGAGCCATCTGTCACAAGGTCATGAAAGGTTCATTTCTGTTTTAATGTAAAATACTAATATTTCTATTTGGCCTAATCACACTTTGGTGTTTTAAACTTGCTTGGAACTCCTGCCCAAGCTTTGAACTTACTTATGCCTGGCTCTCCCTCACCAGATAACAACCCTTCCTAAAAATCTCAGCTGCTCCTCATTAATTCTGATGGTGGAATCTGAGTTTACTCCCTACCTTGAGATGTTAAGATATGTGGATTGTTAACCTGCTATCTGCCTTTGCATTATGCTTCCCAGGATCCTGTCAGCTGTAAGCTGCCTAGACATCTATATTTGTAACTTTTTATGTTATAAATACTTACCTGTGCTTAGACCAGGCATTGTCCTCTGGCCTTACTCTTTGGTGAGGCAATTCACTGATCAGCTCTCTTATGAACTCAATATAAGCTTGTTTTAATTTGGTTTAGAATTAGTGTCAGTGGGCTTTGCTTTGCATTCTGGGTTCAACATAAGAGCTCTGATATGAGTTATGAACAGTGAGTTAGTATATTTTTGGAGCACTCTTTGAGAAAAAAGAAGGAGTATATCCAAAACTGATTTTGCTTTCCTTTAATAAAGAAACAAGGAAACCTGGCTATAAGTTAGGCACAATAAACACTATCAGTAAAGATGTATATATAGTGACTTAGCTTCAATGACCCAAGTGGTTGCCTGTAACTAATAATTGGGGTGAGGCAGGTAGCTCCTTGTAAGTTCAGGTTTTGTATTCATCTCTGTTAAGATTATAAATAAGAATTAATAGGCCACCAGAATAACTGGCATCAGTACTGATGAGGTCAGCTGCAGGAATTTGTTTATCACAAATTATCTTTAAAAAATAAACTGTTTTATCAAATAAATCTTGGATAGGTTTGCAATGAGTAAATGATTAACCAATGAAAAAGTCATAATTGAATGTTGAAACAGGATATTATTTTTCAAATGGAGGTTTACTTCCTGTTTAATTAATGGCAAGACAAATTTATCAGGTTTTAGACCAAATAATTGAAGAGTACTAGTGTGTAGTTGTAATACCATTAGACAAAACATACTATTTGGGGGTAATTTTGAAAGAAAAAGCAGCAGAAAGATGCACTGATTCTAAATGGCTACATTATTCCTGGAAAAAGAAGACCAGTGGGAATAGGTGAGGTGTATAAACTATAGTAATAATGTCCTTGTCAGGATCCCATTGGCTAAGATGAAAATCAGCAAGCTGATTATTAACCTCTTATAAGGCTTTGTAAGCTTCAGGAGTTAATCTTCTTAAAGACAAAGAATATAGATCATTTTCCAAACATTGGAACAGAGGAGGTAGAGCCCTTCAAAGAACCTGTTGAAATGTAAGCCAATTTCTGTTTCCTAAAACCTTTTGTAAATCATTTAAAGAGATTTTATGTAAATGTTGAGAGCCTGTACTAAGATCTCTGCAAGAGTTAATAAATGATTCACAAAAAGTGAAAATGGGCTAATTTTTGAACATTTCCTGGAGCTCTATTTAATTCAATTTCTTTAAGTGTTAATTGGACTTGTTGGAAGATGGAGTCTAGGTCTTGTGCAGAGGGGTGGGCTAAAATAATGTCATCCATATAATGTATAATCATGAGGTCTGGTACCTTGAAGAAAGGCACCAAAGCCTGGAATATATAATATTGAGTGGTTTTCATGCCTTATGTTAAGCCTAACATCGCCATCTCTGACATGGTACAGCTTGATTTAATATATGCAGAAAGAGTCAACTCCTCTATATGGCACTCTTGCAACATCTGTGAAAAAGAAAAACATAAGAGCTTATAGCCAAAAAGGAGACTCCTTGCTCTTTCTACATTCTTTCTCCTGTTCTTTCTCCATTTCTACTTAAATCTCAACATCTCATATCAGATACCCCTTTTCTTCTACATCTGTGTTACCCTCCTCTTGCTCACTATCTTTTGTTCTTGTTAGCTTTCTCCATTTTCCTTATGATCTTCTCTTGCAATAGCTGCTCTCCCAAACAACAGTGGGCCACTGCTGTGATCTCTTCTCCATCCAGAGTGAGCCACTAACAGCTAGCAAAATAACATAAAAGAAGTTTAAGGCTTGTTTATGTGTTTGCTACTGCTGCTGAGGAGCATTTTTCAGAGCCAGTTGGTCACCAGACATAAGTATTGAATATTCCTTCCAAAGGAAACCATGGATTTGTAGCTAAAAATTCTTTCCAAAAAGTTTCTAATTCCTCATAGTTTACTTTTATACCCTGGGCATTTAAAAGCTGCTGTGTAATTAGTAGATGAGCATGTTTATGTTAACCAGGTAAATTACCCATTGCCCTGACCACTTATGTTTTGAGCTTTGCATTTTTTTATGGCCAGGGATCCCTCAAGCAAAATAACCTGATTATCCAATGTTTGAGCACCAGAATGTTGAAGGGCCTGCCCTTCCAATATCTACTGTGGGAGCTTGAGGGCATGGAGAAACCGCTCCAGAAAATGTTTCAGAGAACAAAATATGCTTTATTTCACAGCAAAAAATAGCTTTAAGAGTGAGTATTTGCCAATTTACATATAACAGTCATGATATGCCAGTGGTGATTCACAATAGACCATCTTATGGAAGTCCAGACATCCAGAGTCAAGAAACTGACATGTAGGCTGGCCTTGCACCAACAGGGAAATAACTCCTTGTCAAAGGAACAAGGAAGTTGCACTTGACAGTGTTCTGACAGAAGTTTGTCCCCAAACATAATATTCTATGTTAGAATTTCCCTGCTGAACAATGAGCAAGATAAGCATTTCTCCATGTAGTTCCAAGGTCAGGTCCTGCAACAAAAACTAAATCTAAAAATCTATAAAGTCTTACTTAGAACTAAGGCCTGTGTATCTGAACGTTTATGCTAGTGTCTCTTGAGTACCTGGAATTGTTTCTTGTAACAAAATCAGTAATGCATGTATATTGGTCATGGCACACACTACCTTCAAATAGTTAAAAGGAAAATATGATTTGTAAAGGGTGAAAAGTACACTAGTGAATGAAAAAAACTATACTAACCTCCTATCACTATACACATATTCTGCATAATTTCAGTGCAAAGTCCTTACTATATGCTGGAATACTTGCTCTTAACCTCTCTTGGTCTTCTACCTCGATGTAATGACTTTTAAATGAATGCCCTACTGCTCTGTTCTGTCTAGTAAAATCTTATGCATTCCTTCCAGACCTGGAGTAGATTTTCAGACTTAACCCATTAAATTCCCAGGAGCTCAATTCTATGACTATTTCAATGAAATTGATACAGGTGCATTAAAATAGGTTTGAACTTATCATTGAGAGCTTATATATTATCATGTTGCTGTCAATCAACATTATATTTATTTTAATGTACTTAGTCTTATAACCATTACATATCACATAATTATATGTCATATACTGTATTTAGGTTTTCATACGTGTTCCACATCTGGGACCATGGGACACAGTTTCTCTTCCCATGGCTGCATCTCACACACAAAAAAGGGCTAACATCAGCCATTTGAGTACATATGCACAAGACACCTCTTGGGACGCAAATAACATTCAGAAGTAGGTTCTGCACAGATCCACCTTGGCTAGAATAAAGGCATGGAACATGAGATTTCAGAGATGGCAAGAGCCAGAGCTTCTGGAACATTGTGCTGGGTGAGAGGCAATGTCTGCTCAGTATTAGTGGCATCAGGAACTTTCCTAAGCAATATGCAGTATAACTTTATGGTTTCTCCCAACTGTATAGTTTCCAACCCAGATTCTCAGACCCCTTTAGAAAATCTGTAAGCTACCTAATGCCCTTCAATAAATGTTTAAGTCCTGAAACTAAGTATTCTGGAAGATACATAAAATACAAATTTTGCATCTTATTCCAAGATATTTTAAGACCATTAGTGGATTATGCATAACCTGGTTCTTTTAGAATACACAGGGACTTACAGATTATAGTGATAGTTTAAGACATCAAAATGTAATGAAGAGTGGAGTCACGGGGCTTTTTGAAGATTTAACAACTTTAGGCAGAGTGAGCAGTCTGTTTGACCACTTCTTACCTGCCCACTAAGATTTAGGTAGTGTGTTTTCTGTATTGAATATGGGCAGGACCATGACCAATTGCATCAGTGTTAAAGAAGCTTTGTGACTTCCAAGAATAAATCAAATGACACAATAGACACACCTCTGCCTTATATCCTGAGATACCCCAAGCCATCATAAAAAAGACTGGCTTCCCAAATACCACATGCTGAAGGTAGCTGAGACCATATTGATGAGCCATATTAGGTGATCTCACTGACAGACCCAGCTGAGAAATCAGTTGTGAGACACAGTCTGATGTTTTGTGTGTTTTTTTTAATTGATACTTGTGTGGTCTTCCCTTGACTTTCTTGCCAAGATTTGATTATTGGAGGAAAACTAACTCTTGCCTGGTCTTGCCTTATCTGGCCTTGCCTTACCTCTTCGTGGCATCGCTGCTGAGAAGTTAAGTCTTGCTTGGCCTTGCCTAGCATGACCTTGACTTGTCCTTCCAGCCTTGTCATGGCTTGTGCATCAGGGGAAGGCAAAGCTTGCCCTAACTTGAATTGGTGGCTTGCTTCATTGACCAACCATGGTTTAGCTATGAAGGGGAAAACCAGTCTTGCCTTGCATTATTATTTCTTTTCCCTTTGATATGCCTTGCTGTGATTGAGCTATCTTAAGAAAAGCCAAATCTTCCCTGGTCTGGCCCCAACTTTCATGGCTTGGTCATGAGGGAAGCCAGACTTTGCCTGGCCTGACAACTTGCCTTCTGTATCAGGAAAGCCAACCCTTGTTTGCTTTTCTTCCTCACCTTACCTTTCTTCTCTTGCATTGCTATGGCTTGGCTACTGAGGGGAAAACAAGCCTGGCCTTTCTGCATTTTGCCATGCATTGCCTTGAGATGGCTGTCATTGGGAAGCTAAATTCGTCTCATTGTTCCTATCCTTGCCCTTAGCTTTGCTATGAAGAGAAAGCCAAGCCTTTACTTTCCTTGCTGTTTTGTCTTTTAAAGACTTGACTGTAGAGGGGAAGCTGAGCTCCCCTTGCCCCATGCTACTTTGCTTTCACTTCACTTGGCTGCCAGAAGGAAGCCTCATCTTGCCTTCTTTTCCTTTCCAGGTCTAAGAAACCTCTGTATTCTCAAATATTAGTATTAAGGTTCTTATTCCATCTGCCAAGAAGGGGAATCACACAGATGGTGGAAAGAGACAGACATCATTATACAAAATACATGTATGAATATATGAATTTGGTGTCAACATATCTTATATATTAACAAAGATATGACAATTTGTGTTACAAAGATGTATTAAAAATTGTAATGCAAAAAAAGAGAGCTCATGTATAATGGCATAATTTGGCATGAACATACTTTATATACAGAGTTATGAAAAATTGTTCTGTGAATGGATAAATATGAATGTAATAAATTCCACTATTGCCATGTATGTAAGAAATAAATAAGTAGATAAATATATAAATAAAATAATACCATGTCACATTTATTCTTCTATGTTTTAATACTCAGGGAATACTCAGAAATATTCTTTTTTGTTTTTTTTTCTCTCTTTTATTGAGTGATTTCCTGCTTGCTTAAGACACCCCTATATTAACTAGCTCATAAAATATACATTATTTTAGTATCCATTAAAGATAATGTACCCATTTTTATAGTCTCTTCAGCATTGTTTTAGCCATACTTACCTCTACATTATTTGCAATGAATTATATATATATATATATATATATATATATATATATATACACACACACACACACACACACACACACACACACACACACACACACTATGGCTCATCAATATTATATATATATATATATATAAATTTATATATAAAATATTTAAAATACTTTATATATAAATTATATATATATATAAAATATTGAAGAGTCATATTATATGTGTTTTCACTGCTAAAGATTGACAACAAGGCTTTCTTTCAAATGCATAGCAAAATGTCATAATGGGGTCAGTTCTCATTTTGTTCTTGTTTGATTGTATGTTTCAACTAAAACAGAATGATAGTGTAGTGTATATATAGCATTTTTTTTCTGGGTGCTACTAGGGACTGAACCCAAGATTGCATTACTTCTGAGCTGTACCCTGCAGCCTATTTATTTATTCTTATTTTCAAACAGGGTCTAAGTTTCTGATGTTCTTAATGAGTTGCTGAGGCTGGCTTTGATTTTGTGATCCTCCTGATTTATTTTCCCATTACTAGGATTTCAGGCCTGCACCATTATAGCCAGTCACTATTTTTTTTAACATTACATGCATGTGGCCCAGAAACCACATTAGACCAAGATAGTTAATAATAAATTTAAAAAGATATAAATTAACTAAAAGATCCCTTAAATATTTCTTTTTTTAAAGAGACAGTGAGAGAGAGAGAGAGGGAGAGAGAGAAATTTTTTTATTTTAAACAGAGAGAGAGAGAGAGAGAGAGAGAGAGAGAGAGAATTTTAATATTAATTTTTTAATTTTCGGCGCACACAACATCTTTATTTGTATGTGGTGCTGAGGATTGAACCCGGGTCGCACGCATGCCAGGCGAGCAGGCTACTGCTTGAGCCACATCCCCAGCCCTTGAATATTTTTTAGGAATATATTATAAAAGCTAATTTTCAAATTTTGTTCATATGTGCACATAAAAGCTCCATGAAGAATAAATATTTCAAAGACAATATTTCTTTGTAAACACAAATTAGCTTATTCCAGGATATTCAAATATACAAATTGGTCATATGGATTAATTGAATTCAAAAACAGAAATAAGAGGGGAGAAAATTTTTAAGTAAGGTCATTTAGAAATCTGAATTTTTGAAAATTGTACTTAGTCACTTGAAAAATATTGTGTAGCACAAGTTGAGATATGCTTACAAAGGAGCAAGAGAGGTACATAAAGTACCTTTAAAGTGATTTGCTACATTAGCAGAAAATTGGATATTGCATGAAGATCATCAGATTAATGCCTGTAGACCAATCCACAGCAGGTTCATATGTGTAAATAAAGGCACCTTTTTGACTCTTTTGTTTTATTTTATAGCGGCTAGGCATCAACCTCAGGAACTTTCATGCACACTCATAGTAGGCAATCACCCTGCCACTATTCTAGTAATAAACAGATTTGGAATGAGTCCACTCCCATTCATTTATTGTCTATTACAGATTTCAGACAATAGCAACAGAAATTTATTGCATCCCAATTCCTAACATAAATAAAATTATTATTTTCCAAATTTATCTCTTATTCATATCTCATTGTGATTTTAAGATATTGAGGATTTTTTTTTACAATATATCAGGTTTTCTAAGTGAAAAAAATTATAAGATTAATAATAAAGAACTTTTAATCTTTCTTGTGTATATGTCATTTATCTCATTTCTTTGCTTAAATGTTTCTATTTTCTATTTAAGTATATAAACAGCATTAGCTGGCATGCCTCAGGTTCAAGATTTTAATTGAAAAAATTAAGTGTTTTGCCATCTAAAAATGGTGCTATCTACTGATTTGCAGAAGTGGTGCTCATTTCTTTTTCACTTTCAGTGCTGTTTTAATTAGAAGTACTCACCAAGATGCTGTACTCCTCATTAAAGTGTTGATTAGACATGAGAATAATCTCTTTAACTTATGGATTACTATATCTAGAATGTATTTTTCTTGTTTTATAGATTTTCTTTACAGATGTTCTCAATTAGATTTTTCCACTTCCATTCATTTGTAGAACTTTTATGCCATTGAGTTTATATTCATGTTTTATGATATTAATAAAATAAAACACCAAGACTTCCATGATAAAATTCTGCAGTCCAGAACATATTGAAGCACCTTAGAATCTAATGATCTGATTCTTAAATTTACCTAGAACTCAGTTATTAACCTATACTGTCTGCATGCCCACCTAATGGTAGCTTATAGTCCACTTTCTGATATAATTTATCCATTCATATTTGTTACTTACTGAGTTATTTTTATTTGTTTGAAATTTATTTTAAAAATAGTCCTCCTTCTTAATTCTCAAGTGAATTGCTATTAATTACCTGACATATACTTTGTGATCTTGATTAATTTATTCATTGGTATAGCAGATGGAACTCAGTGGTAGTTTTTCACCAAGCTCCATTCCAAACTTTTTCATATACTCATCTGACACAGAGTCTCATTGTAGCTTAGGGCCTTGCTAAATTGTTGCAACTGGCCCTGAATTTGTGCTCTGATCCAGCCTCCCAAGTAAAATCATTTGGAAAAATGTACATGTCAATCTCCTGAACTTTTTGTTTGTGAAATTCTCTTTACTGGACTGTGGTTATTATTCTTTCTCAATACTAGTATTAAAGTTTCGCTTGCCTTATTTTTTCCCTTTATTTAAGGTTGAGAAGCTTGTCACAGTGCCTCATGCCCTGAATCCCAGCATGGTAGAGGTGGAAGGAAGCAGGGCATCCTAAATTGGAAGCCAGCCTAGGCACTTAGTGTCTCAAAATTAAAAGTAATCATTTAAAAAGGATGGTGTGTACAGCTCAGTGGTGGAGTACCCCTGGGTTCCATCCCCAGTACTGGGGGTCAGGGAGATTGAGAACCACAAATTTAATGATCATTTGTATTTTCAATTATATATTTGATAGATTTTTCCCTAATATTTAATTTATTGTCGTTTATTTTTTATTGTTTAGTATTTCTTAATACTTTTAAAACTGTAGTTTTTGACATACTTGTTTCTTAACAGAAACACTAAGAAACCTCATTTTCTAGGCCCCACAGATTTTACAGGATAGCATGGCTCTGTGTTATGGCTTTTCTTGGGGTGCTCCTTGAACTAGTTTTCCTTTGGTTGAAAATTTTAGTTTCAAACTTCTCCCTCCTGGTGGCTGCACACAGGGGGAGATCTTCACCAGCAAGCCCAGTTAAGTATTTAAGGGCTTTGTCACCCTTGCTGTGGATACACTCTCTCCAGACACTTAGCTTTCTAGGAAGAAAGCTGTGGAATTCTATCAAAAGTACATAAACTTTTTTTCCACCTGGTTTCTGCACTGTAGGTTCTTTCATGTTCAATGGTTTTTCCTCTTTCTCAATGTGACTAATTATCAAAATATTCCACCAGTTCTGTGTCACAGTAGACAGAAAAGAGTTCCCTAAAAATCCAGAATATTGGAGCTATGTTCTCCTTTCTCTGACACTAAAAGGGGAAAAACTGAGAATTGGGCAGTTTCTCCTGATCATACTGGTGTGTCAATTTGGGGGAAAAACTGATCTGTGAGAAAGGCAAAAGTTTTACTTTACCATTTAGTGAGGCTATTCTTGGTTTTGCCTTCTATCTCCAGTTCTTAATTTTTACTACAACTATATGGCTAGATATTGAGGCTGTGTATATACATTTATGTGTGGTTGTGGGAAAGAGAAATCATTTGTATAGCTGTTTTGGTGGAATCTAAACTCCCTTCATCCACTTGGGAGTTCTTGTTATTAGAAGTGGAAATGTTCCATTGATGAATGAGTAATTGTAAAATTAAGTGCATGAAATTAAGTGTAGATGTGTTAAAAGTAAAATTCAATGGTAACTTTGGAAAAAGTAATTCTTGGAGTTATACAGAAAGAGGAAAAACACAAGAGTGAGATTCACAAATGAATGGAAGACTTGGGATATGGCTTAGGGTAGAGCATATTCTGGATTAGATTGGAATATCATCAATCAATCAATAAAAAAAAATAAAAAATAATTTTAAATTAGTGTTTGCAGACCCTCCTTTTGAAAGACATTGTATCTAAGTGGAATAATGGAAAATAATCTTTGTTCTTCTTTAACTGTATTTTTCAATCTTTACATAATGATTATATGTAAAAACTTTGAACATTTTAAAAATTACATATGTAACACCAAAAATGGTAAAAAATAAATTCATAAAAATTTAATCTACAGTCACCATGAAAATTTCTTCCTGATTTATTAAATAAACTGAGTATTAATTTTCTCATTCTTAATGATAACACAGGACTGGGGTCGTTGTTCAGTGTAAGAGAATTTTTCTAGCAAGGATGAGGCATTGTTTTTGATACTCAGCACCACATATAAATAAATAAATAAAATAAAGGTCTATCAACAATTAATATTTTTAAAATGATAACAGAATAAGTTTCAAGGGCAGATATGCAAAGTGCTTATTAATATTGAAATGGTGAACTCAATAACAAAATCTGAGGGCAAAATCAGAAAATATTCTTAATTCATAAACTAAATTGTACAGAAAGTCTGGAGAAGAATGATGTGGTGCATATGAAGTGTGTTGTGCATACACACTTCACAGCATTAGAGGAACATTGGATCAACAAATCAAGACTAAATCCAGAATGTAGCTTTTTTGGCAAATAAAGTGTTTCTGTTGTTGTTTTCTTTTGCCACACTGAGATTTGTCCTCAGGCTCCATATGTGCTATACATGTACTCTACCACTGAGCCTCACCCCCTTACGCTGAAAATATAGTTTTATTGGAATGCCATCAGGCATTCAATTATTATATTTGCAGATTTTAGGCTATGACCACAGAGAACTTCTGGACCACAAAGCCTAAAGTCTTCATGATGTGCTCCTCTAAAGAAATATTTGCAAATTCCATTAGTATTAATTTTAATATCACCAAATATATTGACATATTGATGGAACAGGGATCCCTATGTGCAATCTACCATCAGCAATCAGGTTAACTTGAGAGTCAAATATTTTATCATTTATCCACTGGTTATGAAAATTAAAATCTAATTATAAACTGAAGAAAAATCTATAGAACTACTACTGAAATACACCATTCAAAAATCAAAATCAAAGATATCATGAATAGCCCAGAAATGCTAAAGGAACCATCCCAGATTAAAAAAAAAAAACAGAAGAAACAAGACCACTGGACACAGTGAATAATTGATATTAAAATTTCCCAAAATTGGATTTATTTTGGTTCAAAGACAATTGTTAAAATAACTGTCAAATTTTGAATAAGATTTGTAGAGTAGATATTCACAATATAGTTTACTTATTTTGATCATTGCACCATAGTTACAGAGATAATTTCTCATTTTTAGATAATGTGAGATTTTTTTATTCACAAATAAAAAGACATTGTGTGTATCTTGCAAATGTTTCAGAGACAAAAACTGTTATGTACGTAGACTTATCTAAAAATGAAGAATAACATTTAGTGAATGTTTCTTATTAATTCCTTTCACTGCTGTCTTAAATCTTCTATAAATCTGAGATTATCAAAATAGAACATTTCTGAAAGAAAAATAAATTTTTAAAATATTAACAAGTAACAGCAAACACAATAAAATAAACCATGAATCTGTATAGGTATAATAAATGAACAAATTTAGTGGTGAATGATACACATTTATATTAATATGTATAGTCTCAAACTATCTTCACACAGATAATAATTACAAAGTAAAATCCTGCAAATACCACATTAATGACCAATGTTAACATCAGCAGTAATGAGGATATTATAGGTCACAAGATGTGATTCAAAGTGAAAATCATAGAATTCATTTCTGTGGTACTCTTGCCAAAAACATGTAATCTAGCTCCAATCCATTTTAAGCACATTCTACAAGCTTTCCCTCTGAAAAATTCAAGGTCATGAAGGTTAGGAAAAGACTAAGGAATATTTAATTCAGAAGGCATCTATAAAATAAAACAACTAAGTTTATTTCATGTCTCTGAAGGAAATACTTTTTTATAAGGAACAATATTAGGCTACTAGAAAAACATGAAAATAATCTGAGGATTAAGTGGTCCAAGGCATTATGATAGAATATGTAAGTGTTGATTTGAGAAACAGCATTTGCTTAATGTGTTTTTTTTTACTTTTTTTCTTTATACAATATTGGAAAATATTAGTGAAGTTGCAGGTTCTAATGCAAAGTAATTTTTCCCACTGAAGCATTTTAAAATGAATTGTTAACATATGCCATCTTTCATGATAGGTTTAGTATTTTCTACGAGTCAGAACATGCTAGATAACAATATAACCTTCATAATGAAACTGATACAATTAACAACTATGCTGTTACCTGTTAATATTTGAAAAATATACTCATAATAAATGAATGTTGAATTGTAGTTATCTAGCATGTTCTTACTTGTACAAAATACTAAAAATATCATAAATGATAGCATATGTAAGCAATTCAATTTAAAATGCTTCAGCAGACAAAAGTACTTTATATTAGAACCTGTAAATTTACTATTATTTCCCAAGATTGTATAAACAAAGAGAAAAGGAAAAAAAGAAAGATAAAACACTAAGCAAATATTCTTATTAGAAAAATTAATAAGTCAGTGCCTGAAATATAAATTTAAAGATGGCAGTATAATAATTGCAACACATTAATCCATTATTGAATAGAGTAACCAGCATGTAAAAATAATGTTGCCTAATTCTCTGGACCCATATTCAGTGATATAATATAAATAATCCATCATTAATGTGATATTTAGATCTACCAAATTAGTGTTGACTTGGATGTTGAATTGAGCTTAAATGCTAACATTTAGATAGTCTGAAAACACATCTAATAAAAACTGGTTTGCACTTGCACTTCAAATTTTCTTACAGATATAAACAATTTTTATATTTTGATAATTTCATTATATATGTTACACACATCCATTTCAATAAAGTATTTACATCATACATTTCATAAATAATGTAAATATTATATTAACAGACTGAAAAACACAATATTAGCTTTCATATTTTTTTTCTTAAAATCTCTGTATATCTCTATGATGTTTCCAAAAGTAAATCTTTTCTTGTCTTATTAGTAATTCTTAAGGCAGAAGCTCCCATAGTCAGGATTCAAATCCTGCAGCAAGAGAAAAAGAATTATATTTTTTCTCAAACATTTTATAAGTATAAATCACTGAAGAAGTTTAGAACTTTTCATTGTTTATAAGAAGAAAAAAAGATATGTCCACAATACAAAATCACTATGGAATGCAGTACGCCCATATTTTCATACACAGTTGTCATTATGACTGAGTATCAGAGCTTTGGGTTTTCCACCCCTTATGCATAAATTTGACAACCATATGCTAGGGTATTCTGGCAAGAACTGGGATGACAACATGGAGATGATAATAGACACCTCTCAACAGTCATATACAATAGCTTCAAAAGCAGACAATCAGGCAATTTTCATACAGAGTCATTGGCATTAGGACAAGAATAAAACAGGTTACTACTGGAACACTTAGAAGGGACTTCTGTCCCAAATTTGTGTCAGTGTTTGAGGTCCTTCAATGGAAGCGATACATGAGTTAACACCTGAAGTAAAAGCAGAAATTGTGAGAGAAAGGGAAGAGGTGCATGCAGACACTGAGATGAGAAAGAACACTTGTGGAATCACACTGGTCCAGTGTCACTAGAATCTAGAGCAAAGTGCCAATAAAGCAAGTGAGATGAGATAGCCTGAGTAACCTCACAAAAATCCACTTGTTTGGATATTTTAATTTTTGGCTAAGAAATTTTATACTTTTATTGAGGCAAATGTAAACTAATGACAGAGTCATGACAGGGTATTTTAAATGTGTGACTGTTACTAAGTCAGTCTGGGATTTTGGCCATAAACCACAGAAAATGGGTGATGCCATTTTTCCCACAAAAGAATGTCAGTGTATAGGCTGACAGTTTCATAGAGAGGCAGAAGTGGGAAAAAAAGCAGTTTCAAACTTAAGGTATTTAATTTGTTGATATTCAGAATTGGAAAAAATACATAGCTCTTTAATTGTAATTGATTTCAGAAGTTATGACCAGCATTTTTTAAATACTTGGCTCATTATAGATGTGCACTTGATGAGTTATGTGGTAAATACTTCCAACTCTTATATAAATATCACCATGTAGAGTGTTCTTTGTATAAAACTCTTCTCTTACTAATTCCCCAAATAGGGTCTCAAATATATTACTGAACATAGTAAGCATGTTGTAGTGATAACAATAAGGTGGTGTCTAATGCCTTTACACATCTGATGTGAAAACAAATGATTTTGAATGACAGAATTCCCATTCCTGTCTTTATGTTCTATTTTTAAAGAAAATTATTTTAAACAAAAATTTTTACTGGTGCATTTGACTATATATAATAGAGGAATTCATTATGACATATCCACAGATGCACATAAAATAATTTGATCACTCTTCCTCTCTAGTAGTTTTTTCCTCTGCTTCTCCCTTCACCTTTGAAGGCATTCTGCAGTGATTACGGAGACATATCTTTGAAACGTGATGAAAGAGTTTAAAAAACACTCTTCTATTCAGGATTGCATGATATGGCAAACTAATGTTCCACAAGGAAATGTAGAACTATTACATTAAGTTTTTTTTAAAAAAACTAGCTTATGCATAAGTAAAAAAGAAACATCACTTTCTCCCAGAAATCCATTGGAAAAAGAGTTGCCTCCCAAATCCCCTTTGCATTCTGTCTACATTCATATACAATTTATCATTGTTTTGTAAATGGTAAATTATCTCATTTTTTTCTGGTAAGAACTAATAAGAACAACTTATACTTGCATCCTGCATAACAACTAACTTTCATTCTCTTTTTGTAAATAGTCATCCATTTTCATGACTCTGAAGCACTTCAAACCCGATTCTCTCATTTTTTTTTCAGAAAGATATTCATGTAAGCTAAGAAACTGAAAAAAAACATATATCAGCTATTAAATTAAATTGTAATTTCTATGTTAAAATTATTTCTTTCTGTCATAACTATTTAACTTCAGCATTGCTTTATTAAGCTTAGATTTGTTCTCCTGAGATTTTTTAGGTCAAAATTCCAAATAAAAGAATAAGGTTGAGGCCACATTTAACATAGATATGCATGGCTTTACTATGTGTTAAGAAGTTTATCAAAACACCATTGAAGCAGGGTGTGATGGTACATGCCTGTAATCACAGTGGCTTAAGAGGCTGAGACAGGACAGTCTTGAGTTCAAAGCTAGTTACAGCAACCGTGAGGCCTAAGCAACTCACTGAGACCCTGTCTCTAAATAAAACATGAATAGGTTTGAGGATGTGGCTCAGTGGTCAAGTGTCCCTGAGTACAATCCCTGGTGCAAAGAAACAAACAACCAAAATAAATAAATAAATAAATAAATAAATAAATCCATGAAAGCTCTAAACCAAGGTGCAATGAAAGCAAGATGGTATTCTTTATTTGTTCATTTTCAAGCAGATATTTTATTATTGTAATAATACCCCTGATAAAAAATTGTCAAATATTATAGAAATATCTTCAAGTGGGTTCAAAATAGCTGGATATTTTGTTTTTCTTATTAGCTTTTAAAAATATAGCTCATCATTTTGGACTAATATTTGACTCGCTCAAATGAAGTCTTAGTATGAAGGAAATCACCGGGTTGTACTGAAGGGCTCCTGTTATACAATGCAACTCCAACCCTAACCTAACCCTAACCCTAACCCAACCCAAGCCAGGGAGTTGGGGACAGCACTCAGTGTGGAAAAGTGAAATGAATCTGATGAAATTTTTTTGTGAATCCATATGAAAATATCAAGTGAATTTCACCTTCATGTATATTCATAATGCATAATTCAAAAAGAAACTTAAAAACTACAAATAAGTATAAGATCATTAGAGCAGAAGAAAAAGAACACAGGGAGGAAGAAGGGGAGATAAAGTGGAAGTACTGGTCACTGAATTAGAGCACATTATATTTCATGCTTGTTTAATTATTTCAAAATTAACCTCAATATTATTTATGTCTAAATGCACTTTCAAATTTTTCATCAAATAAAAGAATAATTTAAATTTTCCATAAGAGTAAGTGGAGAGATCGTTGCTCAGTGGTAGAGTACTTTCCTACACATGTGAGGCACTGGGTTCAATCCTCAGCACCACATAAAATAAAGAAAATATATAACTAAAAACAATATTTTAAAAAGAGAGTAGGTAGAAATTCTCCATATTTGGGCACAACACTAAAAGAATCAGAACAGAGACAGTGTATGCAATTATGGGTTTGTAATTTCTCTAAAGAACTGTACATATTTCTAGGGGGCTTCAAACTTCCAATTAAAGCAATGTTGGTGGAAGAGAGACAGAAATCAGTGATGTATGACTTTGCAGGTAACAATGCTGCCTTCTTGAAAGACTCTCCTTGGAAGATTCTTGAGGATGCCATTAGAAATACAGATATTTTAAAGATAAATATAGCAGATGATGTATACCTTAGTTTATTTGACTACCAAAGCCATTTTACTATGTTGAAGTATATTAAATCATCATGGTTTTCTTAAACACATGCAACTAGAAAATTTTAGTAAAGCTAGAAAAATTCATATTTAGTGAACCAGTTCAAGGACTTAAAGAATGTTCCTTGAAGATATTGTCAAGCATTTATTACCATCATATGTATATTCTACCTATTACCTAGATAAATTAAGCATTTGACAATGAGACAATCGAGAGCAACAGCCACTGGTTCAGAACAAGATAGGTGAGTGGGAAATCAAGATAGATTAAAGCTGCTGCCTAGAAAGTTGGCCCATGAATTTGTTACCAGGGCTTCAGGAGACTGCCCATTCATTCTGTCATTCACAGGCCCCAACACTTATCATCAGAATATTTTTAACCACTTTGCAGGTTATACTTCCCATCATCACAAGTATGACAATGTAGAGAAGAAAAACTATATAGAAAATTTTGTCTCTAGATACCATGTAAGGATAATATTTAAAAATTAAAATAAAAATCAGTTAATCTGTCAGGTGTCAGAATGTGCCCAGAGTGTAGTTATAACAACACTGGACACTTAAGGTTTCAGTTGTAATCTTTCAAAAATTGTGAAACTTGTTCATGTTTCCATGTAGAAGAAGTTTTGTCACACTATAACTATGTGAATCACAAAACTTCAAAAATACTTAACTAAAAGTCTAATAGCCCAGATTACATATAGGAGAACACTAAGGGGAGAAAGCTTAATAGTTTACCTTCAGATGTAAAATGCAAAGGTGAGTGAAAGATAAACTTCCTAGACTAATATTTCAAGAGTACATTCATTTCCTAACATTACTTCCACAAATTATAGGATCTAGTTCGCTTTTGCATGCTACCGATCTCATCAACCTGTCTCAAAGTTATGCAGTAGACACAAATTAAGGAGACTAAGTTGCTCTCTTTCAGTCTAGGTTTTGACATACTTGTGGAATCTGGATTGTTCTATATGGAAGTGCCTATATTCTCTCAGTTGCATTTCTTAGAATTTTCAGTTCAGATTCCAGATGGCTAATTCTGAGTTCCATCTGACTTCTTATTGGAGTAAAATTAGTCATTTTGAACTGCTCTGTAATATCCGGAGCTGCTTCTTGTGTCTAAAGAACATAAAAAGAATATATTTTAAAAATAATTAGAACCCAAATAATTATTATGTAGTTATTTTATTTAGTTCTGAGTCAAAAATTCAGACTGCAATTTTAAAAGTGAAGAAAAAAATATTAGACTGTAAACTTCTGTCACCAGTATCAATTACATTAAATCTGAACCAATAATAATTGAGTTCTTCCTCTCCCCCTTTCCCCCCTCATTCCCTGCCCTCCTCCTCCTCCTTTCTACTGCAAATGGAACCCAGGGCGTTGAACAGGCTAGGCTATCTACCATTGATCTGTGCTCAAAGTAATGAATCATTCTCACATTAGCACTCAGATCATCCCATAATTTAAAGAATAATAGAATCAATTCAAAATATGAAAGTTGAAAATTTTAACTTAACAATTCAAAAGTATATTTCTGCATCATATTGTTTTCTCCTCATAGTCTTACTTATGCCCACTATTATCAAATATCCAACAGTTATCTGATGAAAATTATTACTCAGATCAAATTAGCTGAAAGGATGATGTAAATTGTGGTATTTAAAGGGGTATCAAATGTCTTCCTTCTCTTAGAAATCTACACAACATCTTTCCTCAAGAGATATAGAATACGTCTATGATACATCTATCCGAAATACAGTTTACAATGAAATGAATTAAAGCAAATTGCAGATAAGTAAGATAGCCTGTAAAATCAGAAATACTTGTTTTTGCTTCTCCTCTAAATCCCATCTTGTTTGATGTTCAATGTCACATTCCCACCGTACTCCTTGGCCTCGTTCTACTCGAGTGCTCCTTGTGTGCCTTGGAAAGTTTACTACATTTTCTTCCAACTTCTTTTGATTCCTTTCTATTTTTTCAAATGTATCTTGTATGCTTTTAATAAAAAACAAGTTCTGCATAAAACATTCATAGTTTATTCTCAAATGTAAATGCGTTGAAGATGCATTTTTCATCTTTGTAGTGAGATCATCCATCTGCATGAATAAAAGAAGTATGAAAAAACACAATATGAAAATAAAATACTGAAAATATTTGACACAAACTCAAACAACAAATTTTACATAAATTCAATTGCAACAAAACATAATGTATGCCAGCATTATGAAGAGTAGATTAAGTTTCTATAATAAGGTATATTAGCTTTTCAGTTGGTAAGGATTACACATCTATAAATCCCAATTCTGGCTACATAATAAATGTTGAGGAAAAATATATAGAAGATGATTTTTCCCATACTGAATTTACTATTGGATTAAGTGAATTTAATTTTATATTTTGTCACTGAAATATAGTTAGAATAAAAGTCTTAACAGGCCAATCTACTAACAAAAAATATTGATTGATATCAAATAGTAATTTTGTTAAAACAACTATTAGGCATTAATGTTTTTCATTCATTCTAGAATGGGTGTGGATATCAGATATTACTCTCACCTTGGGAGAATTTATATCTCAACAAGATAATCACCATGCAAACACTGTTGGTGACAGAAAAGTCAGAGAAAGTGCATGAAAAATAAAAATTCATTTTATGTGATCTCTGAATAAACATGATCAAGTGAATAAAAACAGACAAGTCAGAAAGTACAGCATGAATAACACAGAGATATGGTACAATCGGCACAATTCATGAAGACCACAAAGAGGCAGGGTAATAAAAACATGTCCAAATATTAACTTGTAAATAGATGCCCCTAGTCATGTAGTACTGGAGTTGTCTAGAGTTGGAAGCATTTTATGGTTTAGCAACTGATAACTGGCTAAGTGACATGGTCATAAAACAAAATTCTACTAGACAAAAGAAAGAAATAAAATAGTGATGCTTGCTACAACACAGAGGATCCCTGAAAAAAGTATTCTAAGTCAATGAAACTGGTAAAAAACAAAAGACCTACTTTTGTATAAATTCACTTGCATGAAATATCCATTAAGGGTAATTTTAGAGTTAGAACTATAAGCCAACTTCCAAACAAGATTTCCAAAAAGCAAAAGTTAATATCAAGAATCAGCAAATGGTGGCTGGTAGTTCAGTGGTAGAGTGCTTGCTTAGCATGTGTGCAGCTCTTGGTTTGATCCTCAGCACCACACATGAATAAATAAAGATAATGTGCCCATCTACAGATAAAAATATTTTTTAAAATCATAAATATGGGGCTGGGGCTGGGGCTGTAGCTCAGTGGTAGAGTGCTTGCCTTCCATGTGTGAGGCATTGTGTTTGATCCTCACCACCACATAAAAATGAAGATATTGTGGTCTATGTACAACTGTTGTTTTTTTGAAAAAAACAAAAAAGATCAATAAATGGGTTGGTATCAAACTAAAAAACTTTTTCACAGCAAAGGAAACCATCACGAATTATGAACAGAGAACCTTCAAAATGTGAAAAAATCTTTGCCATGTGCACCTCAGGTAGAACATTAATCACCAGGATATACAAATAATTCAATTTTTTTAACACCAAAAGAACACCAACCAATAATCCAATCAATAAATGGGCAAAGGAACCGAAAAGGAACTTCCCAGAAGAACATACGCAAATGGTCAGAAAATATATGAAAAAAATTCAATTAGAGAAATGCAAATGCCACACTGAGATTTCATCTCACTCGGGTCAGAATGGCAACTGAAAAGAATAAAATAATGATAGATGTTGGTGGCAGTGTGGGGAAAATGTTCACTTACACATTGCTGATGGGACTGCAAATTGGTGCAATCACTCTGGAAAGCAGTATGGAGACTCCTCAGAAATCTTGGAATGTAACTGCCATTTGACCCACTTATCCCACTCCTTGATTTACACACAAAATCCTTAAAATCATCATACTACAGTGACACAGCCACAACAATGTCTAAAGTGACTCAAATCACAATATTCAAGCTATGAAACTTTCAATAGATGAACAGATTTAAAAAATGTGTCATGTACACAGGATGGAATATCAATAAGCTGTGAGAAAGAATGAAATTATAGCATTTGCCAGTAAATGGATGGAACTGGAGCCAATCCTCCAAATCCAAAGGCTGGAAGTTCTCTTTCATAAGTGAATGCTAACACACAGTAAGGAATGTGGAAAAAAATAATAGAAGTTCATTGAATTAAGACAAAAGGAATGGGAATGAAAATGGAAACAGAAAAGACAGCAGAATAAATCTGAAACAACTTTCCTAAATTCACATGTGAAAACATGACCATTGTAACTCCACATTATGTACAAATATAAAAATGTGAAGTTATAATCTATGATGTAAATATTCAAATACAGTCTCCTGTCATATATATCTAAAAAGAACAATAAAGAAACAGTGTACTACAGGGACATAGCCACATCAATGTTTATCGCAGCACAATTCACAATAGCTAGACTGTGGAGCCAACCTAGATGCCCTTCAATGGATGAATGAATAAAAACATGTTGCATATATACTCAATGGAATATTACTCAGCACTAAAAATAATGAGACCATGGCATTTGCAGGGAAATGAATGGCATTAGAACAGATTATGCTAAGTGGAATTAACCAACCCCAAGAAAAACAGATGCCGAGTGTCTTCTCTGATATAAGGGAAAGGGGGTGACTCAAAATGGGGAAGAGAGGAAGAGCATGGGAAGAAGATTACCTCTACACAGGAAAGAGGGGTGGGAGGAAAAAGGAAGGAAAAGGAATTGCACGGATCCTGGAAGGAGACCTTCATTGTTATACAAAATACATGTATGAAGATGTGAGAAAAAAATAATAGTGTTACCTTAGATTAGGTAGAGAGAAGTGATGGGAAGGGAGGGGGAGGCTGGGGAGATAGGAAGAATAGTAGAATAAAACGAACATCATTATTACCATGTGTATATATGTGAATGCATGACCAATGTGATTCTGCAACCTGTATACTCAGAAAAAAATGAGATATTTTATCCCATGTGATTCAAATGTATGATATGTCAAGGTCATTGTATTGTCATGCGTAACTAATTAAAACAAATTTTAAAATCACATAAAAATAAAATAGAGTCTTGCCTAAAGTTAAAATAAATAAATAAATAAAAGTACTATGGTTTACATTTGTAAATTACTAAAATAATATATTGGTAGTTTTCTAGGACTTTGGACGTGTAGGGATTAGAAAACTGACAGCTAAGAGGTTCCAGGTTTCTTTTCTAGAACATGAAAATGTTCTAAAATTGACTGTGTAAATGGTTACATAACTCTGTTAATGTACTAAGAGACACTGTATTTTACATGTTATATGGGTGAATTCGATGTCAGGTGCATTACATATATCATAAAAATGCCTTTTAAGAGATGTACTAAAAAAAACTTAGCTAACATTTTTCATTGTCTAGTTTGGATAACAGTCCAGACATAATACAAATATTTATATGCTTCATAACATATCTAAATAAATTAAAAAAATAAAGAAATAGCGTAAGTTTTTCAATAATTAAACTAAAAGCTAAACATATCTGTATTTTGAGAAAAGCATAAAAAATGTGTACACATTTTTAAAGTCAGTTTAGTAATTACTTGCAGATTTTTAATAGATGCACAAAAATGAAGTAAAAATAACAAATTTTCCTGAAACATTCTATTAAATAGTACCTCTATTTAGTTTTCCTTGTTGTACCATGGAAATAGAGACAGCATGAAAAGCTGCTGGGTTATAGAAAAAAGTCTAAGCTTTCCTCAGACTAGATATTTTAATGAAAGATGCTGATTTTGTAAGAGAAAAATTCTAAAAGAAAATTTTAAGTGTAAGAAATAAGTGCAGTATAAAGATCCCCAAATATAATAAAATCAAGTATAATGAAAATATAAAGAAAGCTGTTCATTGAAATTAGTATCCCAGAATAACTTTTATTACTTAAGCAGGTGTTGATTTACAGATGACATGTTCAATTTTCTACATACTTGACTTGTCATTTGTCTTAGTTTCTTCATTAAATCCCGTCTTTATATTTTTAATTTATGTGAAAATGTGCTAAATCTTCTAGAGAAGCCTCTGATACACGTTGTAGTTTCAGGGTACCAGCTGGCTGTTTTTCAAGATGTCTCGCAACTACCTGATATTTCTGTTAATGATTTTGTTACTCAGCTCACTTTAAAAATTTATTATTATTATTGTTATTGTTATTATTATTACTATTGTTATTATTATTATTATATAATGATGTTTACTCTGAAAAAATATCACTACATACAACAGTAAGCTGCTGTTTATTTCTGAATTCCCTTAAGAAAATAGAAGATTGTGTACTCCTGCTTAGTCACTATCACATTCCTTACACAACAGGGTGAGCCCTGTATCTCTACATACTGCCCTTGATAAAGTTGCAATGTTTAACAAACTACTGAAATCTCAATCAAAAATGGTTACACAGGTCTCACTGGTAGTGGTGAATTCTACAGAGGTTATTATCCCTTTATTATTAGAGACTCAAGTTAATACTCCACATCCTCACATCTTTAAAGCTTTGCTAAAATAATTCCAATATACTTTCACAAAGAATAAAGGAGATGCTAGGTAACCTGGTCTCCACCTCACTGCCTGTCCACATCTCCTAGATTTCTCACTGGTCTTCACACCACTCCTGATTTACATAAACCTTGTCACCCTCATTAGTCTGGACATGGGGGTTCAGTGCCAAATTAATGAATTTTAGATGGCTACAATTATCTTTGTCACTATATAATAGGAATTAGGCCATGAAATGAAGAAAACTATTAGCAAGTTATCATGAATATATGCATCAAATTACAGATGAAATCAACTGTGGTTTTGCTGCAATTCATCACATTAGTCCCAATTTATGATAATGACAGATAGATGCTTTTAAAGAGGTGGACAAGACATGAATAAAAACAAACAAAAAAAATATCCGGACAGTTATTTTCAGATTTATGATAAACTTAAATGACTAAAAATAAATTTACCAACTAGAAATATACAAAAATATACTGAAGAAAGTCTACTGCAAAATACAGCATCTACATTTCAGTTCAACTGTAAAATCTGGAATGAACTGTAAAAGTAACTAATTTATTTGAAACTAGGTATGAGCATTTCCATTATGTGTTTCATTGTGATCTTCAAGTACAGCAACAAGAAGACATTAAAATTGTTATTCAGTAATGGGATGTAGCTCATTGGTAGAACATGTGTTTAGCATATGCAAACTTTGGGTTGAATTAATAGCACCAAAATTAGATATTGTTTCAGCATTATTGAGACCATATTACTAATGTCAGCATATAAACCTACAAAAAAAAAATCTTAACTCAAACTCTTAAATCTTTATAAGAAACAATTTCTTAAATTGAAGGGTCAGGCCCAAGTTTTAAAACTTTCCTCCTTTTTAAATATTAAAATACATTTTAACTAAGTCTTTTGTGTTTAGTTGACACATGAGTACCTATAGTTATTTTAAAATATGTACACAGTGTGTAAGAATCAGAGCAGGGAAATTGGAAATCTCAGCAATTTAAACACAGATTGGTCATGCTGCAAATGAGGTCTAAGTTATTTTGGCTAGACAACAGGTTGTAGTTCTGTGTTGATACAGAAACACATTCATAATATCTACATTTTTATATTCATCAAGATTCAACATTTAGCCATAAGCAGATATCACTTTGAGTATTCCTTTGAAGACTCTTTATAAAGATATCTTGCTTGATACTTACTTCTTCTGCTTTCTCCTTTCCATATTGATCCAGTTGTTCTTTTAAATGATTAGTTTCATTGATTAATTCCAAATATTTTTTTTCTAGCGTCAGACGATATCTGACATTCCGAGCTTGAAGTTTTTTTATAACATCATAAAATTGGGTTTGGACATTAATAATTCCATCTATTTTATTTTCACCTTTGTTCTGATAGTCACGCAACTGGTCTTCATGCAATGTAGTTTCTCTTTGTAGTTTAGATACCTTCTCTTTAGAAGCTTCCTGCTTTCTGAGATGTTCATTCCTTTTTATTTCTTTATTTTGATACCTGTGTTCCATCTCCTTCAGTTGGCACTGTCTTTGGTTTAGGTGTCTGTTTATTTGATCTGTAGCCAAAGTCATTACTCTTGTCTGATGCAGCTCGTTTTCTAGGTCACTTGTTTTTACTTCAGAGTTTGGAATCTGTTTGGAAGAAAACTCACTACTACCGTTTAGGTTAGATACATCAATATTCTTTTTTTCCTGTGAACTATCTGTTTCTGGTCTTTCTGTGCTTTGTTTTTCACTCTCAGGTGTGAAATTTTGCGATGTATTCTCAACTTTCCTAATACCCAACTTTTCATTGTCCTGAAATATTTCCATAAGTGTTTCCTCATTCAACTTTTGTGTCCATGGAAGGCTGGTATTCTTTTCTCTTAAAATTTCAGTATTCTCAAAGCACTTCTTTTCCTGGTTCTGATATTTTACTGTGTCCATTTCCAGTCTCTTCATAGAGACCTCATCCTTCTTCTTGTGATATTTATGCAATAGCTTGTTCTCTGTCCCATCACTAGGAGAAACCTAAATAAAACCAAGGATACATTTAGCTAGCACTCAATAAAATGATGTTTCATAATTTTCACAGATATTAAAGAAAAACCTGTTTATTAATATGGTGAAAGGTTTTCAATAAATAGATATTCACAGAAGAAAAATTAGATGTAAACTTCTGAGCTTATAAAAATATAAATTTCCAAGAGTTCAAAAGTTAATTTAAGAAGATGGATTTATGAGAGTAAAAGAAAATTATAACTTAAAGAATGTAAGAACTGCCAGGTTCAGGGGCTCATGCTTGTAATACCAGTGTCTCAGGATACTGAGGCAGGAGGATCACAGGTTCAAAGCCAGTCTTCAGCAATTCAGTGAGACCCTGACTCATTCATAAATAAAGAAATAAAGAAATGGCTGTGATGCATCTCAGTGGTTGAGCACCCTGGTTCAATTCCTGGTTATAAAAAAAAGAAAAAATAATAAAGATTGAAAAAATCTGCATTATACCAGAATGAAAGAATAGATTAAGTGATTAGTTAGTTTGCCAATGTAAAAAAAAATAACTTTGCAGAAGAGAAGCAACAGAGAAAACCCCACACATATAGTTATCTAATACTAGACAAACACACTATAAAACATGCATTGGGGAAAGGATATGTTCCTCAATCAATTGTGCTGGGAAAACTAAAAACCCATATGTCATAGGAAAAATTTAACCTCTATTTCTCAAAAACAAAGTGGATCAAGGACCTAGACAATAGATAAAAGACCCTAGACATATTACAAGACTATACAGGCCCAGCACTCCATCTTGTCAGTGTAGGAATTGAATTCCTCAAAAAGACACTTAAAGCACAAGAAGTAAAATAAAGAATCAATAAATGGGGTGGTATCTTTACAGCAAAGGAAACCATCAAGAATGTGAGTAGACAGCATATAGAATGGGAGAAAATGTTTGTCACTGACATGTCAGATAGAGCATTAATCTCCAGAATATATAAACAACTCGAAAAATAACTCACAAACAAAAAATAACCCAATCAATAAATGAACAAAAAACTGAGCAAGCACTTCAAAGAAAAATATGTACAAACAGTTAACAAGTATATAAAAAAAATGTTCAACACCTTTAGCGATTAGAAAAATGAAAATTAAAATTACACTGAGATATAAAGAATGGAAGTAACAATAAATGTTGGTGAGAATGTGGGTAAAAGATTGACTCATACATTGCACCAAGCAATTTTTCAGGAAAGCAGTATATAGATTTCTCACAAAACCTGGAATGGAACGACCATTTGACCCAGTTATTCTGCTCCTCAGTGTATACTCCAATGATAGTATAGTGACACAGCCACATAAATATTTATAGCATCTCTTCACAAAAGTTAAGCTGTGGAACCAACCTAGGTGCCTTTCAACACATGGAAGAATAAAGACAATGTGTTATATATACACAATGGATTCAGCCATGAAGAATGAAATTATGGCATTTGCTGGCAAATGAATGGAACTGGACACTGTCATGCCAAGTGAAATAATCCAGTCCTCCAAATCCAAAGTCTGAATATTCTCCTTAACATGTAGTTGGTAACACACATAAGGGTGGAGGATAAAAGAATAGAAGTTTGATGGTTAGACAAAAGTGAATGAGGGCTGAGAGGGGAGGAGAATATAGTAGAATGAATCTGACATTACATTCTTATGTTCACATATGAATACATGACCAGAAAAACTCTACATAGAACAAGTTATATGCTATGTATGTGTAACACACCAAAAGAACTCTATTGTAATGTATACCTAAAAACAATAAATAAAAATTAGAATTCACTACTTCTTTGTTGATCTACTTTTAGGATCGTATGATCTACCCCTTAAACCGTTAAAAATTCCAAATATTTTATTATGTACATATCTGTTGGGATGGCTTCAGTGGCAAATAAAAGAACACTTAACTTTAAGAAGAATAAGTTTGCAATCTGACACCTCATGTATTCAACCAGACCATAGTAAGAGCCTTAGCTCTACATCTACATAACAAAAGTTCTCCAAGGTCTTTTCCTAAAAATATTCCTAGCATATTCTGTTTTCTAACATTTTGTAGCTGTGAATGAGAATTGCATCTATTGATAAATTATAAATGTAGGAACAGCATTAAACACATGATCTATATCAATGAACAATGTATCACAATTCTGAAAAGGAGCACAAGGCTAAAAACATTGGAAAATGCTCTCTCTCTCTCTCTCTCTCTCTCTCTCTCTCTCTCTATCATTTGAAAACAGAAGAAAATAATTCAGGAAAGATTTCCTTTCTGCCCATGTCTATCTCTTTTTGTTTGCAAAAATGTGTTACTGAAATTTCATATTGTAAATTCTGTCATTAGGGTCTCATAGAAATTGTCTGTAGGATTCATTTTGTTCTGCTAAAATCTACAAATTTATTTCAGCAAGGTTTTGGCTGTGTATCAGCAGGTGACAGAAGTCTAAAAGATTAATTTAAGAGTGGGACCTTAAGATTAAAAAATAATTCCAAAAGGTAGATTTATTCTTTATGAGTAAATGTCTTACATTTTACTTGCACAAATGACAGATAAATTTGGGTGAGTGAAAACATTTCTTGGGGTGGGGATGTGGCTCAAATGGTAGCGCGCTAGCCTGGCATGCGTGCAGCCCAGGTTCGATCCTCAGCACCACATATAAACAAAGATGTTGTGTCCGCCGAAAACTAAAAAATAAATATTAAAATTCTCTCTCCGTATCTTTAAAAAAATTTAAAAATTAAAAAAAAACATTTCTTAAATGCAGACAGAAATGTAATTGTGAAACACTTTTTAAAAAATGATTTAAATAGGTGCATAGATATTTAGTTTGTATTTTAACATAAAACACCTAAATTTGTATTTATGTCAGTGATTAAACTAAACTTCTTCATTCAGAAAACAAATGCTGAACAACTACCAGATGCAAAGTTTTGCTGTAACTAGTTTTATCATAAACATCATCATTTAATTTTAGAGTCAGATAACATTGTGGTATTTTTTTTCTGGTTTGTCAGATTTTTTTTAATTTTTTTATTGCCAAATAATGAACATTGTGTTTTAAATCAAAATAGTACTTCACACCCCACATACCCATGCTTTGGGAAACAGCAGACTGCATATAAATGGAGGTCCTATAAGTCTGTGTTTCCTGGCATTGTGGGAGATGTCTGAAGTGTGTGGAAGTACACACACACATGATGACTGCATGTTGGTGAAATTGCCAAACAGCACATTCCTCAGACCACATTGCCATCAATAAGTGAAACATGGCCATATACAATAAGTTAAAGAGATTTTATAAATAATTCAAATGAAATACAGTAAAAATTTGAAACTTTACTGAACGTTCATTTACCTGATTAAAATGATATCTTGCAGTCTCCAATTCTGTATCTATTGTACAAACAGAGATTTCAGCTTGCTTTCTCACTTGATCCTCTTTGTTAAATTCTGTTTCTTTTTCTTTTAATGGGTTCTTATTTTTTTCATGTAACATATCATTTCTTCTCTTCACCTCATCTTCTTTTAAGGTATATCTGAAGTTAATATGGATGCCTTTTAATTGATTTTTTCCCAAAACCAAAAATGTCTTTTTATGTTCTGGCTCTTTGTATGCTGATTTAGTATCTTAATAAAAATTTTATGTTCTCTGAAGCTTTTCTAGTTTAACATTTTAAATTTCTCCTTTAATCTTGTGTAAAACACACATAATTGAAAGTCAATGATAAAAGATTGTTTGTTATTTGATAAGTTTCTATTACCAGCAAATCTTTTAGATACCACAGAAAAGTAAATTAGAAATGATTTGGTAAATTGACAAGTTTAAGGTAATTTTTTTGCACAATCATAGGTCCTCCCCAGTTAAAAAGATAATTTCATGTCAAATAAGTTTTAAAGTCATTGTTTATATACAAACTTATGAATTCAGTAGTAATATCATTCATCTTTATAAAATATGTCATTAGGCATACCTATAATTGGCTTACAGTGTAACAGCATATTCAGACATTCTTTTTTCAATATGTGTCTTTTGGGGCTGGGGCTGTAGCACAGTGGTAGAGTGTTTGCCTAGCATGAGTAAGGTGCTCTGTTCGATCCTTAGCACCACATATAAATAAAATAAATATATAAAAACATGTATTTTTTGTATTACTATAACCCCGAACTGGGATAAATAATCTAATACCTGTTATTATACTTTTTATGTTTCTTTTATGGTAACACTCTCAACTTACCTTTTTGATCATTATGTATTTTACAAAAAACTCAAAATCCCTTTTTGAACAAGATGGGACCTAATATTTAATCCAATAATGAAGAGTAATGTTCTTCAACAGATGAAGGGATAAAAAAAAATATGTGTGTCCACACACACAATGGAATATAAGACATAACAAAAATAAATTTATGTCAACATATAGTCTACTGTCATGTATACTTAAAAAACATAAAAAGTATATGTCCTTTCAATATAGAAATATGAAAAAATTTATGAATGAGAATGAATTTGAATAAAAAAAATCTGTTTTCATTTCATTTTTTAATGAATGTTAATGTTAGAAGTGTAGCCTAGTATCTAGCTCAGCACTAGCACATCACACTAGTAACACAAAACCCTGAGTTTGATCCCCAAAATCAGCCTAAAACTATAAATGTATAACATGTTTCAGGGCAGTGAAAAATGCCTCTCTGGTGGAATACAAACTTTCTTGAGAGAAATTTAAAAATCCTGTAATCTTTTTAAAGTTTCCCAACTTTAACCAAATAACTCTATATTGAATTTTTTTTTTCAAAAGTAAACAGAAATATAGAAAGTTATTTTTTTTTCTTTTCTTCTCATCCCCAACTTTGGTACCAGGGATTGAACCCCCAGAAGCTAAATCCCTTAGATACATCCCAAGGTCTTTTTCATCTTTTTTTTTTCTTTTGTTAGAGACAAGGTCTCATTAATTTGCTTAGGACATTGCTGCTATGTTAATGAGGATTATTTTGAACCTTTGATCCTCCTATATTTGTCTCCCAAGCTGCTGGAATTATAGGCACATGCTATGGTATCTGAGTAGGAAATGATTTTTTTATAAATGATATTTCTTGAAATATTAATTGTAATAAAAAGTTAAAAATATAAACAAATAACAATCCCAAATTATGCTTGTTAAATAAATAGATTACTAGCAGATGGGGTTCCATAGAGACATTAAAATTGTGATGGGGAAAAATATGAACTTAGTTTTTAGAAGTAATCACATTTAATAATATGCTATCATATTTGCAAGTATTTTGTAATTTATTCACGTTTTCTCCTTTGCAAAGTGCTAACAGATGAGGCAGTAGTTAAAAAAAAAATTGTCCTTCTTATTTTATTGGATTAAAGAAAAAGATTCCACTTCTTCTTTCAACCTAGGATATAATACCTCAAATTGTGGAGTTGTTGTTTCAATTCTATATTTTCTTGCTTAAACTCTGATACCCTCTTTTTTAGCTCATGAATCTCGTTTTCCAGTTGTGCATTTTTTTCAAAATGTAGTGAACACTGTGTGCAGTGACTTTTTTTGCTTTTTATTATTCTTTGAAGTGATAGAACTGCTTTCTGGGTTTTCGATAGGCTAACAGAATCTGTCAGAAAAAAGAAGATATAAATAAAATATGTGACTAATTTAAATATATGAATGCTGTATATTTCACATGCATTGTTTATACACTAAAACAATGAGTGCATAAAAACACGTGACACAATATGCTGAACTCTGAAGATATAGCAGATGAGATTAGACCCCTATTGTTCTTTAGCTTAAAATCTAATGGAGAAGACAGACACAAAAAAGATCATTATAATTTAGGCAGATATTAGAAAAGAGGTTTGTGATCTAATACATAAATCTGATCTTTAGAAAAGATTCCCTGAGGAAAATGAAAATACACTGAGAAATTAACAATGAACAGAAAGCAGGTAGAATGTGAAGAACATTATTCTTTCCAACATAAAAATTCAAGTTTTCCAACTCCCCTGTGGTCTATACTTTTCTTGTACAGAAACTAAGAGGGACACTCCCACTATAACCTTCTGCTGGACTTTGGTCTTGAGAGAGACAACTCTTTATCTTTCTTACTTTTTCTTTATTCCCTGTTTACTAGGTTCATTTCTCCAAGTATTAGAATATATCAGCACTCATGTTATAAATAAATATTCTATCCAAAGAAAAAACTGTGTAGAATATGTTGTTCTTACCATGGACATGTCCATCTTCTTTCTCTTTTGCTTTATGATGTTTCTCTCCAGATGAGTGAGAAACACACATCTGTGGAGAATCCTCAGAAAATACCTGCAAAATAAAGGACCACAATGAGCTGCATGAAGACTTCACTATCACTCTTTTAGACATCACCCAAGTTTTGGTCTTGGAAGCAGCTAACTAACATGTAGATAACTACAGACTGAGCAGTCATACTTTCCATAGCGTGTCTTAGCATTGTGCTCCAGATGAAGCTGAACACTTATCTTCCAATGGCTCCTGATTTGGTAAAATCATGGTGGATATCATAGAAAAGGCATTCCTTGACAACATGCTAACAAAGGTGTATACACCCCAAAGGACGGGAGGAATGATATTCATTGTAACTCATCCGACTTTGAATTCACCATCAAATGTGAGAAGGCTTTCGAGTCTTATTTTAAAGAATTTTGAGGAGTATGTTTCATATTAAATAGGATTACACTTTTTAAACAATGAACTAACAAAGTTTTTGTTTGAAAATATGAAATTTAGGTGTTCAGTTGGGGATTTGACACTGAGATATGGCCCCTGCCCAGGATACACCCCAAAGGGAAAGCTGTAAACCCAAGGACCTACATATGCCAGCCAAATAAAATAAATCTAGATGTGTGCTAAATCTCACACAAGGAATGTTGGCAATGTGAGAAAAAAGATGAGATAGCATCTCTAAATTCCATCATTCCCCATTAATGCACACAAATACATTTCTTTATTATACTAAGAAATTTTAAAAAAATTATTCAACAAATTGACTGAATTTTCTGCAAGGAAGAGAAACTAAATGAAAAGGTCACCACAGAAAAATTGTTTAATACATGTAAGAAGACAGAAATTGCGTCAACATATTTTATACACAACCAGAGATATAAAAAAATTGTGCTATATATGTGTAATAAGAATTATAATGCATTCTGCTGTCATTTATTTTTTTAAAAAATCAATAAAAAATAGCAAAGAAACATTAACCAGGGTATAAAGTTAATATATATATATATATATATATATATATATATATATATATATATATATTATATAATATATATATTAATATATATAAATATATATATTTCAACTTGTAGCAAATAACTACTGAATTTTACTAGAATTTTGAGCCTTTCACAACATCACCCTTTCACATGAATGCAGTCAGTGACCATTACCATTCATAACCCAGGTGGTTATTTGTCAGTCTCAAATTTAGTCTCAACATTTTATTTTTCAAAATGTTTTTGCAAGTGGAAGCACAAGCAACATTTAGAATTGTTTTTCCTCCATTACGTAGTAAATTTAGCTATAAGTTGACAGGACTACTAATGCTATTTATTTTCAGATTCTAACCAGTTCAGAGTGGTTTTAGATGTAATTAGTAATATAAATGCCTGGATTCCAAAAGTCTATTTAAAAGATATTTTTATTTGGCCTCCTTTACTTTCCTCAAGAAAGAAAAACAAGAAGAAACAGGAAGAAATGCTTTATATGTTGACATACCTGAGACTGGGTACATTGAGCATCATCAAAACTTTTGTGCTCTTCTTCTGAAGTCATGTCAAAATGGGTCTCTGCTGATAAATGAATACATTTACTCACATTCCTTAGAACTGCATTAGAAAGCGTGAACATCAATCCAAATAGAAAAGGATAATTGTAAAACCAGAACAACTTAATATTCCCAAATGTGATTTCCAATTAAATTTAATATTTGGTAAATAATTACTGGTTTCAACTTTACACAGTTTTTATTTATTTTTCTTTCTTTGTGTATACACCTTGGTTGTGGACCCACAAACTCATGCATTCTTGTCAAATACTCTATCATTTATTTCTATCCCATGGCCACTTTAATTGGCAACTGGAGTCCTCTGAGTGGACTGAATACAGCCATCCTTCAAGGCTTGGACTTCCAAGTAGTTGTGAATAAACATGTACCCATTTGCACCCAACAAACATTGAGTTCTCAGGGAGTATTTTTTCTTGATCCAAATCCTCAACACACATCTTATAGAGAAATGACAGGATACAAGGTTCAGCGCAAACCATATTGCCAAGATTTGTCTACTCAAGATCAATGAAATTTGCTCAGAAACAAGCTTGAAAATACACATAGAAAGAAGGGCTGATTCTGGGAAGATGTTAGTATAGAGTAAGCTGCATTCTAAGCTGCACTATTGCATGGAGAAACCAAAGAGTTGGTGAAGAGCTTCTCAGCAAAGTGAGTGAAAGAGGGATTTTATTCAAATCCCTAAAATTTCTGAACACTGAAAAAGTCCAGAGATTCAGTAAAATGTGTACCATAAACAAAAAAACCCTACAACCTGCATGCAGATCTGCCTCAGACAAAGGGAGAGAGAAAAGAGGAATTTGCATTCTAAGTTGTACCATGATGTGCCATGCTAAGGAGAAACCTGAGATCAAAAATATTGCTTAAAGTGATCTGACCAAAAGATGCACTATGCACTGGTGCTTAAAAAGCATGCTCTTCTCTCAAAGAGTGATGGGAGTGCTGAAGCCATAGCCATCCTTGAAAAAAGTGCAACAGTATTTCTTTGATTCAGTTCCTCTAAACAACACACACACACACACACACACACACACACATGAGGATCCTGGAAGTGCCTATCAAGGAACCTAGGTTGTGCCTCATGGAAGGTAGAAAAAACTGGTGCAGGCTAGACTATACCCATGTGACTCCAGTGAGAAGGGCAAAGGGGAACCTATGTGTCTGGAAGCTAATGTGACCAGCTGAAGTGTCAGAGAAAATGACCTAAGAAGGCAGAGAAAATGTGCCCCCAAGGATGGTGTTTTTATCTGGCTACTCACCCCTAAAAAAGACAGGCGAGAGGTGAGTAGCCAGAGAGCAGGAGATGGTGAGAGCATGAAATTCTGTAGGCCCACACAGAGAAAAGTATGAAATAGATCAGGATTTGTCTCAGAATAAAGGGATAGGTGAGGCCTAATGCCAGAGGACAGTTGAGGCAGAGGAAAGGTATAAAGATACAGAATGAGGCTTGGGTCATGTCAGGAAATATTTCTAAGAAATTTCAGAAGGTTGACCTTTCACATTCTAAAGAGATGCTTATGGTTACATTTGCATGGTAGCTAGTTCACTCCAAAGGGTGGAAATAGGGAGAATGTAATAATATGATATGTAGGGGAAACAACTCAGAATAGAGGGGATATTCCCAGAAACAGAGGAGAGATCATTTTCTGTGACTACTGATGACATTGTGAGGAAAATCCTCCCACCTCTTTGGGAAATCCACCTTACATGTGAGAACACTGGTAGCATTTCAAGTGTTTTAACATTGTGTTCCCTGGAGTGTTTTAATGTAAAACTTACCCAATTTGACTGTCTTTTCTTTCACCTTGCCTAATCCTTTCCGTGGAAGCACCTCTTTTATTGTGATGGCATCGGTGCACTTAGAAAGAAGATAGTACATAAAGAGTGTATTTTTCATTGACTACAAAGTTAATAATTTAGAATAAATATAGAAATTTAATTACCTTTCTGAAATCAGATGAATCCCTAGAGGCTGAAAAACAAAAGGGGTATATAATCAAGCAAAGTTGAAGAGGACAAAACAACTCATACATTACAGATGCCTCCACACACATCTGAGGTCCATGGTTCAGCTGTGCTAAAAATTATGCTATCTCCTGGGTTTCTGTGCTGGCTGGTTTGGCTGACAACAATCATGTGACTAAAGGAATTTTGTGAATAGTTTTTGTGAAACATGCTGTTCATTTCACAAACCTGAGATTATTTGTCCAATGACCATAAATAAAACAGACAAGGAAACATATGCCAATGCAAAGATACAGATTGATGGAGAATCCAACAATCCTCTAGTGGAGAAGCAAAGATGGTCTCTAAGAGATTCAATGGCAAAGGTGAAGTCAAAACAAAAACAAGCCATTGAACCTACCTTTCTGAAATACTATTGAAAAGATTTAATCTTTATAATTTTAAGTATGTATATATTACTGCATTTGTCCTTTCATTTTTGTTTAGTAAGGCCAAAGCTGTGTTCAGATCCCAGGGAAATGTTAGGTTCATTTCTCAACAAAGATTTCTAAAGGAGTCAGTTGATATACATATTTTGACACTGAAAGCTATGACATCTATTATTTGTTTCTTATATTCAGGTGGGATGCTGGTTCCTCTTGTGCATCCTCTATTCATGTATTTTCTGGTTTAAACAGATTAGATTTTCATGATCCCCTTGTGTGAGAACAGATAGTTTCTACATCTGAGAAATAAGGGTTAATTGGTTTAAACTTTTGAGACATAAAAATTTAAAGGGAAAGTTGAAATGGAAGAGCACAGCTTTATCTGATAAAAATAATATATTATTACACACACAAACACACGCATATATGACAAAGATTTTGGGTATTCAAAGAGTAAATTGTATAAAGAGTTCTGTTTGCAAATGAGTTTGGTTTGGTGTGACTTGCCAGTGTTTTATGTGTATTCACAAAAGGCCAGGCCTATCAAAAAATTATAATTAGCTTTTGAAGGATGAGGATGTAGCTCAGTAATGAAGTGAATTTCTAGAATGCCCATGATCAAAATTTTATTTTCAGGCAAATAGGAAATAAATACAGAAAATAATTATGTAAGGAAAAAAGAGAGGGAGGTAAGGGAGTAGAAAGAAAAGAAGGAAGGAAGGAAGGAAGGAAGGAAGGAAGGAAGGAAGGAAGGAAGGAAGAGAGGAAAGAAGAGAAAGAGTAGAGTTGTCATTAAAAATCACGAATGATTCTGAAATGTAATATTGCTCCTCAGAATGACTCAATTTAAACCACAGCAAGCAGTATGTCTGATAGGTATGGAGAAAAGATGGTCATGGCTGGAATCTTTCCCCAACTTACAAGCCCCTCATGATTCAAATGATGGACAAGTTACAGTCTCTCACATATTGTGAAAGATAGATATACCGATAGCCCCTGAATTGCATGCTCTCAGTTTCCCCCTTCATTCCCTCCAAGATTACCCAGCTATCTTATTTTGTTTCTTCCACATTTCTCCTTCCCAGGAACTTTTCAAAAGCAACATCTTGATCTCTGGTCTTGATTCTTTATATTTTCCATTTTGTCTATGAATTATCCCCACTCTTGCTTTTTCTTTTCTTTTCTTTTTTCAGTTGTAGATGGACACAATGTCTTCATTTTATTTATTTATTTATTTATTTATTTGTTTGTTTGTTTGTTTGTTTGTTTGTTTGTTTATTTATTTATATGTGTTGCTGAGGATAAACCCAGTGCCTCAGGCATGCAAGGCAAGCACTCTACCACTGAGCTACAACCCACGTCCACCACTCTTTCTTAATTCCCAACTTAAGGATTAGACCTAAGAAATATAAATTCTATACTTTGAGTTCTTATCACTTGCCAACAGACAAGATCAGAATAAAAAATAGATGTATGCAATAACTTTATTACATTTGATGTTCCAGTTGCTCTGCATTTAGTTTTACTAAAAGGAAATTCTCTCCTAACCACTTTACATGGTGGCCGGCAGATAGTGATCATTGGAATCACCTTACATGGAAGAAAACATAGATGTGCAGGCCAGGTAAGTCAGAGTATACATTTTGAATAGGGATCCCCACAGATGATCTATTAGAGTCTGAGAGTCTGGGTCTGCACTTAGTCTGCTTCTCATTTCCCTGCCTTCAAATGCCTTACAATAATAGAGCCAGTTTTCCACCCAATGATGTTCCCAAACCTGAACGATTAGAAGAAGTCCTTTCTCCTTCATTTACTCACTGTATTCTCTCTGCTTTTCTCAGTGTCTATTCTCCCTTCTCCTTTCCAAATTGTCTAAAGAATATTTTAAACACCTATGAATTTAGGTATCAGTCCAAAACAATTTGCACATTTTTCCACTTCCCATACTTTTGTGTCTGCCATCTTAGCTTCATCCCAGGTAGTGACAAGAATGTCTATGATATAGGTATTTTTATTTTTCATTTGTTTTAATTACAATATTGTTTTATATAAATTTATGACCAGACACATGGATTTATGAACATTTCACTTAAAAAGAAAAAAAACTTCCTTTCTTCATGATCAGTTCTTCACATGTCAATTCCTTTCTAATGACAACTCAGAAATGAGCGGTGAGAAAAAATATTCTCACCTTGAGTCATTTGCACAACTGGAAACTCACACTTTCCTTCCACATTTTGAACAGGTGGTCTTTTTATTCTGGTACATGACTGAAATTTATCAGCCTTCATGGCTTGTTTTTCCTTCATTTACTCGCTGCACTCACTCTCTCTGCCTTTCCCAATGTGTATTCACCCTTATCCTCTCTACTTCACAATTTCCAACTCCCCTATGATCTATGCCTGTCTTGTATAGAAACTAAGAGGGACACTTCCACTATAACCTGCTGCTGGACTTTGGTCTTAAGAGAGACAACTCATTATCTTTCTCACTTTTTCATTATTACCTGTTTACTAGGCTCATTTTTCCAAGTATTAGAATAAATCAGCACTCATGTTAGAAATCAATATTTTTTCCAAAGAACTGTGTAGAGTATGTAGTTCTTACCATGGGCATGTCCATCTGCTTTCTCTTTTGCTATATAATGTTTCTCTACAGATGAGTGAGAAATGCACATCTGTGGACCACCCTCAGAAAATACCTGCAAAATAAAGGACCCCAATGAGCTACATTAAAACTTCACTATCACTCTTTTAGACATCACCCAAATTTTGGTCTTGAAAGCAGCTAATTAAAATGTAGATAAGTACAGTCATATTTTCCACAGGGCAACCTAGAATTTGTACTTCAGATGAAGCTGAACTCTTGTCTTCCAATGGCTCCTGATTTGGTAAAAGCAGGATGGATATCATAGAAAAGGTATTCCCTGAAAATTTAATAACATAAATGCATGTATTCTAAGAGTGTAAACAACCATATATCACAACCCCACAAGATGAGAATGCATTAAATACTTAATTAAACATTCTTGAGAAATATAATTAATATTATGTTGCATTACATGTTTTAAATAACAGACTTATGAGACTCAGTGTGATAAGAGATTTGAAATTATATGATGTTGAGCAGGAATAATACTTTATTGGACTTGCCTCATTTTGGTCATCACAGTCTCACAGGATCTAAAAAGCTTATAGTAAGTGTTTCACTGAGAGAAAATCCAGTTTAATAAAATGACAAAGTAGGGTGAAGAAATGTTTCTATGGTACTGTTAGAAAGCAACACACAGGATCTGGGTAGAGTAAACAACATGTTCCTCTAAGAGAGAACTACAAAGTACACCAATGAAGAAAAATGACAGCACAAAAATGTACAGCACTTCCTGACTATTTTTCAGAGCTTGAGTCATATTGGCTCCTGTGTGCATTCTGGTTAAAAAAAAGAGCAGCTATGGAAAAAAGAAAACCTGGAGAGGCACCATAGAGAGCCTCAGACCAAATGAAACCCAGAATTTTGGCTTTTAGAATAGTAAATAAATTCAAGGATTTCACCAGCCATCCATGGGCTGGGTATGTGAGCTATGCACATTTGAGTGTATGAGAAAAACTGGTCTGAAATTACTGTCTTATTAGGATCTGCATGTATTTGTGTCTTTTCACTCACTCTGCCTGTGATACCCACAGAGCACCTGAGATGGGTGTGATTTTCCATGTTTATATGTAACTAAAACTGAGCCACTGGGAAGGACCATCTTTTACCATAAATGTACTCAATGACCATCATCACTATCTATGTTCATTAATTAAAATGGTTATTAGCAAAACCACTAATTTTAACTTCTTCATCATTTTCAGGGGTTAAAAAACAGAAACCCAAATAATATTCAGAAAAAAATCTGCCCGAATCACAAGGATAATATTTATCTATATGTTATCCTGAATTTTAACGCTATTTTCAGATTCATAACCAGTTAAATTCTATTAGGTTTCAATATTAAATTATCATTTTAGATTTCAAACCACTGTTATGAAAGGTAATCAAATTTGCCCATATTGACTTTCTTAAAACAAGGAATACAGTAAGAAATCAGAAGTTTTAAAAAATATATCTGAGTGAACACACCTGTGGCTGCTTATTTTTGGTGTCATCAAGACCTTCTTCCTCTTCTTCAGATGATGAGAACCAAAGTGGTTCAGCTGGAAAATGTATGTAGATTTAGGTAAACAACTTAGAACATTTAGAGAGAATGATAGTCTGCCATAAATAAAAAGTAATAATAAGCTTTAAATTTAGGTGCTATTACCTCTTTAATTGTTTATTGGTGTGGTATACTTGTGTGTACTCAGTGATTTAAACCTAGAACATTGCAACATTGGCAAGAGCTCTGCCAGAGTTGTATATTTGTTTATTTTTGGAAACTGGGTCTCTCTAAAGTGTTTGTTTTGGCCTGAGACTGCCATTCTCTTGTCTCAGTCTCCCAATAGCTGTGTTTAGAGGTGATCCAGTGTACCCAGCAGAGATTTTTTTTCAGGGAATATTTTTAGTGGTATAAAACTTCAATAGTCTACCTGAGGAGACACTATGTATCACCAGGTTTAAGAAACCAGAATATCTCAAAGGTATATCCACTCAAGATGAATGAAAATTTGCCAGAATTAAATTTTAAAAACACTATAGAAATGTGGGGATACACACAATTTGGTATTCTCTTCCCCATAACAGTAACTTTTAAAAACAACTATTCATCAATAGTCATTTCCACAATGACTTAGACTATACTGTTATCAATGAACATCTTGCATATGCAATATTTTTCTACATTACACTAAACAAATGTGTTCTTCTGTAAGACTTAGTCTGTTCAGTCCTGCATGATTATCAATCTCCTTGTCATAAACTGCTTTTTACCCCCTTGAGGTGTCTCAGCATTTCAGCCACTGTTCAACTGGATACCTACCAGTTGACTTGTAAATTACTCCTTCCCATCTAGCCCTTTGGCTCCTGAACTTGAGAAGACCTCTTTTATATTACCTTAGCATCAACAGTTTATTTGAACCGAGAATTATTATGTTCCCTATGAGAATAGAGTAAAAAGGTGCCAGGAATAATGGCTTTCCTACAGCTAGGATTCAGCAGGGACTAAAGGAATGAGGTTACCAATAAGAGGCAGAAAATGGGGAAAGCTTAAAAGGCTGTAGCTAGACACAGATTGAAGCATTAAATGGGTCAGTATTTGTCTGAAAATACAGGGATTGGTGAGGAGCCATCAAGATGACAGTAAAATTAAGGGAAAGGATAAAGTGTTAGGCTGAATGCATGAAAGATTTCTGGGTAATTTTAAAAGCTGGCCTTTTATCTTCTAGAGAGGTTCATAGTCACATTTGCGTGGTAGCTAGATGGCTCTAAATGCTGAAGATAGGATGAGTGTGGAGAGCATATGCATGAGCAGAAACGAATAAGAAGGTGGCAGGAGTGCCAAATAGAGGGAAGCAGGCCATAATGGAAAAAATGCTCCATGAAAAATAGAGGATATATCATTTTTCTGGGACCAGTGTAGAATGAAGTTCCATTAAGTAATAAAGGACAAAGCTGGGTCCCTGGAATAAGAGGCTCTGTACTGTTACACAAGGTTTCAAATGGCATGTAGAATAAAACACACCAACTGTATAAGTTCTTTGGGTTTAGCATGTAATATTTAAATTTCTCATTTTTGTATGTTAAGGGACTCATTTTAGTGCTTGGGGGTCAGTTTCCTGAATCTTGGATTTACCCAACCTTCCAATGAATAAGCAGAGCCACTGCTTAGCATGCCAAAGTATCTGTGTTCAGTCCCCACCATTGAAAAGTAAACTAAAAACAAAAGCAAACAAAAAAGAAAGAAAAGCATAAAGAGGGAATATATAAAGTGGTTTGTGTAAGTAGTTTTGAATTTACAACTCTGGGTCAATAAAAATCATAAAAGAGTAATTTCCTAAAAATACTCTATTAGTTTTATAGAAAATGAATAATATAAAGAATACACAATAATACTTTGTATGGTTTAATACAGAGATAATCACAACTGATGAAGGACATAGAATTTACAGCTGCATAAAGTACAACACGGGTTCAATGTAAGTATTCAATAAAGTGGGTATTATATTAGAATTGAAATTAAATTTTGATTGGGTCTTGTTTCACACACTATACTTAATCTCTGGGTTCAGACACATATTTTTATGTTCATCTCTCAAGATTTGGAAATTATTGGCAGCTATGCAATAAGTTTTTATAAAAATTTGGAGGAAAATAGAGCCTCATAATTCACCTAACAGGTATAAGAATTCTGGGAAATTTAATTTTAAAAATGTCTGAGATAAAGATTTTTTTAGAAATCATTTTGTTGTGACTTTAAAGATATTATTTTAAACATGTATGCCAATATAGACACTGGAATGTGTATGTATGTGTGTATGTATGTATATGTATATATATATTTTTACCTGATTTGCATATCCTTTCTTCTGTTGTCCCCACTGTATTCTTTTGAAGAAAATACCTCCTGTCTAAGATAGGCTGTATGGGTTTGGAAAGTAGATATTAAATACGTGTTGTACATTTTATACTATACACAGTTAATAATTCAAGATAAACATAGAAGTTTATAATTACCTGCACAACAGGATGTGTGAAATTCTGAAATACTGAAAAGCAAAAGGGATACACAATTCACAAAACATGAATATGACAAAATCACCCACACCTTCCTGCTGAATTGACATGGAGTCAAGTTCCAAGGGTTGGCTTTGATAAATAATATTTTAACATTTGGACTTCTGTGTTTGCTGGTTTTTGTTGAGTACAGCAGCATGATTCAAATATATTGAAGAAAAACATCCAATATTAGTTTAATTAAGCATTGAGTTAAGTTTTCAAAAGTGAGATTACATTTCCAATTACCACAAATATAATAGGGAATGCACACATGCCAAGAGAAGGTGTGGATTGATTGAGGGAATGGGGATATCTAATCAGAGGAGCAAAGGAGAAACTTTGGGGCATAAATATATAAAATAAAGAAAATAATTTAACAGCAGGTATGTTTAATGTAGCCTGTCACAATCATTTCATTAACTTTATTACAGGTATGTATCCTGTTCCTCCATTTGTCCTACAATATACTAAGTCCAAAGTTGTGATAACCGTCAAGTGGAAAGTATAATTCATTTGCATGGAGGAAAGTTCTGAGAAATGATCAGCTTTGGTATACACTTATTAAAATAATCATTTTTCCATACCCATGGAGGACAGTGGTGTATCTTCTTTTAATATATCCTCTTGTCTGACACACTCAAAGTTTCTTGATTCATTCATTTGAGAAGACATAGGAACTGTATCTAATAAAAATTTTTAATAAGCATAAAATATTAATATATGGTAATCCAAAGGGGAAAAGTGAACTGAAATGCAAAAGAATTATCAGACATGAAAAACCTTTTATATTTCAAATTCATTAGCATATATACAAAAAATAACAGCTTTGGTATTCAACAAATTCACCTAAAGAGTCTGCTGTTTACAAAATGAGCCTTGTTTGATATAACTTCTTAGACTTTCAAAGATTTTCATAAAATATCTGTCATATCAGAATACTAGCTATTTAGAGAAAAGGACTTGGCAGAGTAATTGAGTGCATTCCTAGCATGCCCAAAGCCATGGTTTCATTAAAGAAAAAAACTAATTGTCTTTTTAAATGTACCATGTTTCTTAAAAGCTATGTTTCTGATCTCAAATACTGATATCAATACACCCCTTATTTGGTAGTTGTGGAGCAAAGGAATTAAAGTGGCTGGTTGCCCCAATTCTAACAGTTTCCCCTGCTTAAAACCATCTCTGGACTAGTAATTCTCACTTTTGTTTGAAGGCAAATATAGTGAAACCAGCTGAAATGCATTACCTCAGTCTCCTTATTATTACCTTCAAAATTACCTAGCTAATTTTATTCCCTCCTCACTACCTCCTCCCTTTGATTTTCAAAAGCTATCTCTAGACCTGTAGTCTTGATTCTTTTTTGTTGTTGTTGTTTAGATTATTCCCACTACTTTCTTCCCAATGCAGTAACTGTATCTTAAAAATACAATTTCCAGGAGCTGGGTTTTGGCTCAGTCTTAGGGCGGTTGTCTAACATATGTGAAGTACTGGGTTTAATACTCAGCACTATATAAAATAAATAATATAAAGGTATTGTGTCAATTTACAACTCAAAAAATCTTTAAAAAATACAATTTGGGGGCTTGGGTTATGGCTCAGCGGTAGAGTGCTTGCCTTGCATGTGCAAGGCTCTGGGTTCGATCCTCAGCACCACATAAAAATAAATAAATAAATTTATTGTGTACAACTACAAAAAATATTTTAAAAAATACAATTTCTATGTTTCATCCATTTGTTCTTCCTCTTTGCCAACAGATATAATCAAAAACAAAGCAAGATTTATTCTCTAATTTAATATAGTTATGCCATGAACTAAAACACAATGGCTCTTAATTCAGATTTTCTAAAGGGCAATTCATTCAACTGCTCTTGTAAATCAGAATGTAGTCTGTGAATCGAGGAGCATTGGAAGCATCTTTGAATGTATTCAGGGTGTAGAACCAAAGACCTGCTGAGTCAAAACATACATTTTGTACATGGTCCCCAACATATGATTCAATAAAATTTGAGAGTTCTTACGAATGCTTAATCTTCTACCAATTCCTCTAACTTAACATTCCTATTTGATGTTTCTTTTTGCTTTGTTATTGGTACTGGGGATTGAACCCATGGGTGTCTAACTACTGAGCAACATCCACATCCCTTTTTATATTTTATTTAGAGAAAGGGTTTTGCTGAATACCTGAGGGCCTCATTCAGTTACTGAGATGGCTTCAAAATAAAAATTATTTCTCCGTCTTCAGCCTCCAGAGCCACTGGGAATATAGGCATGCACCATGTGCCTGGCCATTTATTTCATCTATTTAAAATTCTCCCTATTTTGTAGTCCAATTTGTAGATGTATTAGAAGTCATAATCTTTCCAAGGAATGTTTCATCAGGCCATCATCAATGTGCATCTGCTTATTTTTTCTTTTTCTTTCTTTCTTTCTTTCTTTTTTTTTTTGGTTGTTGTTGTCTATAGTCTTTTCTCATTCTTCATTTCTGAATTCTTCTCTCCCCTTTCTTATGTCCCAACTTTTCTCTAATTTCAGCAGGTCTGGACTTAATAACTCAGCTCCTCTAGGACCACTCCAACTTCCCTTGTGGTTGCAACTTGATAAGATACACTATTTCAACTCCCATACTATTTATTATTTTCATTCCTTCCACTATTAAATCATACTAGTGCTCATGTTTTAAACATGCATTATATCGAATGATTTTATAATGAGTGGTTCTTACCTTCTGTATGTCCATTTATACCATCTTTTTCTCTTTGATGTGCATCACCAAATGAATGACCAACACTATTCTGAGGAAGAATCTGAGAGATAGTCGTCTGGTAAAATTAAACAACTAATGAATTATATGAAGATTGCCTAATCAGTATTCTAAGGAGACCCCTAATTTTCCAGATTTGAAATAAATTAGATTAAAAACTAGAGAAGTACACATTAAAAATTGAAATATTTTATATCACAGTGTTATATATACTCTGCAAATCAGCCAAATATTATATTCATTTGTCTACTAACTCTATAAAACCAGGATAGAAGGACAATAGAGAACTATCAATACGAGGGCTAGGGTTGTGGATTATATATATATAAATGATAATGGGGTTCATTATAACTTATACAGAATTGCATATACTATATTTAGTCAAATCTTACTGCCCAGTACATTTTCTAACCCTTCCGATATCTCTCCACTAATCCACCAAAAGCAGTTGTATGAGGACAGTTTATACTAAGGGCTACCTCCATTTGAAAATCTAAGATATTTCAATTTAAAAACCTCATAATGCATCCCAAGGTCTAAGAAAAACCTCAGTAAATGAGTTCTAAAACCAATACAAGAAAAGAATTCATTAAAGTCAGAGCCAAAATTATAAAATAGATAATTTTTTTTAAAAAATATAGTAATAATGAAACAAATAGTTTGTTTTTAAAATGGTAAATAAACTTGATAAACCCTTGGCCAAGGGAACTAAAAGAAAAAAGGAGATACAGATGAATAAAGCTAGAAACAAAAAGTGAAATATTAAATCAGTTACCACTGAAATCCAGAAAATTTCTAGAGACTATTAGAAAACTTATATTTCAATGAATGTGAAAAATTTAGACTATTTTAAAGAACAAAATTGAAAGATAAATAAATGTAAGTGGTATTAATGAAATATGTTGTAAAATGTTGAATCAAATAGTTAGAGAAAACCATAGCTCAATAACAAGCAATTAGGTTGAAGCAATAATAAAAAGCCTTATGGACCAGAGGTTCAGAGGTGAATACATGGCTAAATTTTATCAGATATTTAAAGAAGAACTGATATTAATCCCCCATTACATTTAAGAGCAAAGGAAAGATGCTTCCAAAGCAATTCTGAAAAGTATTACCCTGACTGGAAAAGTGAAGATTGGACAGAACAAGAAAAAACTAGATATCAATATCCTTGAGGAACATAGTATAAAAATTCTTATAAAATCTTTGCAAACCACATTCAACAACACATTACAAAATAACATACATATCAGGCATAGTGGTGTAGGTCTATACTCTCAGAAAAGCATCAGGTTGTTTGAGGAACAATGTAATTTCAAAGCCAGCCTGGGAAATTTAGTGAGACCTGTTATCAAAGTGAATAATAAAAGGTGCTGGGGATGTGGTTCCTTCGTACCATGCTCCTGGTTTGAGACTCTAGTGACATACAAAAAAAAATCCATAAAAGCTGATTTTGATCCAGGATGATTCAATACATCCAAATCAATAAAACTAATAAATCACATATAGAATCAAGAGAAAAATTACATGATCTTTTAAGAAGCGGCAGGAAAAGCCTTTGACAAATTCAATGACCCTCATGACAAAGCCCTGAGAGATTAGAAATAGGAGAATTTTATTAAAATAAAGACCAAGTATACCAAATCCAAAGCCAATAGTAAAATGAAGAAGAATATTTTCTCTAAAATCAGGAAATACACAAGGATGTTCATTGCTGCCAATGTCACTAATCACAGTACTTAAAATTTTAGAAAAAGAAAAAGAAAAAAAGGGATTCAAATAGGAAAGTTAAAATGTTAAATTATTTCTATATGCAAATGATTTAGTCCTATTCTTAGAAGAACATAAATAATATATTATGAAAATTCTACTTTGATGAATGAATTCATCAGAGTAACAGGATAAAAAATAAACATATAAAAATAAACTGTGTATATACCATAGCAAACCTAGAGAGAATAAAGCAAGAGTAACAGCTCATTCAAATAACTTTAAAAATAGCTAGGAATAACCCTAAACAAGTAAGTGAATGACCTCTTCAAAAAAAATTACACATTAAAGGAAAAAAAATAAGAAAACAATAGGAAGTAAAAAGATCTGCTATGTTCATAGAGAAGCAGAATTAATATTGTGAAAATGGGCATAGTACCATAAATGAATTATAGATTCCATGTATTCCCATTCAAATTCAAATGATATTGTTTGCAGAAATGGGGGGAAAATAACCACTTCTAAATTTGTATGGAAGAAAAACAAACAAACAAAAAAATACTTAGACAAAGTGCTACTGATCATAAGAGAAACAATGAATAAACCACAATGCCCAATTTCAAAATATAAAACAGAGCCATAGTAATAAAAACCATGGTCCTGGTGTAAAGAAAGACCCATAGACCAATGGATAGAAAAGAAGTCAGAGAGCAAACCCAGGGCTGCAGTCATGTGATACTAGGCAAAGACACCAAAAACATATTTTGGAGAAAAGACAAACAACATTTTAAAAATAGTTTTGGAAAAACTAGATATCTATATGTAAAAGAAGAAACCTAGATGCCTATTTTCTAACACTGTACAAGAGTTTATTCAGAAAGGACTAAAGACATATGTACCAGACTAGAAGGTTTACAAATACTAGAAGAAAATATATGGAAAACACTTCAGTATCTAAGCAATCACTTCCTGAATAGAGCCCCATACAGCTCAGAAAATAAGAGCAACAATGGATAAGAGAGGGTGCATCAAAATGAAAAATTCCTGCATAGTAAGTGAAACACAAAACAGTAAGAAGTGGTAGCCTCCAGAAAAGAAGAAAAGCTTTGCCAGCTATTCTTCTGAAAGAGGATTAATATCCTAAAAATATTAATGCAAATATCTTAACACCAGAAAAACAAGAACCTTTTTAATAAATGAGCAAATGCACAGCTAGTTCTCAAAATAAGAGATACAAATGGCCAACATTTCAGGGAAAAAAAAATCATTACATCTTTATCAATCGGGAATATGCAAATCAAAACAACATCAAGCTCCTCCCATTTTCCACCGTTCACAAAAGCAATCATCAAGAAGGCAAATAATACTGGGAAGATGAGGAGAGAAATCTCTTACATGTGAATGGCAGGAACATAAATTACTATATCACTATGGAAATTCATATGAAGGCTACTCAAAAACTGAACATAGAACTACTTTATTATTCAAATATACTACTCAGTACTTACCAGAAAATATTAAAGTCTGCTTATTTTAGAGATATACATATGCCCATCTTACTATGACACTATTCATAATAGGCAAGTTATAGAATCAGGCTAGATGCTAGTTAATAAAAGAATGGATAAAGAAAATGTGGTATATATAAACAAGGAAGATTTCTATGCATAGAGAACAACAAAACTAAGTTAATTTTAGGAAAATGAATAAAACAGGGAAGCATAATATTAAATAATGTAAGCCAGACTCAGGAAACAAGTATCATATATTTCTCTCACATGGAAAACTAGAGGTGGAAATGTTCAACATACAAATAAACGAATAATAAATTTTATCCATTAGCTCTTCATAACTGAAATAAAATTAATTTCAAAAACAACAGATATCGTTTACATTTAACCTTCTTTTAGCTTCTTCAGGATATTTGCAAATATATTTCCTAACCTGGAATAGTTTATAAAAATAGTAGTGTTCTACAATAAACATTAAAGTAAGTAAATACAGAAACATCTAAAATTTGAAATTTCAAAATTTGACATAGAATCTATATATTTTAAGAAACTATAATGGAAAAACAACAATTCTGAAACTAAAGTATTACCATACAATTATTGAGTGTTTCTGCTTCCAGAACTGGTTATTACTTTTCTCACACCATTTATTCTTTGATTAGATGAAGAGTAAATTTTTAGAAAATTTCATTACCTCAAATTTCTTTAGAGTTTTTATTGGTTCTTTTCAGTTATACATCAAAATAGAAGTTATATACCAGAATATAATTATAAAAGCATAGAATATAATTTGTTCTAATTCAGGACCTAGTACTTCCTTCTGTTCTTCTAATCTTTCTGCTATTTACTTATAGTTTTTTTTTTTAAAATTACTGTCACTTTTAGTGGAAAGACTCAAAGTATGGATATGCAAGCCATTTTAATACAAGTATTAAGATACAGATTCTAGATTTCTGGGTTGCCATAATTCCCAATATTACTTTAGTATAAATATGGAGCCACAGAAAGAAATAGAGAATATAGGTCTCCTAAAATGCTATGATATCAACATATCAAGGGTCCAAGTAAAAAAAAGAAAAGTTATGTGCAATGTATATTATATATTCCAAACTAAAGGCACCAGGGAAATTCCACAATTTTATAAAAATTAATTTAGGCATGAGTATTGTAAGTCATGTAAGAATGATTTAAAAACCACAGCAATGAAAACTGATACAAAAAATCCTTGAATAAATATTATATTTCCTCTACAGTTAGAAAGCTGTTTCTAATGCAATTTTTCTTTCACTATGTATTTCACAGCCTATTGTTACTTCCAGCCCCCATGATCCCCAAGTACTTGAGAGAACAGTGATACAAAGAGCATTTTTTTAAAAAAAATCAACATAATTCTTTAAAATGGATTCTTAGCAAATATTCATATAAAATATAAGAAAAATATAGCTAAATTTTCAGCATAAACATCTTAAAACACAAAATTCAGAGCAAAAACATGAGGTTTTTAAAAAAGATCACTTTACCTTAATAGGAGCTTCATAGCTGTCCCGAACCATTGCAAACAAGGAATCATCTGAGTGTGATTTTTTGATAGATCTTTAAGGCAAAAATGTATAACAAAAATGGTAAATAGTTTTCTTTTTAAAATAAACTCTGTTTAATTTAAGGTATAACTTATTAAATGGTGTTTCTTGATTGATTAATTAAAATATGACCTCCAATTAAAAATATAGCTTGTGTTCACCTCTTTCTGACTCTACTTCTGTGAATCTATAAAATATACAGTATAGATATTAAAACACTCTTAGTTCTAATTCAGAGCAATACCCAATACATGAGCAGAAACAGATAATAATTTGTTCTTGAAAATTGCCTGTCTTGAAGGCTGAATTTAAAACCCAATTAATGGCTGACATTTTTTTTTTCACCTGAATGAAACTAATCTCTGGAAACACAAGATAAGATAACAAGAGGCACAGTTCTCTCTCGTGAATATCCAGGAGTCAAATACTAAGCAATGTTGTTCTTCAGCATGGAAATCACCAATAATAATACACTATTTATTCCCTCTACCCACAAATAATACACAGAGTTCTATGGAACTTCAAAAATTATTGAAAGTTAAAAAGTGAATAAATATGTTATTTAGAATACCTTTGTCAGAAACATTGAAATAAATTATAAAATTGATTTTTCCTGTATAGGTCTCACTTTATTCAGGTCCTCATAAACTAGCAAGCACTCAGACACCCAGGGGGAAAGACTGCCAGAAAAGCAGAGTCTTGGTATTTGTACCTCGATTTCCCTAGCTATTATGTAAATACCCTCCTTCCTCTGGGAATCCATTTCCCAGTCACTCATCTGCAAAACTCAGTGGCAGTCTCTAAACTTGAAATCTACATCCCTTAAATATTCAGATTCCTGACACAAGGTTAAACTAAATGGAGTCTCAATCATTGGCTTGTCTGAATACCTTTCCAACTACTCAACTGAAACTTGTAATAACTTTCCCTGCCAATCACTCCTTTGCCCAGCACTACATGTACATTTTAAGGACATCAGCAATTTGGAAAGAAAGTGAAGGTGAATGAAAACCTGTTTTGTGCCACAGATTCATGTATTCTAACAATTTCCACAGTCTGTTTCACTAGTCTCTAATCCATTCTTGCATCGCAGAGATGAAAACAGGCAAAATACAAGCTATTAAGACTTCCTCTAAATTTTGTATTAATATGTCTTTATAGAGAGCTTTTAATATTCTGTGTCCTTCATTCCTGTTTTGTGCTCATCAAATTAATCATAAACTCTAAGATTTTGGTCTCTTTTTTAAAATACTTATTCCTACCCAACACAGTGTTTTTACTCTGGGTGAATACTTTTATAGCCCTTTCCTTCACTAGTTAAATTTTGATCCTCTACCACTGTGTTCACTTAAAAATTCTAGTCTTGTCCTCTTTAGTTGGGTTCCTATAGTCAATCTTCAATCTATTATTTAAAAAACCATCTTAAAAATGATAACCAGAAAATGTACTGAGCTCAGAATTAAAAAACTGGAGTTTAAATCTCATTGTTGTCATTGTTTGTACCCAGAAAACTCCCTTTAATATATTTAAGTTTCAGGTACATCCTCAAAACTATCATTTGGCTGGCATGTAGAACACATGCTGAAAGACTAGAAGGTTTCTAAAATTCCTTAAAATTCTGAAATTTCTAAACTTTTGATTTGTCAGGAGAAAAAAAATATTCAATTGACAAAATAAAACAGAAACACAAAGAGAACAAAACAGAAAATACAAATAGAAATTAAATAAAAGGTTATAGTCATAAAAAGGAAAAAAAGTATAAAAGTAAAAGTCTTCATAAAATTGTTAGGGGTAGTACTTGAAGACAAACTAACTGAAAAATCAGGAAGTAGAGAAAATAGAATGTCCTCTAAGGATTAATATAAGTAATACAACATTGTCTAAATAATGTTTTTCATAACTTTCAGTAAAATAATTTCTCTACAGCACTTTACTGATCTTCTTGTTTATTAGAAACCATGAGGCCATAGCTCTGTGACATTTTCCATAAAAGCTTTTGATATATTAAGAAAAAATCCTGATTACTAGTGGAACTGTCAATATCAGGACAAAATCTTGGACTACAACCTGGCTTATCAGGTAAAATATAAATCAGAATTAACGCACAACTGCCTTTGACTTTCTAAATTGATGATACACAATATGAAAGTTAAAATGTGAATATATATGTTATTTAGAATACATTTGTCAGACACATTGAAATAAATTTTAAAATTGATTTTTCCTGCATAGGTCCCACTTGGTATCAACCTGTACAGTGGAACAACACACTGGAGTTGTCAGCCAGGTAAGACTACAGTCTAAACACAGGCCTGAAACTTATTAATTACACAAATATGGGACAAATAGTCAGCCTCTATGAATGACAGCTCTTTATTAATAATTAACAGATTATAATAGCACAGATACTTTCAAAGTGCTAATAAGATAACTTTGGAAAACAAATTTTAACTTAATATGGTGTCTGTCCCACACTAGAATACTCAACAAATCCTTCTATTTTCACTCTAAACTTAGTTAATAGATATTTTTTATTGAAAATCTATAAATTCATACCTTCTTAATGAGTCATCTTTAGGACTTTCTTTCACTACTAAATAAAACAGTAAAATATATAATTAATCAAAAACAGAAATATAAAATATAAAATTTTATGACTCTGAAGTTTTGTTATAAAATGTTCCTCCAGACCCATACTCAGAGAAAGTTTTAGAATTAATATTAATTGTATTTATGACAGGTAAGTGATGAAAGCATTAACAACTCCTATGTTTTCCACTTTGTACTTATCAAATGCAAGGAAGAAACAACAGGAATTATAAAAGTTTGATAATTAAAAGTAAATCATTGGTCCCATAATCATAATCCTTATTAAAAGTTGTAAAAATGAAAGAAAACCTTATCATTGTCAAATAAAGTAGCATAAATATATGTGTCAAACAAGGGGAGACATGATGGTGAATTAGCAGGAAGTGGATTTTCTAAAACTGCTTCTCTGTGAGGTGGGAGATAAGCATGCCACTGATACTCAATATTGGACAGAGACCTTGAAAACTGGGAAATTTGGGATATATCAGACAAAGATGAGAAACAGAGCTGGAGCTTAGGATCTGATGTGATTGGGAGAAATCAGTACATTAGGACAAAAAGAGACTGAAAAGTGATGCAGACAAGGGGCTAGGGTTGTGGCTCAGTGGTAGAGTGTTTGCCTAACATGCATGAGGCACTGGTTTCAATCCATGTAAAATAAAATAAAGATACTGTGTCTACCTAAAACTAATTATATATATGAAAAGTGCAGCAGACAGTGTTGGAATGCAGAATGTGGAACCAAAGGGTCAAGCTATTCTACTCATTAAACTGTGGCATGAAACTCACCACCGGTCTGCCTACTCTACAGAGAGTTGAAGCTTGAGACATATTTAAACATCTGCACTGCAATGGCACCAACTCAGACTGGGAATTTAGATCCATGTGTTGGGGCTCAGTGCGATATATAAATCTGGCAGACACCATCCACAAGACATAAACTGAGCCTAGCAAATCAGGAGAATTTCTGGCATGGACAGTATTTCTACTGGGGGTAACACTAGTCAGATAGGCCAAAGAGAGCCTGTCCTCCTCTCCTCTCTTGACACAGCTGTGACCAAGACAAGTGGCAGTTGCTTCAAAATCTCAATGAGCAGGAGTGATGGACCTTGGTGCTTGAGGGTAGACCTAAGGAGGTAAGAAAGAACAGTACCCTGAGAAAAACAGAACTGGTAAAGGACTGGCATCCCTGTCCCATGAATGTAGCCCTGGGGAGAAGAGTAAAGTAGAGTCCTAGGTGTGCACTGATTTATTTATGCCCAGTAACTCCCCATGAAGTGAAACACCTGGGGCAAAGAAAGGACCTCACTGCCTCCCCTGAGAACATATTGTAGAACCTAGCATGACCTATACCCTGGGGGTGGAGCTGACAACACCTTTCACAGCTCCCCATACCATCCCATGGAGAATGGAAACTGAAAGATGGAAAGACACTTTGGAAGAGACAGCAAGCACATACTCTCAGTAACAATCCTGTTTTTTTTTTCTTTTTAGTTTTCGTATGTGTACTGATGGATACATGAAGGACATTCATACACTTGTACATATTTGTTTATGCTTTCTCATTTGTACTATTCTGAAACATAGTTATTTTTTCTTACTCTGTTGTTAAGGGTTAAAGTTTTCAATTAGCCTATTTTGGATTGAGTTTGTGTTCTGTTTCAAACCTTTTATTTCTTTTGTTTCTATTTCTTTTCTTTTACAAACAGTCAAATTTTATTATTCTCACTTTACTCTTTATTTCTCTTACTTGTTTTTTCTTCTTCCTCCTAAACAATATATCATATATCACTTTGCTTCTGCCCTACTCACATCTTGAAACTGCTAACCCTTTTCTATCACCATTGCTTATTTCTTCATAATGAACTCTATTTTTAATTTCTCCCAGAACTCTTGGTTTATAAAACTCCACACTCTTCCACTAATGCTAAAGCAACAACTAATACAATTGAAGCTATAGAAAACACCTATTCTTTTATTTTATGAAAGATATAACTCATGATTACTTATTGTCGTTACTGATATAAGTTGATTCATTTCTGTTTATTGTGCCAACTAACTTTGTGTGAAAATAAAAATTAAGTATGCAATTTAGTTCTATATTTTTTATGCACAGTTTGTTGCAATTACTTGGTTCCCCCCCCTAATCTGTGAGCCAAAAGATATCTACAGGATCACTAGAAATGCACAGAATAGAAGTTCTGTTGTTAGAGATCCATTTTGATACATGAATAGACACACAAACAATATGAACAAGCAAGGGAACAAAGCATCCCAAACAAACCAGAATGACTCAAAAGCAGATTCCACAAAAACCACAGTGAAGAAAATATCAGAGAAGGAATTTTGAAAGTTTATACTTCAACTGATCTATGAGATAAAAGATAATGTAAAAAGTAAAATAACAGAGAAGACACAAGAAGTAAAATATCAATAAGGAAATAGAAGTTCTAAAGAAAAATCAATCAGAAATTTTCAAAATTCAGAAATCAATAAACCAAATTAAAAATGCAATGCAAAGCATAAACAGTACACTAGATGTCTTAAAGGACATATATTTAGGTAATAAAGAAGTAGTGCATAATCTTGAAAATAAAGTTCATCATGGAGAAAAGATGTTACCAGACCATGAAGAAAATTTAAAAAAAAAAATATATATATATATATATATATATATATATATATATATATATATATGATAATAAGAAAAGGCCAAGTTTAAGATTCACTGTGATAGATGAAGGTATTGAATTTCAAAACAAAAAATGAACAATCTTTTCAATGAAATAACTGAAAATTTCCAAAATCTTAAGAATGAAATGAAAACTTAAACACAGGAGATATATACAACTCCTAATATATAGAATTACAACACTCCTAGCCACAATAGTATGAAAATGCCTAACATACAGAATAAGTATAGAATTTTACTTATAATAGAATTTTAAAACCTGATAGTGAAAAATCATTGGTCATATTCAGAGGCAAACCGATCCAGATCTCAGCTGATTTATTCAAAGACCCTAAAAGCAAGGAGGTCTTGAAATAATATATACTAAGCTCTGAATGAAAACGGATTCTGCATAGAATACTAAATTATATCAGATTTTAATATGAGATATTAACATCCATAATAAACAAAAGTTAAAAAAATCACAACTAGAAAGCTGGCATTATAAAACACACTCAATAAATATTTTATTAAGAAAAAATAAAATATGCAAACATACAGAAACTAAAAGAATAGTTAATCAAAGTAGAATCTATTTCAACTTGATAACTAGAAATGAACCAAAATAACAGGAAACATAAATCATGTCTCAATAATAACACTTAATGTTAATGGAATCAACTCATCAACACACATACACTGGCAGATTGATTTGGAAAAAAAAGAACCCAACAATATCCTGACTCCGAGAAACTCACCTCTTAGACAAATATATACACAGACTAACTGTGAAAGGATGGGAAAAACATATCATTCACATGGATCTTATAAACAAGGTGTATCTATTTTCATATCTGATATAATGGACTTTGAGCAAAAGTTCATCAGAACAGATAAAAAATTCCATTTTCATACTGCTTAGTAGAGTAATACAACAGAAAGAAATAATAGTGGTAAATATATATGCTCCAAACTATGAAGCATCTAAGTAATCAAAGAGCTCCTTCTCAATATAGAGAATCAAACATATCACAACACAATAATATTGGGAACTTTAAGATGTGTCTCTCATCACTAGAAAGATCATAGCAACAAAAGTTAAATATAAAATTAAAATTACAATAAATAATTTAGGCTTAACAGAAATGCACAGAATATTTTACTTGTCAATGACTGAATACATTTTCTTCTTAGCTGCACAGGGAACATTTTCCAAAATAGATCATATTTTAGTACATAAAGCGAAAACATTTCACAAATACCAATAATAGAGCTAGTACCTTGAACTCTGTCAGACCATAATGGAATAAAACTAGAAATCATATTTTAGTACATAAAGCGAAAACATTTCACAAATACCAATAATAGAGCTAGTACCTTGAACTCTGTCAGACCATAATGGAATAAAACTAGAAATCAACAAGATGAAAATTAAAAAAAAAAAACTAACACTAGGAGACAAAATTCACTATTGAATAATGAACAGATAGATGAACAAATCAGAGTTTAAATTAAAAATTAAATGTAAATGAGAATAGTGATACAATATATAAAAACCTTTGTGACACTATGAAGGTAGTCCTAAGAGAAATGTTTATAGCATTGAGCCCATACATTAAAAGAATAGAAAGTTACTGAGTAAAATAATCTAACATTGTATCTTAAGGACCTAGAGAAAAGCACTAAAATCAGCAAAATAAAGGAAAAAAATAAAAATCAAAGATGAAATTAATAAAATCAAGATGTAAAAACTGAAAAAGAAATGAATCAAAAATTTTAAATGAACAAAATATATAAATATTAACCAAACTGTCAGAGAAAAATGAAAAGTACCAAAACCTATGGTGAAAATGGAAATATCAGCACAGATACTACTGAAACAGAGCATAAATAGAAGCTATTTTTTCAAAATCTATACTCCAATAAGCTAGAAAATCTAAAAGACATCAGTAAATTCCAGGAGACATGAGCTACCCAAATTTAACCAGAAGTATAGAGAAAATTTAAAGAGATCAATTTCAAATAATGAGAATAAAAAAGTCATCAAGACTCTACCAACAAAGAAAAGCCTAGGACCAGATGGATGCTCAGCCAATTTCTACCAAACCTTTAAAGAAGAACCAACACCAATCCTCCTCGAAATATTTCATGAAATTGAAAAAAGAGAGAATTCTTCAAATTCATTAAATGGAGTCTATCTCACACTGATACTAAGTCCAGACAAAGATACATCAAGAAAAGAAAAATTCAGACTAATATCCTTGATGAACATAGATGCAAAAATCCTCAATAAAATACTGATAAATCTCATACAAAAATATATTTTAAAAAATAGTGCACATGACCAAGTGGGTTTCTTCCCAGGATGCAACACTGATTCAACAAATGGAAATCAATAAATGTAATTCATCACACCAATAGATACAGAGATGAGAACACTTGATTATCAAAATAGATGCAGCATCTATTTTTTACATAAAACCCCATCTATTCATGCTTTAAACACTAGAAAAAATATGAATGAAGGAATCATAGCTCAACATTGTAAAAGCTATACATGACAAAACCAAGGACAACATAATTATGAAGGGAGAACAACTACAGAATTTCTTCTAGAAACTGCAATGAGACAGGGATGCCCACTTTCACTACTTATATTAGTACACAATGCAACCCTTAGCAAATGCAAAATGTAGAGGAAATACTCTGCAATCTATCAGATCATAAGTGAATAAAACACCAGAAGACAAAATTCACAACTGAATGATGAATAGAGAGCTGAACAAATCAGGCCCTTTAATCTCTTGCCAGAGCAATTTGGCAAAGGAATGTAATTAAAGGGATATGAATAGAAAAGGAAGGGCTAAAACGAGCACTGTTTGAAGAAAACGTGATTCTATATTAAGAAGATCCCCTCAAAAAATACTCACTAGAGAGCTTCTAGAACACAAATGAATTCATCAAATTTCAGGATACAAAAGTAACATTCATAAATCAACTTTGTTTCTATACTCCAATAAAAGATGAGCTAAACGAGAAATTAGGAAAATTATCCTACTCAAAATAGCATAAAAAACACTTGGAAAACAATCTAACAAAAAAGGTAAAAGACCTCTACAATGAAAATTACAGAACACTCAAGAAATAAATTGAGGAAGGTCCTAGGAATGGAAAGACTTCCCATGTTCTTGGGTAGGCAGAATTAACATTGTCAAAATTAGCATACTACCAAAAGTGCTATAAAATTTTAATGCAACTCCCTTCCAGAGCCCACAGAAACAGAAAAAGCAATAATGAAATTTACTTAGATAAACAAGAGACCCAGAATACCCAAAACAATACTTAGCAAGAAAAATGAAGCAGGAGGTATCACAATATCAGACTTCAAATTACACTACAGAGCTATAAAGACAAAACCAGTATGGTATTGGCAACAAAACGGGTAAGACCACCAATGAAACAGAAGACAGAGACTAACGCACATAAATACAATTACCTCATACTAGACAAAGGCACAAATATCATATACTGATGCAAAGATAGCCTCTTCTACAAATGGTGCTGAGAAAATTTGAAATCCATATATAGTAGAATTAAATTGAACCCTAATCCTCCCACCATGCACAAAAAATCAACTCAAAGTGGATCAATTACTTAGGTATTAGACCAGAATCCCTGCACCGGAGAGAAGAATTCGTAGGCCCAAAACTCCAACATATCAGCTCAGGAACTGACTTACTAATAAAATCTCTAAAGCAAAAGAAGTTGTTGGTGGGCCTGACCTTGGATCTACATGGAGGAATGCTCATCTTTCTCATTGTGCAGCAGGGATGTCCTAACATACAACACCATGTTTTGGAACAGAGTGTTGTCAGAACACTGGCAAGCACCATTTACCTGCTCCTTTGACAAGAAATTACTCCCCAGTTGGTACAAGGCAGTTGCTAGACTCTTGGTGGCAGGACTCCCATAATATTATATGTTGTGTATCCCCTCTGGCCTATCATGACTGCTATATGTAAATTGGAGCATAGCCACTATGAAAGCTAGTTTTGCTGCATAATATAGCAGAAGCAATTATCTGCAACTGTCTTTGGAGGGGTTTCTGTATGCCCTCAAGTTCCCAAGAGTAGATGCTGAAAGGGCAGGCCTCTCAACACAAAGTAAAATCAATTTTCAATAAATGGTGCTCCATCAAACTAAGAAGCTTCTTCACGGCAAAGACAAAAACCCAGAACATGAAAAGTGAGCCAACACAATAGGAAAAAAATACCTTTGCCACCTGCACCTCAGAAAATGCATTAACTTCCAGGATAGAAATAATAATAATAATAATAATAATAATAATAATAATAATAATAATAATAACAAAAAAGCTTAAAACTAATAATAACATCATCACCTAACTCCACCCATTCAATAAATGAGCAAAGAAATTCAACAGGCACTTCACAAAAAAATACAGATGGTCAACAAATGTATGGAAAAAAAACATCTACAGAAATTAGAGAAAAGCAGTAAACAGATCAGGAACATATAGAAGAAATTCTTTCCCACTTCATTAAAACTATAAAACAATACAACAACAACAAACGAATAAGACATTTACTCTGAGAGAATCTCCTGGTAGGGCAGAGGAAAGAGCTAAGTGGTAATGTATTGCATAGAATGAAGGAGCTCTGGCTTCAATCCCAACAGTGAAATAAATAATGATGATGATGCTGACAATGATGGTGATGATGATGATGATGATGTGGAGGAAGAGGAGTACAAAAGACTTGTACTGTTAAAACTATATAAACTGAGTTTATATTCACCACTCAAAAGAAGAGGAGTATTTAAATTCATGCATGCTATTCACATTCTAGTCTTATTTCACATGGCAAGGTAGATGTAAAAGACCATTTGATGACAATTTTATAAACTATGACTTTTTAAAAAAATATTGTTTAGTTGTAGTTGGACACAATTTATTTTATTTATTTTTATGTGGTGCTGAGGATCGAATCCAGTGTTTATCATGTGCTAAGTGAGCACTATACTACTGAGCCACAACCCCAGCCCAAACTATGATTTATTGAGACTTTTAAATTCCATAAAAAAGAGTTTATCTGGTCCCAGGAGAGCAGAATGGTCCATTTAGTACTGTGTTAAACAATATGATGTAAATTTTCTCAATCCTCCTCATAAGTGGAAGATGTTTTGTAGACTTCACACTTCTTCAGCATGCAATCTATATGCCCTCATGTCCTATACTGATGAAAAAAAGTACTAAAAGTGGAAGACAACAGCTTTAAATGTAGCCCACTCACAGAGAATGTGCCTCAATTTCATGATGTAATGGGTTCAATCACTGGCACCACCTATATTCCAATAAAATAGAAGATAGTGAAGACATCGATAAATTTCTTAAGTTATATGATTTGCCCAGACTGAATCAGGAGGATACACACAATTTGAACAGTCCAATATAATGGATGAAATAGAAGAAGCAATCAAAAGACTACCAACCAAGAAAAGCCCAGGACCAGATGGGTATACAGCGGAGTTATACAAAACCTTTAAAGAAGAATTAATACCAATACTTTTCAAGTTATTTCAGGAAATAAAAAAAGAGGGAGCTCTTCCAAATTCATTCTATAAGGCCAACATCACCCTGATTCTGAAACCAGTCAAAGACACCTCAAAGAAAACTACAGACCAATATATCTAATGAACCTAGATGCAAAAATCCTCAATAAAATTCTGGCGAATCGGATACAAAAACACATCCAAAAAATTGTGCACCATGATCAAGTAGGATTTACCCCTGGGATGCAAGGCTGTTTCAATATATGGAAATCAATCAATATTATTCACCAAATCAATAGACTTAAAGATAAGAACCATATGATCATCTCGATAGATGCAGAAAAAGCATTCAACAAAGTACAGCATCCCTTTATGTTCAAAACATTAGAAAAACTAGGGATAACAGGAACCTACCTCAACATTGTAAAAGCTATCTATGCGAAGCCTCAGGCTAGCATCATTCTGAATGGAGAAAAATTGAAGCCATTTCCTCTAAAATCTGGAACAAGACAGGGATGCCCTCTATCACCACTTCTATTCAATATAGTTCTCAAAACACTGTCCAGAGCAATTAGACAGGCAAAAGAAATTATAGGCATAAAAATAGGAAAAGAAGAACTTAAATTATCACTATTTGCAGACAACATGATTCTATACCTAGAAGACCCAAAAGGGTCTACAAAGAAACTACTAGAACTAATAAATGAATTCAGCAAAGTGGCAGGATATAAAATCAACACGCATAAATCAAAGGCATTTCTGTATATCAGCGACAAAACTTCTGAAACGGAAATGAGGAAAAACACCCATTCACAATATCACCAAAAAATAAAATAAAATACTTGGGAATCAACCTAACAAAAGAGGTGAAAGATTTATACAATGAAAACTACAGAACCCTAAAGAGAGAAATAAAAGAAGATGTTAGAAGATGTAAAAATATACCCTGTTCATGGATAGGCAGAACTAACATCTAACTAACTAACTAACTAACATCAAAATGGTGATATTACCCAAAGTTCTCTATAGGTTTAATGCAATGCCAATCAAAATCCCAACGGCATTTCTTGTAGAAATAGATAAAGCAATCATGAAATTCATATGGAAAAATAAAAGACCCAGAATACCAAAAGCAACTCTAAGCAGGAAGTGTGAATCAGGCGGTATAGCGATACCAGATTTCAAATTATATTACAGAGCAATAGTAACAAAAACAGCATGGTACTGGTACCAAAACAGGCGGGTGGACCAATGGTACAGAATAGAGGACCCAGAGACTAATTCACAAAGTTACGACTATCTTATATTTGATAAAGTGGCTAAAAGCATGCAACGGAGGAAGGACAGCATCTTCAACAAATGGTGCTGGGAAAACTAGAAATCCATATGCAACAAAATGAAACTGAATCCCCTCCTCTCGCCATGCACAAAAGTTAACTCAAAATGGATCAAGAAGCTTGATATCAAATCAGAGGCTCTGCGTCTGATAAAAGAAAAAGTTTGCTCCGGTCTACATATTGTGGGCTCGGGCTCCAAATTCCTTAATAGGACACCCATAGCACAAGAGTTAATAACAAGAATCAACAAATGGGACCTTACTTAAACTAAAAAGTTTTTTCTCAGCAAGAGAAACAATAAGAGAGGTAAATAGGGAGCCTACATCCTGGGAACAAATTTTTACCCCTCACACCTCAGATAGAGCCCTAATATCCAGAGTATACAAAGAACTCAAAAAAATTAAACAATAAGATAACAAATCACCCAATCAACAAATGGGCCAAGGACCTGAACAGACACTTCTCAGAGGAGGATATATCAACAAGTACATGAAAAAATGCTCACCATCTCTAGCAGTCAGAGAAATGCAAATCAAAACCACCCTAAGATACCATCTCACTCCAGTAAGATTGGCAGCCACTATGAAGTCAAACAACAAAAAATGCTGGCAAGGATGTGGAGAAAGGGTACACTTGTACATTGCTGGTGGGACTACAAATTGGTGCGGTGAATTTGAAAAGCAGTATGGAGATTCCTGGGAAAGCTGGGAATGGAACCACCATTTGACCCAGCTATTGCACTTCTCGGACTATTCCCTGAAGACCTTAAAAGAGCGTACTACAGGGATACTGCCACATCGATGTTCATAGCAGCACAATTCACAATAGCTAGACTGTGGAACCAACCCAGATGCCCTTCAATAGATGAATGGATAAAAAAAAATGTGGCATTTATACACTATGGAGTATTATGCAGCACAAAAAATTACAAAATCATGGAATTTGCAGGGAAATGGATGGCACTAGAGCAGATTATGCTAAGTGAAGCTAGCCAATCCCTAAGAAACAAATTCCAAATGTCTTCTTTGATATAATGAGAGCAACTGAGATCAGAGAAGTGAGGAAGAGCAGGAGGGAAAGATTAACATTAAACAGAGACATGAGGTGGGAGGGAAAGGGAGAGAAAAGGGAAAATGTATGGAAATGGAAGGAGACCCTCATTGTTATACAAAATTATATATAAGTGGTTGTGAGGGGAATGGCAAAAAAAAAACAAGGAGAGAAATGAATTACAGTAGACGGGGTAGAAAGAGAAGATGGGAGAGGAGGGGAGGTAGGATAGTAGAGGATAGGAAAGGTAGCAGAATACAACAGTTACTAATATGGCATTATGTAAAAATTTGGATGGTTCAACCTATGGAAATCAAAACAGGATTCATTAATAAACTTAAAAAAACATAACATAATTATTTCAATAGTTGAAGAAAGAGCATTTGACAGAATACAGCATCCATTCATGTTCAAAATGGTAGAAAAAATAGGGAAAATATGAATGTAACTGAACATTTTAAAAGCTCTATACCAAAAAATCCAAGACTAGCATGATTCCAAATGGAAAAACAATGAAACATTTTTTCTAAAAACTAGAAAAAGACAAGGGTGCCCTCTTTCACCACTTCTATTCAACATATGAATATTGAATTTCTAACCAGAGCAGTATGGAAAAAGAGATTAAAGGGATATTAAAATGAATAGAAGAGCTCAGAATATTCCTATTTGCTGACAACAATATTTTATATGTAGAAGACAAAACTACACCACAAAATTTTTAAAACTCATAACCACACTCAGCATAGTAGCAGGATATAGAATTAACACTCATAAATCAATTTTGATCCTGTACACAAATTATGCATCAGCTGATGAATCACAATGGATTCAAAAAAATTTAAAAAATAAAATAATCAGGAAACAATCTAAGAAGTGAAAGACCTCTATTATGAAAATTACCAAACACTAAAGAAAGAAATTGAAGAAGACCGTAGAAGATGGAATATTTCAAATGTTCACGGATTGGCAGAATTAATGTTACCATAATTGACATACTACCAAAATGCTATAGTTTAAATGCAACCCCTATTAAAATGTCAACGATATTTCACAAAGAAATAGAAAAAGCAATCATAAAATTCACTTGGAAAAACAAAAAGCCCAGAATATTCAAAACAATCCTTAGTGAAAAAAAGTGAAGGAGACAGCAGACATCACAAGATCTGATCTCAAATTATACTATAGTGCTACAAAAATGGCATGAGATTGGCACCAAAACAGGCAAAATGTCCAATGGAACAGAAAAGACATCACAAAGACAAAAATCACATAATACTGTCTTGTTAATCTAGACAAAGGCACCAACAACATACATTAAAAGAAAAGACAGCCTCTTAAACAAATGGTACTGAGAAAACTGGAAATATGCATGTGGCAGAATCACATTGAACCCCTACCCCTATCCCTGCACAAAACACAACTCAAAGTACATCAAGGAACTAGGCATTAAACCAGACATCCTGTACCCACTAGAAGAAAATATAGGCCCAACTTTTCATCATCTTGGCTTAGGAACTGACTTCCTCAATAAGACTTCTAAATTGCAACAAATAAAATCAAGAATCAATAAATAGGAAGGATACAAAGTAAAAAGCTTTCTCACAGGAAAGAAAATTATCAAGAACATGAACAGAGAACCTACAAAATGGGAGAAAATCTTTACCACCTGCACCTCAGAACATTAGTCTTCTGGATATATAATGAATTCAAAACAAACCAGCACAGGAGGCTGAAAGAGGAGGAACAAGAGTTCAAATCCAGCTTCAGCAATGGTGAGGCACTGAGCAACTCTATGTCTAAATAAAATTCAAAACAGAGCTGGGTATGGGGCTCAGTGTTAGAAAACTAGCCTTGCAGGTGTAAGACCCTGTGTTTGATCTTCAGCATTACATAAAAATAAATAAATAAATAAATAAATAATAAACAAGTAAATAAGTAAATTGTGTCCATCTACAACAACAAAAAAAATAAAAATAAAATAAAATAAAACATAGGGCTTGGGATGTGGCTCAGTGGTTGAATGCCCCCGAGTTGAATCCCCACTACTTGCTACCATGAAAAAAAAAATCAAAAACTTAACACACACACACACACACACACACACACACACACACAACCCAATATAGTTAATATTCTCTTCTAGTGGTCATAGGATGTGAATAAATGCGCAAAGGATCTGAAACTGGTTGTTCACAGAACAAGAAATACAATTGGTGAGCAAATATATTTTTTCAATGCTCAATATCCAACCAGCAGTGTATGAGGGTACCCTTTTTCCGCATCCTCACCAGCATTTGTTGTTGTTTGTCTTCATCATGGCTGCCATTCTTACTGAAGTGAGATAGTATCTTAGGGTAGTTTTAATTTGCCTTTCTATGATTGCTAGAGATGGTGAGAATTTTTTTATATATTTGTTGATTGATTGTATATCCTCTTATGAGAAGTGTCTGTTCAGGTCCTTGGCCCATTTGTTGATTGGTTTATGTGTGTGTGTGTGTGTGTGTGTGTGTGTGTGTGTGTGTGTGTGTTTGTGTGTGTTTAGCTTTTTGAGTTCTTTGTATACCCTAGAGATTAGAGCTGTATCTGATGTGTAAGGGGTAAAAATTTGTTCCCAGGATGTAGGCTCCCTATTCACCTCACATATTATTTCTCTTGCTGAGAAAAAACTTTTTAGTTTGAATTCATCCCAAATTAATTAATTAATTCTTGGGTTTAACTCTTGTGCTATAGGCATCTTATTAAGGAAGTTGGGGCCTAGCTTCACATGAGGAAGATTAGGGCCTACTTTTTCTTCCATTAGATGCAGAGTCTCTTGTTTAATTCCTAGACCCTTGATGCATTTTGAGTTAACTTTTGTGCATGGTGAGAGATAGGGATTCAATTTCATTTTGTTGCATATGGATTTCCAGTTTTCCCAACACCATTTGTTGAGGATGCTATATTTTCTCCAGTGCATGCTTTTAGTACCTTTGTCTAATATAATGTAGTTGTACTTTTGTGGGTTAGTCTCTGTGTCTTCTATCCTGTACCATTGGTCCACCAGCCTGTTTTGGTGCCAGTACCATGCTGTTTTTGTTACTATTGCTCTGTAGTATAGCTTAAGATCTGATATAGTGATACCATCTGTTTCACTCTTCCTGCTTAGAATTTCTTTTGCTATTCTGGGTCTCTTATATTTCCAGATGAATTTCATAATTGCTTTTTCTGTTTCTGTGAGGAATGTCATTGGGATTTTGATCAGAATTGCACTGCTGGTGAGATTGTAAATTGGTGCAGCCAATTTGGAAAGCAGTATGGAGATTCCTTGGAAAACTGGGAATGTAGCCACTATTTGACCCAGCTATTCCTCTTCTAGGACTATACCCAAAAGACCTAAAAACAGCATACTACAGGGACTCAGCAACATCAATGATATAGTAGCACAATTCACAATAACTAGACTGTAGAGCCAACCTAGATGCCCTTCAATGGATGAATGGATAAAAACGTGGCATATATACACGATGGAATATTACTCAGCACTAAAAAATAATAAGATCATGGCATTTGCAGGGAAAAGGATGGCATTAGAGCAGATTATGCTAAGTGAATTTAGCCAGTCCCCCCAAAACAAATGCCAAATGTCTTCTCTGATATAAGGGAGGTGACTCAAAATGGGGAAGAGAGAAAAAGCATGGGAAGAAGATTACCTATACACAGGGAAGAGGGGTGGGAGGAAAGGGAGGGAGAAAGGGAATTGCACGGATGGTGGAAGGAGAGCCTCATTGTTATACAAACCACATGTATGAAGATGTGAGATAAAAAGGAATAGTGCTACCTTAGATTAAGAAGAGAGAAGTGATGGAAGGGGAGAGGAGAGGTTGGAAAGATAGGAAGGATAGTAGAATGGAATAGACATTGTTATTATTGGTGTATATATGTGAATGCATGATCAATGTGAATCTACAACCTGTATACTCAGAAAAATGAGATATTGTATCTCATGTGGTTCAAATGTATGATATGTCAAGGTCATTGTACTGTCATGTGTAACTAACTGAAACAAATAAAAATAAAAAACCGAATTGTAGTGCAAAATAGTACATGTAAAATGGCATAAATTGATATAAACATACTTTATATTCAGAGGTAAAATTGTGCTTTATATTTGTAATAAGGATTGTAGTGCATTCCACTGTTATCGTGCACTTAAAAAATTATACAATCAATAAAAAGTAGAAAAAAACACAAAAATGCTAAATTTCTCTAGAAATTAGAAAATTCAAATTAACATTACAATGATATTCCATTCTTGGTCCAGTCAAAATAGGAATTATCAAGAATACAAGTAACAATAAATGCTGGAGAGAATGTGAGAAAAAGTTACACTCATACTTTGCTAGTGAGACTGCAAATTGGTGCAAGTACTCTGGAAAACAGTATGGAGATTCCTCTGAGAATGTGGAATGGAAAAACCATTCAACCAGGTATCACCCCAGTTGAATCTTGATTTTATTTGTTGCAATTTATAAATCTTGTTGAGGAAATCAGTTCCTAAGTTGACATGATGGAGAGTTGGGCATATATATATATATCTATATATCTCCAAGGGACTTTAAATCAATTAAATCAATATACTACAGTGACACAGCCACATCAATGTCTACAGCAGCCCAATTCACAATAGTTAAGCTAAGGAAACAACCTAGGTGAGCTTCAACAGATGAAAGGTTAGAGAAAATGGGGTACATATACACAATGGAGTAGTTCTTATCCATAAAGAAGAATGAAATTTATGGCACTTGCTGGTAAATGGATGGAACTTGAGACTATTATACTTAGTGAAATAAGCCAATACCAAAAAAACCAAAGGCCAAAAGTTCTCTCTGATCCTAAAAAGAATTAGATGTAGCCCATGTATGTAAAAAATACACTCTACCGTCATACATATTTAAAAAATAAAATAAAACCTGGTGCTGAAAAAAAATTAAAAATAAGAACAGCGATAAAAAGCTTTAACCTAACGCACACGTTTAGTAATGGAAAGAGATGGCTAAAATTCAATGGTCTGGACACACTAAATCAAGACTAGAAATAAATGAAGAAACTCTTACAGAATTATGCGAGTTTGAGATCTTCATTTTTGCAGGTTCTCAGCCTAAGTATCTCCCATATATTTGCAGACACCATATTATTGACAAGTATGGAGGAACCACCACAGAAAATGCATTCCAGATACTCTACTGCCTATATCACTATTTCACTAACATGACTCCACTCTCACAACACTGACAAAGAAAATTGTTACTTAACAGTGCAAGCTATCACCATTCAGGAGTCACAGATAAGACATAGGAAACTACAATAGAGACACCATTTGGAAAATAGTTCAATATCACACATTTAATCAATAGCGTAAGACACATCATCCAGGGAAACTGTTTCCTAAGCAGACACTCAAATAAATGTGGAAAAGATATATATCCTTGAAGATGTACAAATTTCAATATATAAATATAAGAAAGATGAAAAGCAAAATAGCATGACTGTTTTATAGTTAATTACCCTAGAAACTATTTCCAAAGATAATGCAATATAAAATATGCCTGAATAAAATTCAAAAAAATGTTAAAATAGTGAATTATTTCAAAGATGAAGCAAAGAAAAACTGAGTAGATTAAGGAAAACAATGCAGGGCATGAAAAAACAATTCAATACAGATTCTGAAAAAGAATCAATTAGAAATATTGAAAATAAAGAGCTCAATACCTCAAATAAATATATCCAGTTGAAGTTAGACCCATAGACTAGATCAAGTGAAAGAAAAAAATACCAGAGCTTGAAGTTGATAATGAAATATCACATTCAGACAATATCAACAACAATCAAAATAACTGTAAACAAATTACAAAACCACTAGACACAATTCATAGACTACTTTTATGAATCACTGGTACACATAATGGAGAAGAGGTACAGGCTACAGGCAATGAAAGCTTTCTATAATAATGGCCAAAGCAAATATAAACATATCAGAAAAATATTAGATTTCTGAGTAGAAATTTTAAGGCCCAGGAAATGGTATATTTCAAACCCCAAATAAAAATGTTAAAAAAGAAACAAAGACAATAATTGTAAAATGGATGGAAAGGGTGGTCATCATGTTAAGGTGAAAAAATCAGAAACAAAACCCCAATTATCACATTCTCTCCCTAACATGTGGAATCTGGGAAGAAAATAAGAATGACTAGAAAATGATGGAGGGAACGTTAAGGAAGAGGGAAGGTAACCGGGGATGAAAAAGAGAGTAGAGGGGAAAATGGAAGTAAGGAGAGTGGTCCGGATTCAAGTATTGTATATGTGTGTATAGAAATATCACTGTGAAATTCACTAATGTAGGCACTCAATAGGAGCTGATATTAACAGTTGACAAGAACACCTGGTTTTATAACAAGTCCAATCTGCTATCATGTGACCATATACAAAACAGAATGTATAATTTAAAAATATTCTTACTTCTGCAAAGACATAAAATTTCAGGGCCAAAATTTATGTAAAATTTCTTCAGACAATATCATTTAGATGATAAATTTCTTATAGTTAATTATTAAGATATCCTGGATTCTATATGAGCAAGAAAGATATAAAAATATGAATGGAATTTGAACATTTATTTTTTTCCACTCTTCTTTTGTGATCAAACATTCTTACTCTTATTTACACAGAGCATGAACACCAAGAGTAACTCATTTTTTTAAGTCTTACCTGGATTGAAATTTACTGATGTTCTAGATTGTGCTTTCATGTATTGAAGTATTAAGTTCCTGTTTCTATATTTGAAAAAAGCAATAAAATTGGAATTTTAACACTCATATGAAAACACTGACCAAATATAATTCAATACTTTATAATGTTTTAGATCTAGTATCAGAACTTTTTCATATGCTCTCCTAATCTGTATGCCCTATAAACATTTTGTTAACTTGAAAATTATTTGTACAATGTTTGTTTTTTTCTGTTTTGTGAGATGGTATTTCATGATGATGGTCAGGCTGATCTTAAATACCTGGGCTCAAGCAATTGTCCTGCCTCAGGCTCTTAAGTAGCTGGGGTAATTGCATGTGTCAATGCACTGATAGCTTGAAGTGAAAGAAGAAAAAAGGTGAAATGATCATTAATTGAGAACAGGAGAGGTAAATATATTAACTAGTGTAGCTTAAACTCAGAAAATGCCCTGTCTCTGTAAAAAATAGTTTTCTGTTCTTGCACAACTTCTTTCTCTTAGGCTTAAGGCCTTTTAAAAAATAAGGGTTGTATCACTTTACTTCACCAGGTTGTTATGGAGATTTACTAAGATAATATTGAAACATGTTAAGCAAAATAGTAAAATAATGGCATACTTAACTACTTACAATCTCAGCTAGAATTAATGTGCATTTTTCATAGGTTCTAATATTCAAAAGTTAAAATTATTTTAAAAAGTGCTTGAGTCCTAATTTTCATGATCAATTGGGCTCTTCTTTGTGCTTTATAACTCAAAGCAAATCAACAATTAATTTATAAGTATTTATAAATGTCTCCTTAAATTAGAGAATATAATCATCCCATTCTGTGAGACTAATCAATAATAACAAAGGTAAGAAATTAACAAATGCCAAAAACTTGGACTACTACTATTTCTTCTCTACCTAGTTGAACAGAATCAGCAGATAAGTGTAGCTACATTTCCATGTTGATCTCCAACTGACTTGGAACACAAAATTTTCTTTAACACAATGGATACTGAGGAGTCATGATGGGGCTTAGCTCTCTTAGATTCAATGAATCTGCTTAATCTATTCCTTTTGAGGCAGACCTTAATAAATGATGAAAACTTTCGGCAGCGATTCTAACAGCTTGGAAATTTCCATTACTTGGGAAAACTACTAGAAGTGCCAATCTAAATCGGCACTCACCATGGAAAACAGTGATGTGGAACCCCCTGCAGTCAAAGAAAATCTATTTCAAGGGATGGAAGGATTTGGGGCACAGATCTGTTAGCCAAGATGACAGAAAACTCTGATCTCTTCCAGAGATTACTTGAAGCTTTACTTGAAGCTTTCTAATAGATTTGAATGATTTTAATTTTATGACAGAAAAGACAAAGTCCTAAAAGGATAATGCACCAGAAAGGGCAAGGCTAATATGGGGATTCCACGTAAGGTTCCTAAAAGGGGGACAGGGTCAGAGTGCTTAGTATTTGTTGGCCAAAGCTAGAGGCCAAGATGTCAAAGCAGAGTGCTTCTGCTTGGAAACAACAGTTGAATAAAAAAGCATGAGTGCATGAGAACTAAAAAGAGTATTGAGTCTAAGTGTGGGTTATTATGAAGACTCAGGGATTGGATAAGTCAGGATATTTTGAAATAAAAGCTCTTCACTACCAGACTGCAGGGCCAGGTCTGGCAGAAACACCACAGCAACAGAACTGACAGAGACAAAGGAACAATTTAAAAATCTATTTATTCCCCTCCATCTGACTACAGAATTATCTTCCTTACACTTCAAGGATATCATTAGGTCCTTGATAAATTAAAGGGGGATGGTAGAATAGCTAACTTCAGCTAAACAGGGAATTTCAAGACTCAAATAGCAAACTATAAAATCATAGGTGTGATACTATCTTTCCCTATGAGGCGGGGTTATGCTTGAAATGAATTGGATAATGCTGGAAACGCTAAGGATAAAGGTTTACAAAGTCCTAAGATATTAGCTAGTGGTATATCTCAGTGGTAGGAAAATTTCCCAGCATGCATGAGAAGAAAGAGAAAGGAGAGGGGAAGAGAGAGGAGAGAACAAACCTTGAAGGTGACTCATGCACACATCACTACTTATTTTTTTTTAAATAACTAATCCATTTTAATTATGTATATATGACTGTAGAGTGCAATTTGATTCATTGGACACAACTGCAACAACTTTCATTTCTGATTTTACAGGATGTACCATTGCATCATATATGCAGTCATACCTGTACCAAGGTAATAATGTCTATCTCACTCCACCATCTTTCTTGCCTCCATTACCCCTCCATCCTTCTCTTTGCTTAATCAAAGTATCATCACTGCTTCTTGGCTAGACTTTGAAGGGTTTCTGACTAAAGAACTGTCCTAACTCACTACAGTTCCATACATAGTAATGCTATGAAATCTCACCTCATATATAAGATGCAACAGCTGTAACTATTGTGGATATACATCTAATGTTGATTAGTATTGTAATGTAAATACTTACGCAGTATTTCCACTAGCAATGGCATAAGACAAGGCAATCTCTCCACAATTATCTGAAGCAGACACATTAACACCACTTTGAAGAAGCAGCTCAGCTATGTGTGTTGATTTATGTTGCACAGCCAACATGAGGGCTGTTCTAAAATAAGAGAGATAACTTCAAATTTAGGTATTTTAATAAGTTTGTTTAAAAAGCCATTGTAATACATTTTACCAATTTGACATCTAGCTTTACATACACTAACAGACATATACATCTTGGAAGATCAAATCTTTATCTTTCTAAATCATTTTTAAGTCTAAAAGGAAAACAAACACATAAAAAAAATCACGTGTCCCAAAAGGGGAGAGTTACAATCTTAAAATCCTTCAATGAACATTAATTATGATGAGGTCATTCATCTGGAGTTAGCAAAGATTTCAATGAATTAAGCTCCATTTCTTTCTTAGAGTGATGTAATATATTGTAACTCACAGTCATCCAAAGGTCAAGGAGTAAAAAAGGTATTTGCAGGTATAACATAATAACAGTAGCACTGGTGATAATAATAATAATTGTTGCTTCAGTCATTCACTCTGAGAAGCATTTGCCAGGCATTGAAATCAATGCTACATGCATAATCTTGCAACCAGATTTCAAGCATACGTTACACTCTTTTTCATTATAAATGTTCAGGATTTGTTAAGACTAATTAGACGTCACTTAGGAAAAATCTGAAATCAATATTCTACAAATTAAGTAATTTAAAGAAAATAGTCATATAAAGGAAAAATAATTCTCAATGTCTATCTATACTCAACACAGCATTTCCAAAAGTAAACTATACCAGGAGAAGATGAGATATTGCAGAAAATTTAAAAAGTTCAATACTGAATAAAAGCACAAACTAAAGTCTATATTTTACAAAACTAACATGAAAACTCTAGCTAACACAAGATTATGTGATCAACAAAATCAAATAGTATTCATCAGCCAATAATTATAAGGGCATGTGAATCATACTACATACTCTTATTTGTGTTGCTCAGTTTGAATAATTGCTTTTCTCTTTAATTTTAGTTTATGTTCATAAATTTCACTCTATTCCAATGATTATTTCATTCCCATTAATTTAATATTTTTAACTTGAATGATTTTACTACAATATTAACCTTTTACCAAAAAATATAAAGTACTATACCTTCCCTTATCATCAACTTCATGTATGTTTGCTTTGTTCTTAATAAAAAATTCTACCATCATCTTTCTGTTTTTCTTTATGGCGAGTAAAAGTGGTGTTTGGCCACTCTGAAAAACAACAAATATAGTTTATTCAAAAAATTACTACTTTTCAACTGAAGTTAACCTTACAAAACACTATATGAACATAAGCATATAATAATAATGTAAATTAAGAGTAGCCACTCTCTTCTCTTCCCATTCTGCTTCCATACGTGCTGCTCTTTCATTTTGAGATGCCTCTCTTCTGCCTAGAGTGGCCACATGAACTCCAGCATTTCTAAAACTGCTTCATACATTTACTGTTTCCATGGATCTTTGCCGCTGTCAAGCATTCATCCTGGCATCTTGGAGTTATGTAACATGAACCCTCCTCAACCAAGAGAATCTTTAGGACATAAAATGTATTTTATATTCCAATAGACCCATTCCCTAATACATATTAGTAAAGAATATAAGTATTATATTTCACTAACAAGCCAAATTCTCAACTCACTAGTAGGGTGTATAAATCATATTCTGAAGATCATCTACTTTTCCAGTAATACCAAGCCTCATAGAAAAGATTCCTTGTTTTACTGTTAAGAGAAAATTTACACAACTGTGAATTGTATGTCCAGTAGTACAGAAATAGCTTTTCCATTGCTTAACACCTACTTGACACTGATTTTTTTTATTGGAGATATTCACATGTGAACAATTGAAGTTTCAGGAATATATTTCTGAGAGCTTTCCAGCAACATGGAAGTTTTCTCCATGTTATACAAGTCCACTTGATTCTTTTTTATTTATGAAATTAGAATCCCAGATTCCAATGTAAGAAATTTCTGCTTAAAATTGATAGAGTCTGAGTAAACTATGTTGCTTTTTCATAATTGTTCCTATGTCTTCTCTTATTATAAGTTGAAAGATATTTATCTTACATGTCAGAAAGTTCAATACAAAAATATATTATTTTATGCAATTGGAGAAAAATTTTCCAACTAATCCACTGAGAGGGATTAACAAAGAGAAATAACCAACTCAAAAAAAATTAGCACAGAGCTGGGATTATGGCTCAGTGGTAGAGCACTCACCTAGCACATGTGAGGCCCTGGGTTTGATCCTCAGCAGCACATAAAATAAATAAAATCAATGTATTGTGTCAAATAAGAATTAAAATATAAATATTTTTAAAAACTCCAAACAAACAAAAAAACCACCCAGTCAATAACTGAGCAAAAGAACTAAACAGAAATTTCTCAAAAGAAACACAAATGTCCCAACTATATATAAAAAAGTCTTCTACATCTCTAGCAATTATGTTAATGCAAATAAAAACTACACTAAAACTTTATCTTACTCCAGCCACAATGGTAATTATCAAGAACACAAACAGTAATATATACTGGTAAGAATGTGGGGCTGGGGATGTGGCTCAAGCGGTAGCATGCTCGCCAGGCATGCGTGTGGCCCGGGTTCGATCCTCAGGACCACAGACAAAGGTGTTGTGTCCGTTGAAAACGAAAAAATTAATAATAATAAATATTCATTCATTCATTCTCTCTCTCTCTCTCTCTCTCTCTCTCTCTCTCTCTCTCTCTCTCTCTCTCTCTCTCTCTCTCTCTCTCTCTCTCTCTCTCTCTCTCTCTCTCTCTCTCCCTGGTTAAAAAAAAAAACAATGTGGGGGTAAGGGGTAAGGGACACGTTTACACTGTTGGTGGGACTACATACTAATAAAACCACCCTGGAAAACAGTTTGGAGATTTCCCAAAATCTAAGAAGGGAACCACAACATGAAACAGCTATCCTATGTCTCAGTATTTTCCCAAAATTAGTAAAACAAAATTTTACGTGTAACTGTATATAAATACAGTCACATGTGTGTTTACAGTAGCACAATTCACAACAGGTAAATTATAAAATTAACCCAAATACCTGTGAATGGATG